>NC_054485.1:105994992-106294992 GCF_017639515.1 Carcharodon carcharias
GGATTTATAATTTTTCTCATAGGGAGGGGAAAGGGAAATATTGCCCTTTGGCATGGGAATCTAAAGATACGAAGAGTTGTAAAATGTACGTTAGCAGCGGAGACTCTCGCCCTTGTTGAGGTGGCATTTTTTTATATCAAAGATACTGGCAGAAGTTAGAAATGGAAAAGGGTATTCAGGAACGGTACCTATCGAATGTTTTATAGATAATAAGTCACTTTGGGAAAATGTTCACTCTATGAAGTGCGTTAATGAGAGGAGATTGTGAATTAACATTGCAAGCTTAAAACAGATGCTTGAGGATAAGGAGATTGCCAAGATCAAATGGATTGATAGCAGTTACACCAAAAGAGGAGCGAGCTTCAACAAGTTACTAGAGATCCTCAAAGAGGGACATCTTTCTCTTTAAGAAAAAACCACTTCTTTTGTGTGTACATATCTATAAATGTTTTTTAAAAGAGGGGAATAAGGTCAATCTATTGAATGAAAAAAATATACTGGGGTTTGCTATTACTTTTTTCTTGTGTGATTTATTTTTAAGAGGGAAATCTGTTAGGCAAGGAAACAGTTTAAAAAAAGTTCAACCTGCTATTTATTTATTTATTTATTTACTATTATTATTTATCAACTAAATCCTTTCCCTAACCCACTGACTCCATCCCTCTGCCCTGCAAGAGTCTGAATTAAGCCAATCTGTTCACTACCTAAGTGTCACATTTGGCCCCAAGATGAGCTTCTGACTAACATAATCATGCAACCACCAAGAGTGCTAACTTCTATTCTTTCTTCACCCCTGTCTCAGCTCATTTGCTGCTGAAAACCCTCATTAATGCTTTCATTACCTTTAGACCAGTGCTTCCCCAAACTATTTTCCAATGTGACCTCATTTTAACATTTAAAAATTAATGTGATCAGATGCAACAAAATACAAAATAGCAATAAAGCAGCATAGTAACATGCAGTATATAAATAAAATTCTATTATTGAACATTATATAGTAAATATGAAAATCTGAGTTATAAAGTACTTTGTAAAACTGTTATTTTTTCATGTACTTTTGTAGATTTTGGCCAAGCTCTCCATATTCCCTGATGATAGAAGTTTCACTGAAGTCCCTCTCCTCCTGTCCCCTGGCCCAGAATGACCAAACATGTGCCCTGCTGCACATTGTTCCCTATAAAGATGGTGACCGTGCATTCACCCTGCAGCACATTTTCCCCTATAAAGATGGTGGCTGTTAACTCAGGATTCTAATTGTCTAATATTTTAGGGGAAATTCTATACAAGACACATACTAAAAACAGTTTTCCCATTGAGTGTTACATGGATGTTCATTCCTTGTGGTATTATATACATTCTACAAAAAGTGTAAGTGAAATAAAGATGTAAGGATCGACCTTGCTAGAGTGAAACCAATATTACAGAGAAAGAAAACCTCCAAGATCAAATAGGGTTGCTGTAAGTCATCAATTATCTGATTGTTTCACAAAACAAAATGCTTGTATGAAGAAGAGGGGCATCTTGGAATGCAATGTTTTATATAGAATATGGAAAGTCATTTTTTCTTTCTTCTTCGATTTGTTTCAAAATATTGTTTCTAAGCATTAATTGTTAAGTTTCATTTAAAGAAAACAGGAAATCTGTTAATTGTATAAATTAAGATCAAACATTTACAGATGGGGCGTTTACTGGATAAGTACTTGAACACACATAAATAGACACTGGTGTTGGGTAGTAAGATTAGCAGCTACACATTTGTAATGTCTCACTTTGCAAACAGATTTAAAATTGAGTAAAGATTGGCTTCTGGTCTCCTCCTTCACAACTGGTTGTCAAGAGTTTAACTCAGGGGTGGTAAAATCACAGGAAGACTTGCCGGATTGGCTCCCCGATGAGATCCTGCTATCAGGGCATTTTACTGATGCTGTGAACGAATACAGACAGGAGGCGGGCGGCCCATTAACATAACTGAAGAATTTTACAGGACCATTGGCAATGGCCCTACACTGCATGGGGAGGCCACCAGGTAAATGGGGAAGGCCTCCCAGCTGTAGTCTAGGAGGGGCAAGGCCTCTTGGGCCAAAGGAGGGGCTATGAATAGGGAAGGCACTACAACCTGCCCTCGGCCCCTTTAATTTTTTTTAATTTCACATAGTTCCCGAGGTCTCCTGCATTTCTCAACAGTGACCACCTCTCACAGTGGTGCTGCTGAGGCTTCAGATCTGCCCGCCCGATAATTGGGCTTGCAGCATCAGGAGTCCGGCCTGCTGTCCTCAAATGGATGGTGGGCTCCCTGTCAACCAATTAGGAAGCCGTCTATGGTAAAAGACTTATCCACCAACAGCATAGGGGTTCCTTGCTAGCCTACAAACCCAGCTGAATGAAACTTGGACAAGCTCAGGATCCTAATCCAACCTCACTTTTAGGGCATTTAACTGACTGTAGGCACCTAAACCTGCCTCTCCTTGCCAGGGACATTTCCCACATAAAAATAGAAAATGCTGGAAAAGCTCAGCAGGTCTGGCAGCAGTGGTGGAGAGAGAAATCGAGTTAACGTTTCGGGTCTTTATGATTTCTTCAGAGCTAAAGAGAAGTAGAAATGTGATGGATTTTATACTGTTTAAGAGGGGATGAAGCAAGATAGAAGGTCAGGGATGGGTGGGAGTTCGAAAGAAGAGTCATATGGACTCAAAATGTCACCTCTCCACAGTATTTTGCTTTTATATTTCCCACATACATGTACGAAGACAAAACACAAATACAGGTTGAAGAAAAGGTTGAATTATTAACACTAATTGTGAATATGTAAAAATGCCTTCACTGTAAATTCTTCAATGTCTTCAGAATATAGATTGTGAGAAAGAAACATTTAATAAAATGTTAGAGCACAGAAGGAGGCCATTCTGCCTATCATTACAGTGCTGGCTCTTTGAAGGAGTTATCCAATGTCCCAATCCCCCACTCTTACCCTGTAGCCTTTCAAATTTCCCTGTTTCAAGTATATAATCAGTTCCCCTTTGAAAATTTCTGTTGAATCTGCTTCTACCATCATTTCAGGCAATATATTCCAGATCATAACTCATGGTGTTAAAAAAATGTCTCATCTCTCCTCTGGTTTTTTTTTGATTATTTTAAATGTGTCCTTTGATGACTTTTCATGCTGGTGCAGAAAGGTTCTTCTTATTTACTCAAGACTTCGAAATCTGCCCTTAACCTTCTCTATTGGACTTTCCCATTAAAATTGTCACAGAGGGCTTTGTCTTTGCATTAGTGCAAGTATTCTTTAAACAGTGTGAAAACTGTTGATGACTACCAGCAACCTTTCTAGCAGTGAAAATTAACTATTACAAGTAAAGAATTTCATTCCTTCAGGTCTTCAACTTTTCAAGGAGATTTTTAAAATGTGAAATCTTCAAATGACTTTTATTGTTCTTTCTGTCTCTTTTTTTCTCTTTGTGTTAATCCAATGTTTTTTCTCCATTATTTTCTGTATACAATTAAAATTGCATTCCTCTCCTTCGATTTACCCTCCTTCTCAGTCTTTCCTGAGTAAATTTCCTAATCCTTAAATCTCACAGGTTAAGGACTGTTTGTTTACTCCACAGTTCACTCAGGTCTCAAATGCTGGTTCCCTCGCTTTGCCATTATCCATTAGTACCTTCAACAATTTTGTGGGTGAATAAT
The DNA here is from genome assembly GCF_017639515.1 of Carcharodon carcharias. NCBI lineage: Eukaryota > Metazoa > Chordata > Chondrichthyes > Lamniformes > Lamnidae > Carcharodon > Carcharodon carcharias. The sequence continues at coordinate 105,998,677 of NC_054485.1, forward strand.
ATTTGAGCTGAAGGGCACATGGGAATTTTAACAATGTTCTCTTACAGCAAATTATGACTCTCTATCTTTCATCAGATTACAAGTGTTGTTAACGCAGCAGATACATGGGCGAATACAAATAATGCTGTAACATGCTCAGTAGATAACATACTGCGTGGTTTAGGTAAAAAAGCGTCTCATACCTGAATCACTAACAGATTTCCACTGATCTAAAAAACAAAAAATAAAATTATAAACACAATTCATTAATCTGATTGTCACAAACATTAAAATATTGACACATTCTCCGTATCTGAAATAGTCTGAACATTGAAACTTTAGTATCTGGATGTTAACCTTGTATTTCTCTCACCTGACTCAGAAGGTTGTGGATCACTTTCCAAAGGCTTGACCACATAATCCAGGCTGACACTCCAAGTGCAGTACTGAGGGAGTGCTGCACAGTTGGAGGTGCCAGCTTTCAGTTAAGACGTTATACCCAGTCCAGTCCGACCTCTCAGGTGGACGTAAAAGATCCCATGGCACGATTTTGAAGAAGAGCAGGGAGTGCTGTCCCGGTGAACATTTGTCCCTCAGCCAACATCACTGCAATATTCCTTATTAATATTATTGCTGTTTGTGGACCTTGCTGTGCACAAATTAACTGCTGCATTTCTCACAATTCAACAATAACAGCCCTTCAGAAACACCTGCTTTGTAAAATAATTTGTGACATCCTGAAGTCATTAAAGGTATTTTTTTAATAAAACCCTCAATTATAAAACCTATCAGAGATGTTTTCTCTTTCTACATTGTCCCTGTTTCAGTAACTGACTTTGTAAGCAAGTAGCAACAATAACCCACTACCGTCGGATATATGCTGAGATGCTACATTTCCCTGGGTAACCCTGTTGTGTTTTGCTCATGTGCTCTTTGTTCATATTTGAGCTGAGACAAAAAACATCAGCTTGCTATTCATTCAAATGACATCAAGGTTCACTGACTAACACTGACCACAGGGGCCCTGTCATTTTTTCCCTTCCCCCCCACTGCAAGTTTAGCTGCAAGAGGGGTAAGGGTTCAAGCTTGGGTAGAGGTAGTAATTCAAGGTGTAGAGTCAAGGCAGGAGAGCAAAATAGTAATATGAAAAATGAGGGTCAGAGAATGGAAGGAAAGGACAGAGAGAAAAAAAACCTAAGAATACGTCAACAGTCAAGACTTGCTGTTACAAAGGTAACAAAAAGACAAAACTGAAGGCTCTCTATCTGGATGCATGAAGCATTCATAACAAAGTAAATGAATTGATGGCCCACACCAAAGTCAACAAATATGATCTGATAGCAATTACAGACATGTGGCTGCAGAACGACAAAGATTGGGTCCTTAATATTGGGGGTACATGACATTCAAGAAGAATAGGAAGCTAGCTAAAGGTGGATGGGTAGCACTGTTAATCAAAGAGGGTATTGGTGCAATAGTTAAAGATGAACTTGGTTCAGGAGATCAGGATGTAGAATTGGTTTGGGTGGAGGTGAGGAAGATAGTAGGGGGAAAAATTCATTAGTGGGAATGGTCTATAGACCCCCTAACAGTAGCCAGTGTAGGACAAAGTATTCAAGAGAAAATATTGTGTGCTTGTGATAAAGGGATGGTAATAATCATGGGTGATTTTAATCGACGCATAAACTGGAAAAATCAGATTGGCAATAGTAGCCTGGATGAGGAGTTCTTAGAATGCTTTTGAGATAGTTTCTTACAGCAGCATGTTCTGGAACCAACCAGAGAGCAGGTTATATTAGATTTGGTATTGTGTAACATGACAGGGTTAATTAATGACCTTAGAATAAAGGCACCCCTAGGTAGCAATGACCAAAAAATGATTGAATTTTACATCCAGTTTGAAAGGGAGAAGAGTGGGTCTAAGAGTAGCATCTTAGACTTAAATAAGGGTCTCTATGTGGGGATGAAAGCTGAGCTAGCTGAAGTGAACTGGGAAACTAAGCTAGAGGATAGATCAATAGAGAAGCAGTGGCAGGCATTTAAGGAGATATTTCAGAGTTTTCAGAATAAGTACATTCCTACGTGAGAGAAAAATTCTAAGGGGAGGACCCAGTATCCGTGGTTAACTAAAGCAGTTAAGGAAAGCATCAAACTTAAGGAAAAAGTGTACAGCTCCGCAAAGGTGAGTGGCAGGGCAGATGATTTAACAGAATATAAAGAATGGCAGCAAATAACGAAAAGGCTAATCAGGAGAAAGAAACTAGAGTATGAGAGGGAGCTAGCTAGAAATATAAAAATGGAAAGCAAGAGTTTCTACAGGTACTTAAAAAGGAAAAGAGTAAGTAAAGTGAGCGTTGGTCCTATAGAGAGTGACAGTGGAGAGTTAATAGTAGATCATAAGGAAATGGTGGAAGAAATGAACAAATATTTTGCTTCTGTGTTCATTATAGAGGATAAAAAAAACATTCCAGTAATAGCTACAAATCAAGAGGTGAACTGGAGAAAGGAACTTAGTGAAATTGAAATCACTTTGGGAAATAGTCATGAGAAAATTGTTGAAGCTGCGGGCTAGCAAGTCTCTGGGTCCCGATGGACTACATCTTAGGATCTTAAAAGTGATGGCTAATGAAGTAGTCAATCTGTTGGTGTTAATTTTCTAAAATTTGCTAGATTCTGGAATGGATCCTTCAGATTGGAAAGTAGAAAATATAACCCCTCTATTCAAGAAGGGAGGGAGGCAGAAAACATGAAACTATATGTCAGTTAGCTTGATGTTTGTCGTGGGGAAGTTATTCGATTTGATCATTAAGGAGGTTATTGCTGGGCACTTAGAACAGCTCAAGGCAATTGGGAAGAGTCAGCATAGTTCTGTGATAGGAAAATCATGTTTAAATAAATTATTGGAGTTTTTTGAAGGAGTAACATGAGCACTGGATAAAGGGGAGCCTGTAAACATCCTGTACTTGGATTTCCAGAAGGCATTTGATAAGGTGCCACGTCAAAGATTATTACGGAAGGTAAAAGTGCCTGGTGTAGGGGACTCGATGGTAGAACATTGGTTGGTTGGCAGAAAGCAGAGAGTATGCATAAATGGGTCTTTTTCTGATTTGCAGGATGTGACGAGTGGAGTCCCACAGGGGTCTGTACTGGGACCTCAACCTTTTACAATTTGCCTCATTGTGTTAGATGAGGGGAGTGAAGACATGGTAGCTAAATTTGCAGATGCCACAAAGATAGGTAGGAAAGTATGTTGTGAAGAGGAATGAAGCGGTTGCAAATGTATATAGATAGATTGAGTGAGTGGGCAAATGTCTGGTAAATGGAGTTTAATGTGGGAAAATGTGAAGTTGTTCACTTTGGCTTGAAGAACAAAAAAAGCAGAGTATTACTTAAATGGAGAACGGCTGCATAATTCTGAGGTGCAGAGTGATCTAAGTGTTCCAGCATGAGTCACAAAAAGTTAGTATGGGAGTACAGCGAGTAATTAAGGAGGCTAATGGAATACTATCCTTTATTACAAGAGGGATTGAACATAAAAATAAGGATGTTATGCTTCAGTTATGCAGGGCATTGGTGAGACGGCACCTCAAAAACTATGTGCGGTTTTGGTCTCCTTATTTAAGGAAGGATGTAAATGCATTGGAGGCAGTTCAAAGGAGGTTTACTAGATTGATACCTGGAATGAGTGGGTTGTCTTATGAGGAAAGGTTGGACAGACTGGGCTTGTTTCCACTGGAGTCTAGAAGAGTGAGGGGTGATTTGATTGAAGTGTACAAGATCTGAACAGCTTTGACAATGTGGATATCGAAAGGATGCTTCCTCTTGTGGGTGAATCCAGATCTAGGGGGCAGTGTTTTAAAATTAGGGATCGCCCTTTTAGGACAGAAATGAAGAGAATTCTTTTCTCTCAGAACGTTGTGCGACTTTGGAACTCTCTGCCTCAGAAGGTGGTGGAGGTCTTGAGGTCAAGGGCAGTCATTCTTCCCTCACCTCTTCAGCTCTTTTGTATGTGTTTTGGCCCAGGTTGTAATGAGGTCAGGAGCCAAGTGGCTCTGGTGGAACCTAAACTGAGCATCAGTGAACGGCGAGTGGGTAAATGCCACTTGAAAGCACTGTCGTTGACACCTTCCATCATTTTGCTGATGATTAAGAGTAGACTGAGGGGTGATGATTGGCTTGATCAGATTGTTGTTTTTTTAGAGAGATAACATACCTGGGCAATTTTCCACATTGCTGGGTAGATGTCAATGTTATAGCTGTACTGGAACTGCTTGGCTAGGGGCGCTGCAAGTTCTGGAACACAAGTGTTCAGTACCATTGTTGTTATGTTTTCAGGGTCCATAGCCTTTTCAGTATCCAGTGCCTTCAGCCATTTCTTGATATCACGTGAAGTGAATCGAATTAGCCGAAGACTGGCGTCATGTGCTAAACGGGATGCTGGGGACCTCAGCAGGAGGCCGGGATGGATCGTCCTCTTGGCACTTATGGCTAAAATTTATTGAAAATGCTTGTCTTGCCTTTTGCACAGATGTGTTGGGCTCCCCTCCATCATTGAGGATGGGAATATTTGTGGAGACTCCTCCTCCAGTTAGTTGTTTATCTACAGAGCTTTGATTTAATCTGTTGGTTGTGAGATAGCTTAGTTCTGTCAGTAGCATGCTGCTTCCTCTGTTTAGCATGCAAGTGGTCCTGTGTTGTAGCTTCACTAGGTTGCCACCTAATTTTTAGATATGCCTAGTGCTGCTCCTGGCATGCTCTCCTACTCTTTTCTGAACCAAGATTGATCCCTTGCTTGATGGTAATGATAAAATGAGGAATATGCCTGACAATGTTACACATTGTGGCTGTATACAATTCTGCTGCAGCTCATGGCCCACAGCACCTCATCAAAGCCAATATTTGAGCTGCTAGATCTGTTCTAAATTGATCCCATTTAGCACGTGTTAGTGTCACACAACATCTTCCCAGTATGAAAGTAGGATTTTGATTCTATAAGATCTGCATTATGGTCACTTCTACCAATACTATCACATACAGATGCATCTGTGACAAGTAGATTATTGAAGACACGGTCATGTTGATTTTCCTGTTGTGTTGGTTCTCTCACCATCTGCCACAGACCCAGTCTGGTCGATATGTTCTTCAGGATATATTCAGTTTTGAAGAAGTCATATTTGACTCAAAATATTAGCTCTGTTTCTCTCTCCATAGGTCTTCTCAGACCTGCTGAATACTTCCAGCATTTTCTGTTTTTGTCCTTTAGGACTTGGCCAGCTCGGTCAGTATTTGTGCCACTGAGCCTCAATTGGTGATGGACATTGAAGTCCCTCATCCAGTATGCATTCTGTGCCTTTGCTAGCCTCAGTGTTTTTAACAAGTAATGTTCAATATGAGGAGCACTGATTCATCAGTGATTCATTAATGAGGGACGGTAGTAAGTGGAAATCTTGCTCGTGTTTGCTCTGATGCAATGAGACTTCATGCATTCTGGAGTCAATGTTGTCCCATGGCTAGTCCCTCCCAAATATAAATCACTCTGTCACCACCTGTGCTGGACCTGGCCTGACATAGGGACAGGATATATGCGGGAGTAATGATGGAGGTTGCTGGAACATTGCTGGAAGGTATGTTTTGGTGAGTGTGACAGTCAACCTGTTAATGAGGATTTTGCTGGGTTGACTGTCCAGGGTGTGCCTCTGTTGTTTCTAATGTCTAGGTCAATGCCAGGTGGTCCATCCAGTTTTCCTATTCGTCTTTTCCATGGCCATTTAATACAACAAGCAGTCCATGTCCAAATGCAGCAAGGCCTGGACAATACCCTGGCTTGGGTTGACAAGTGGCAAGTAGCATTTGCGCCACAAAAGTGCCAGGCAGAAACCATCTCCAACAATAGAGAATCTAACCATTGCTCCTTGACATCCAATGGCATTAACATCTCTGAAACCCCCACTATCAGCATCCTGGATGTTACCATTGACCAGAAACGGAACTGGACTAGCCATATAAATACTGCAGCTACAAAAGCAGGTAGAGGCTAGGAATCCTGCAGCGAGTAACTCACCTCCTGACTCCACAAAGTCTGTCCACTATCTACAAGGCACAAGTCAGGAGTGTGATGGGATACTCTTCACTTGCCTGGGTGAGTGCAGCTCCCACAACACTCAAGAAGCTTGATACCACCTAGGACAAAGCAGCCCGTTTGATTTTCCCTTCCACAAACATTCACTCCCTCCACCACCAACAAACAGTGGCAGCAATGTGTACCATCTATAAGATGCACTGCAGAAACTCACCAAGGCTCCATTGGCAGCAGCTTCCAAATCCATGACCACTACCATCTGAAAGGCTAAGGGCAGCAGATTCATGGGAAGTTTCCCTCCAAGCCACTCACCATCCTGACTTGGAAATATATTGCCATTCCTTTACTGTTGCAGGGTCAAAATCCTAGAACTCCCTCCTTAACAGCACTATGGGTGTACTTACACCACAGCAACTGCAGTGGTTCATGAAGGTAGCTCATCAAGACCTTCTCAAAGGCAATTAGGGATGGCCAATAAACGCTGGCCTAGCCAGCAAAGCCCACATCCCATTCGTGAATATTAAAAAAAAATGAGTCCCTTACTCGGCCATTGGAGAAGGAATTTAAGAATCAACTACCTTTTTGGCAAAGACCAGAGATTTACCTGATGCACATTAGTGAACCAGACAGGTTTTTACAACAATCTGGTCATTATTACTAAGACTAGCTTTTTATTGTTACCCCTCTTGATGGTGATGGATGAGTGAGGATGTATCACACCGTAAGGTTAGAGATTCTCTTCCTGCTATATGAAATTAGCTTCCGCAAGTCAATATTGTTTCTAATGGATATGGTTGTACAGTAGTATGTGCCCATTATATTATCAATGCAAATCAAAATGGTCAAAAAGATTAGTTGTGTGGGAAATGGAGCTGTCACACTGGTACAGCAGTTGAATATATAAATGAGGTGCATAGTGGTAACTGTCAGTATTAACGTCCTAATATGCAAGAGGTATATATTGGAGTATTTTAGCTCACTAGAAGTTATTCATCTATTTTTAAAAGTTTTTTGTAAGCTGTTTTTTGTAGCAATATATTTATATCAAACACTGGAAAAGTATGCAAAGGTACTGCTCGGTTGGGGAATTAGGCACAAAATAATACTACACAGTCAGTTTAATAGCCATTATTTAGAAGTATAGCTGTGCCATCTGCATATCTAAACACCCAAGCCTTCTGCTGTATTATGAATATTTCAATGTTAAACTCTTACCGAATTGTTTAATAGTCTTGTCATGTTGGAGTTCTGAAAAAATCCAATCAACATAAGTTTCAGTTAATATTAAAAATGAGACATTCAATTAGACAATCTTTCACTTACTACTAACATGAATAAATGGGATTTATTCCCATTTGAAAAAGTCATCACTAGCACTTCCTCCAGAGCACCATGCATCATGTTCTTTCAACTTTAGCTGTTTAAATGATAGACATAAATTCTCTACATTTAGGTGAACTTTAATAATGTTACAAACTGATTGTTAATTCAGCAGGCAAAGTATGACTGTTCATCTTGTCTGCAAAATGTCATGATGTAATTGTTAAATGATGTAGTGAAACCAATTGTGGTTGTTAAATAATGTGGTTAAGCAAGTTGTAATAAGGGCAGAAGTAATTAAACAAACTTTGGCAAACTTAAACATGGTCTGCCCTTCTGCTGAAATACTAATTACATAGTACAGTGGTTCCTTAAACCTCAACACATGTTATAAACAAGGCAATATGTTGAGAAAAGAATTAATGGTCTAAGTATATGTATCGATGCCTTGGAAAAGCAAATGTGGTTACATATCTTGTAAAAAGTTTAGAATTTGGAAATGCATTGAAATTCTATGCAGAATTGTGACCTCTGGCATCTTTTGCAAGAAGTGCTAAGAAAAACAGGAAAGCCTGTGAGTGTCTGTGGGATAAAATATAAAGAGATTGTAACATTAGACCAGTTCAATCAGGTTAGTTTGATTAATATAACTATAATTTAATCAGGTTAGATCAGTGAGCCATCATATGATCAAGGCGGAACAATGATGTAACCCAGATCTAATCAATGGCTTGAGCACCCTGAAAAGGATAAAAGTGAGATGCTTCAAGGCATCAGTGTACACCAACTGAAGAGAAATCAGAGATCATCAGTCAACAGTGAAGACACACGTACCACTATCCATCAGAGCCCTGCAGACCGATGTTCAACTGAACTGACTGTATATCTCTGCCTTTGTTAAGCACTTGGTACTTAACGTGAAGTATCTTAATAAATCTTTTGGGCTTGTTTCAACTCACCTGTACCCAGAGCGGTCTGTGGTTAGTCATGAATGGGTTAGTCTGGATTTAGCCAGAAACTTACAATTCATGTGGTCCATATGAACATACAAATTAGGAACAGGAGTAGGCCATTCAGTCCCTGGAGCCTGCTACACCATTTGATAAGATCAAAGCCGATCTCACTGCCTCAACTCCACGTTTCTGTCTACCCCTAGACCCTTTGTCAATCAAAAATGGTGTGATACTGTGTAATGGATTTAGTTCTAGGGACGACTGGGTGAAAGGTGGAAGAATAAAATGAAACACAATTTTTTTTTTTACACATAAGAAAAATTAAAAACAAGAAGACCCCTGAACAAAAGATTTCTTCGATATGCCATTGATTTCATTAGAACAGCCCCTTCTCCTCCCATCCAGGCCAAAATTATAATGGCTGAATTATTACATTTACAAGGACACACATGTATAATAGAAAAAAACCTAGTTCAGTTTCCACATTTTTGTTGAATCCGTATTTACCATTGGCACCACTGAATTGAGACCGTACCTTTGATGTTTCTAAGTTGTTTCACAATCCAAACGATCCCAGTAGTAAAAGCTACTATCAGAAGACAGAGGATTACAGATAAAAACACCAGCCAACCTGAGACAGTCGGGAAGAAATCATCTGCAAAGTAATCAGCAGTGAATTATATGATATGACCTGCAACATATTCCAAAGTAATCATTCTCTTAAATTGCCTAATTTTCAAACATTCGTTCATGGGATGTGGGCATTGCTGGTTAGGCCAGTATTTATTGCCCATGCCTAATTGCCCTTGAGTCGAAAGCTTATGACCCCTGAGTTAAAGACAAGAGTTTCCACCAGGCAGATGGGCAGTTAAAACCACTCAGATTACTGACCTGTCCTCGAGTAACTCAGATCCCACCAACCACGATTTTTATATAGACTTCTCAAAGCATGGCTAATCCATTGCCCCAAACTGGCTTCTTTTAAACATATGGATTAGAGTGTTATTGGGCCCAGCCTGTAATTTTAAATTGGGAAGCCAAGTTTATTTGAAGAGGGTAGACAAGTGAAGAGATCTTGAAAGGTCTTCATTATCTTTGTGGGGCCTAGAGTGCCGATTTGCTCTCCAGGCCCCACAAGGAAAATTTAGGCCTCCCATACCGAATATCCCCCAACCCCCAATCCTTTCCCCAGATCTACCTGGATTCTAGTCGACAGGCATAGGTTTTCCAAAGGCAGAAAATTAATGAGGTCTGGGGGTTAAAGTAACACAGGCCTTATTTCCGCAGCAGCAGACAAGTTTCCAATTGTGTGAGCCTTCATCTCCTTCTCCCCATTAGGATTTTGAAAGCTAAGGCATTCAAACATGAACATTAAATTACAGAATTAAAAGGTACATAAGGGAATTAATTGGCTCAACTTAAATGTTGTGAAAGGTTGGCAAGTGAGTGCAGCTTTGGAGCTGAGTGTATAGCTGTTCTTGTTTGAATGCCTTGGTGAGTGGGCGAGTTCTGTAAGGAGGGGAAGGAGGTGTTCCTTTCCTTTTGCTTGTTCTACCTTTTCCACCCTGTAGGAATTGGTTATTACTCTACTACTGGGGAATCAGCTAGCTGCTTGGTGAGTATCTCGTAAGTGGTTAAGGTCTGCTCCAGTCCTCAAGTTTAAAATACTATACGACCTGGTGGCAAAGTTAATGAAATATATATAAAAAATGAAAATAAGTAAGTGAATAATATAATTCTGTAATTAATTAAAACACATTAAGGATGGCAGGACAGGTGATGTCTCAAGGCTGTATGTGGGAACTCCTGGATGCCAGTGTGATCCAGGGCAAATGCGTCTGCAGTAAGTATTTGCAACTCAAGGAGCTTCAACTCAGGGTCATTGGGCTGGAGGCTGAGCTGCAGGCTCTGCAAAACATTAGGGAAGGGGAAAGTTACCTGGATGCTTTGTACCAAGAGGCAGTCAAACCACTTAGGATAGGGTCTTCTGATTTGGTCAGTGGTCAGGGACAAAAGGGTGTGACTAAGAGTGAGACGGGTATGGGGACCCAGAGTGCAGGAGGCTCAGCCTTTGCAATTGTCCAATGGGTTTGAGATTCTCTCAGCTTTTCTGGATGAGAGCTGGGGGCTGCAGAGCGGATGAACAAATTGACCATAGAACTGGAAGCAATTCAAGTGAGGGGAGCAAAAGGAATGTAGTGATAGCTGGGGACAGTATTGTGAAGGGGATTGACACAGTTGTCTGCACCAAAGAGCAATATTCCAGATGGCCGTGTTGCCTGCCCGGTGCCAGGGTTCGGGATATCTGCTCAGGGCTAGAGAGCAACTTGCACTGGGGGAGGGGGACGATCCAGTTCTCGTGGTCCATGTAGATACCAGCGACCTAGGTAGAACTAGGAAAGTGCTTTTGCATAGAGTATGAGGAGCTATGCACTGAATTGAAAAGCAGAACCTCAAGAGGTAATAATGTCTGGATTATTACCTGACCCACATGCAAATTTGCCTAGGGTACCTAAAATTAGAGAGATGAATACTTGGCTCAAAGACTGGCATGAGGCAAATGGGTTCCAGTTTGTTGTGCACTGGCACCAGTACTGGAGAAAGAGGGGGCTGTGCCATTGGGATGGTCTACACCTGAACCATGTTGGGACCAGTCTTCTAGCCAGCAGCATAACAAGGGACGTGCAGAGGGTTTTAAACTAAATAGTGGGTTAAGGGATCAAATTTGGGAAGATGTGGTAAATCAAAGGGTAGAGAAAAGACAAGAGAGAAAAGTATTAATGTGGGAAATGATAAATAGACCATGACAGAAAGGGACAGAAATTACAGGGAGTGCAAATCTAAGAGTAAATCAGCAGATAAGGCTAAAGGTTACAAAGATAATAAAAAGATAAAATTAAAGGCTATATCTGAATGCACATTACATTCAAAACAAAATAGATGAACTGAGAGCACAAATAGAAATACTAAAGTACAATTTCATGGCCATTACACAGACATGGCTGCAGGATGACATAGCTTGGGACCTGAATATTGAAGGGTACGTGACACTTAGGAAGGACAGGACACTTGGAAAAGGTGGAGGGGTGGCTCTCTTAATTAATGATGGTATTAGCACATTAGAGAGGGATGACCTAAGTTCAGGAAACCAGGCTGTAGAAACGGTTGGGTAGAGATAAGAAATGATAACGGCAAGGCCCCCTGAAAGTAACTATACAGTAGGACGGAATTAAGGAAGAAAGAATAGGAGCTTGTCAAACAGGTACAGCAATAATCATGGGGGATTTTAATCTGCATATGGACTGGAAAAATCAGATTGGCAAAAGGTAGCCTAGATGAGGAATGCATTGAATGTTTTCAGGATAGTTTCTAAGAACAGCATGCCCTGGCACCAACCAGAGGGCAGGCTATACTAGACCTGGTTTTGTGCAACGAGATAGGATGAATTAATAAACTCAAAGTGAAGGCCTCCTAGGTAACAGTGACCATAATAAGATTGAATTTTACATTCAGCTTGAGGGACAGTGCTTCCAAGGCTAGTATTTTAAACTTAAATGAGGGCAATTATGAAGGCATGAAAGCATAGAAAGTTAAAGTGAACTGGCAAATTAAGTGAAGAGATAGGTTAATAGAGATACAATGGCGGACATTTAAAGGGATATTTTATAATACGCAGAATAGATACATTCCAGCGTGAGAGAAAAATTCCAAGGAGAGGACCCACCATCCGTGGTGAACTAAAAAAAATTAAAGGTAGTATCAGACTTAAAGAAAAAGCATGTCATTGCACAACGATAGGGTGGCAGGTCAGAGATGGGATAGAATACAAAACACAGCAAAGAATGACCAAAAGATTGATAAGGAAGGAAAATTTAGAGCAAGAGAGAAAGCTAGCCAGAAATATAAAGACAGATAGTAAAGAGAAATTTAAAGATAGTAACTATAGACCGATCTGGCTGAGCCCTAAAGGGAATAGCTGCTAAACTGGGTCTGTAGCAGGTGCTGAGGGTACCAACAAGAGAGAAAACCATACATGACCTCATCCTCACCAACCTGCATGCTGTAGATACATCTGTCCATGACAGTATTGCTAGGAGTGACAACCACACAGTCCTTGTGGAGACGACAACCCGTCTTCACATTGAAGATACCCTCCATCATGTTGTGTGGCACTATTACCTTGCTAAATGGGATAGAGTTTGAACAGATCTAGCAACTCAAGATTGGGCAACTATGAGGCGCTGTGGGCCATCAGCAGCAGAAGAATTCTACTCAACCACAATCTGTAACCTCATGGCCCGGCATATTCCGCACTCTACCATGATCACCAAGGCAGGGGATCAACTCTGGTTCAATGAAGAGGGCATGACAGGAGCAGCACCAGGCATACCTAAAAATGAGGTGCCATGTTGGTGAAGCGACAACACAGGCCTACTTCCGTGCCAAACAGCATAAGTAGCAAGTGATAGACAGAGCTATGCGATTCCACAACAATCGGATCAGATACAAGCTCTGCAGTCCTCCCATACCCAGTCGTGAAAGATAGTGGACGAATAAACAACTCACTGGAGGCGGAATTTCCACAAATGTCCTCATCCTAAATGATGAGGGAGCTCAGCACATTAGCGCAAAAGATAAGGCTGAAGCATTTGCAACAATCTTCAGCCAGAAGTGCCGAGTGGATGATCCAACTCGGCCTCCTCCAGAGGTCCCCAGCATCACCGATGTCAGTCTTTAGCCAATTTGATTCACTCCACGTGAAATCAAGAAATGGCCAAAGGCACTGAACACTGCAAAGGCTATGGGACGTGACAATATTCCGGCAATAGTGTTAAAGATTTGTGCTGTGGAACTTTCTGCCCCCTAACAAAGCTGTTCCAGTACAGCTACAATACTGGGGCATCTACCTAGCAATCTGGAAAATGGCCTGTACACAAACAACAAGACAAATCCAACCCAGCCAATTACCGTCCTATCAGTCTACTCTCCATCATCAGTAAAGTGATGGAAGGGGTCATCAACAGTGTTATCAAGTGGCACTTGCTTAGCAATAGCCTGTTCACTAATGCTCAGTCTCTGTTCCATCAGGGCCACTCAGCTCCTGACCTCATTACAGCCTTGGTCCAAACATGGACAAAAGAGCTGAACTCCAGATGCGAGGTGAGGTGAGAGCGATTGCCCTTGATATCAGGGTAGCATTTGACCAAATGTGGCATCAACGAGCCCTAGCAAAACTTGGGTCAATGGGAATCCAGGGAAAGTTCTCCGCTGGTTGGAGTCAAAACTAGCACAAATGAAGATGGTTATGATTGCTGGAGGTCAATCATCTCAGTTCCAAGACATTACTGCAAGAGTTCGTCAGGGTAGTGTCCCAGGCCCAAGCATCTTCAATTGCTTCATCAATGTCCTGCCTTCCATCATAAGGTCAGAAATGCGGATGTTCGCTGATGATTGCCCAATGTTCAGCACCATTCGCGACTCCTCAGATACTGAAGCAGTCCATGTCCAAATGCAGCAAGACCTGGACAATATCTAAGCTTGGACTGACAAGTGGCAAATAACATTCATGCCATACAAGTGCCAGGTAATGACCATCTCCAACAATAGAAAATCTAAGCATCATCCCTTGATGGACCTCATCTCAGGGTCTTAAAAGAAGTGGCCAGTGAGATAGTTCATGTGTTGGTTTTAATTTTCCAAAATTCCCTAGATTCGGGGAAGGTTCCATTCAATTGAATAAGAACAAATGTAACTCCTTTATTCAAAAGGGAGGGAGACAAAAATCAGGAAACTAGGTCAGTTGGCTGTCATAGGGAAAATGTTGGAAGCTATTATTAAAGTGCTATAGCAGGGCACTTGGAAAAATTCAGGGTAATCAGGCAGTGTCAACATGGTATTGCGAAAGGGAAATCATGTTTAACCAATTTATTGGAGTTCTTTGAAGAAGTAACATGCTGTAAATAAAGGGGAACCAGTGGATGTGCTGTATTTAGATTTCCAGACGGCATGTGATAAACTGCCATTTCAAAAGTTATTGTAAAAAGTAAAAGCTCATGATGGAGGGCGTAACATATTGGCGTGGAAAGAAGATTGGCTAGCTAACAGGAAACAGAGAGTAGGCATAAATAGGTCTTTTTCTGGTTGGCAAGATGTAATAAGTGGTGTGCCATAGGGATCAGTGCTGGGGCCTCAACTTTTTACAATTTATATCAATGACTTGGATGAAAGGACTGAAGGTATGGTTGCTAAATTTTCCAATGACGCAAAGATAGGTAGGATAGTAAGATGTGAAGAGGACACAAGGAGGCTACAAAGGGATATAGATAGGTTAAGTGAGTGGCCAAAGACCTCGAAATTGGAGTATAATGTGGGAAAGTGGGAAATTATCCATTTTGGCAGGAAAAAAAAGAAGCATATTATCTAAATAGTGAGGAATTGAAGAGCTTTGAGATGTAGAGGGATCTAGGGGTCCTAGTGTGTGAATTGCAAACGGCACAGCAAGTCATTAGGAAAGTTAAAAGAATGTTATAATTTATTGCAAGGAGAATTGAATTCAAAATTAGGGAGGTTATGCTTCAGTTATACAGGGCATTGATGAGACCTCATCTAGAGTATTGTGTAAAGTATTGGTCACCTTATTTAAGAAAGGATGTAAATGCGTTGGAAGCAGGTCAGACAAAGTATACCAGGCTAATACCTGGAATGGGCGGGTTGTCTTAAGAGGAAAAGTTGGACAGGCTAGGCTTGTATCCACTGGAGTTTAGAAAAGCAAGAGATGACTTGATTGGATCACAGAATTGTTACAGTGTAGAAGGAGGTCATTCGGCCCATCATGCCTGCACCGGCTCTTTGAGCATTTTAACTCAGTGCCAAGTTCCTGCCTTTTCCCTGTAACCCTGCGCATTGTTTCTATTTAAATAATTATCCAATGCCTCTTGAATGCCTCACTTGAACCTGCCTCCAACACACTTCCAGGCAGTGCATTCCAAATCCTAACTACTCGCTGTGTGAAAAAGTTTTTTCTCACCTCGCATTTGTTCCTTTTGCAACACACTTTAATACTGTGCCCTCTGGTTCTTGATCCATTTACGAGTGGCAACAGTTTTTCCCTATCTACTCTTTCCAGGCCCATCATGATTTTGAAAACTTCTTTCAACTCTCCTCTTAGCGTTCTCCTCTTCAAGGAAAACAGTCGCAAATTCTCCAACCTTTCATCATAACTGAAGTGTCCCTGGAGCCATTTTTGTAAACCACTTCTGCGCTCTCTCCAATGTGTTCACATCCTTCCTATAGTGTGGCCCCCAAAACTGTACACAATACTCCAGCTGAGGTCAAACCAGTCCTTGTTACGTCCTGTATAAGTTCATCATTACCTCCCTGCTCTTGCACTCTATGCCCCTACAAATGAAGTCTAGAATATTGTATGCTTTAGAAACAAGCCCTCTCTACCTGTCTTGCCACCTTTTAACGACTTATGGACATAAACACTCTCTGCTCCTGCACACCCTTTAGAATAGTCTCCTTTATTTTATAATGTCTCTTCATGTTCTTTGTACCAAAGTGTACCATTTCACACTTCTTTGCATTGAACTTTATCTGCCACCTATATCTGCCCATTCCACCAATGCGTCAATGTCCTTTTGAAGTTCTACACTGTCCTCCTCACAGTTTACAAGTTCTCCCAGGTTTGGTGTCATCTGCAAACTTTGAAATTGTCCCATACACACCCAAGATCTAGATCGTTTATATATTTGAGGAAAAGCAAGGGTCCCATACCCGGCCCCTGGAGAACTCCACTACAAACCTTCTTCCAGCCCAAAAAATACCTATTAACCATTACTCTGTTTCCTATCCCTCAGCCACTTTTGTATCCACATTATTACTGTCCCTTTTGTTCCATATAAGATCTTGAGGGGTCTTGACAGGGTTGCTGTGAAGAAGATAATTCCTCTTGTGGGATAATCTAGTACTAGGGGTCACTGTTTAAAATTAAGGGATTGCCCATTCAGGACAGATATGAGGAGAATTATTTTCTCTCAGAGGGCTGTGAGTCTTTGGAATTCTCTTCCTTAAAAGGTGGTGGAAGCAGAGTCTTTGCATATTTTTAAGGCAGAGGTAGATATATTCTTGCTAAGCAAGGGATGGGAGGGGGCGCTGTGAAAGCTTATTAAGGGTAGTTGGGAATGCGGAGCTGAGGTTACAATCAGCTCAGCCATGACGTCGTTGAATGGCATAGCAGGCTCAATGGGCCAAGTGGCTTATTCCAGCTCCTAATTCCTATGTTCATAGGTCTGTGTTCAAATCCCAGCAAAAATTTGAATTCCGTTCATTTGACGTTAAAATTCATATCAGTTTTTTGAAGAAATTATTTGGAAATTAAAAAGTTAGCAACAGCAAAACAAAACAGCGGTCGGAATGTCATTAAAAAAAACAATTGTTTGACAAGTTTCCTTTCATGAAGGAAACCTAACCTCCCGATCTGGCCTACATGTGACTCTGGTCCTGCACCAATGTGGTTAACTTTTAATTGCACTCAAAAGTGGCCAAACAAGCCAATCAGTTTTACCAAACAGTTACAAAGATGTTCATTGATTCTAGAAGAAGGCCAGCAACCATCTTAAGGCAACTAGGCATGAATAGTACTTGGTTATTGAGAAATGATAGACAAAAACTACTTGGCAAACTATGTTTGAGAGGTTCAGACAATTCGTTCACCTTTGCCTTCCTCTGTTATGTTTTCCAGACTTTATTTCATTATTGAAAAGTGCTTTCTGCACAAGAGTCAGAATTTTCCCAGGCGCAAGACCATTGACAGGGCCTCGCACAAGTGATTATGTCATATTGGAGGCTTCCACTCAAGATCTTTCTTTTGCTGCAAAACTCCTTAAATTAACTCAAGTTTCATCCCTGATTTCTTTCCCATAACTTGATAATTTACAATGTACTTGTTTATTCCAACTAGTACCTTTGGATCCAACACAATTTGAAATGCATTCCATATTTAGATATACATACAGTGACCTTCATTGTTCTCCAAGAAGTTGCATGATTTCCTTAGATAATAAGAAAAGAACGTATACATTTTGTGTAGATTGGATATAATGTAGATTTCTTTTCTTTGTTGTTTGCACATCCCAAGAGGCAGAATTGCTGCAGCATGTTGGTCAGTTTCTAAGGTTTACAAAAATCTACTGAATGGGGGAGTATAAAGGGACTTTATAGTCTTTTCTTTCCCCTTCTATCTGTTCCACAGCACATTTTTCCTTTCTATTTTTTCTTAACTTTTCTTCCTTCCCCTCAGTATCTCTCCAAAGTTCCGACAAATTTCTGTCTATACTCCCTTTGAGCTTACTTTTTGAAACTAATTTTATCGTTGACTGTAGTTATTCTCAATCCTTCCCCACTTGCTCTAAGATTTAATTGTCCCCTGTTATATCCAAGAGAAACAAATGCTATCAAGACAAACAACAGTTAATACAGAGCAGCAAGAAACAAGAGAGTTTTAGTTTATGAAGGCTAGGCCTTGGATCAAGATAAGATGAAGCATATAGTGTTCCAGCAAAGCATCTTTTCCTGGAAAATTGACAGAAGGGGGCTTCACAAATGGAAAATTTCTGGAGAAAGGTGAAAGGAAGGTGGATAGCTTTCCGCGTGGATTAAAGTCATGGTTAAACCAAAGGTTGTAGAAAATTATTAGGCACTGTGCTTTTCAAAGAAGCTTCATAGTTTGGCTTGTCAGTATAGTAAACCAAATCCATCCCCTGGAAAAAGGTATAAAAGATTAAATGCATCAGAGATCTTTACTGCAGGGGTGAGAAACCAGAACTACAATCTAAGTATTGAGATCTCAAGGAGAGAGCCTGACTAATCATCAAGAGAAGAATCTGCAATCACAAGAGCTGGCCACTTCGGGTGATTGTATGAACAGAGTTAATAGCATTATTGAGTTAGATATTGGCTAAGTATTTACTTGTTGGGGGTAAAGTAACATATTTGAGCATTCTGATGCCAGATATCAATGAAACAGTTATTTACTGGAAGCAAAATAACAAAGCAGCTGTTGTGTTTTTTATTATAATCTTCTCTCTTCCTTTCTCAACATGTTAAATCTATTCATTTTCTGTTATCATTTCAATTTTCGTAATCATATCAAATCCGTAATCCTGGGAAATAACTCTTAAGCATAACGACCTTATCAATGAGTCATCAATTTGTTGTCTTACAGTTCTTTTTTTAATTATTCATTCATGGGATGTGGGCTTTGCTGGCTGGGCCAGCATTTATTGCCCATCCCTACTTGCCCTTCAGAAAGTGGCGGTGAGGTGCCTTCTTTAACCGCTGCAGTCCATGTGGTGTAGGTACACCCACAATGCTGTTAGGAAGGGAGTTCCAGGATTTTGACCCACAAATTAAGTTGAGTGCTTTATAAAAAGATAAGAATGTCTACAGTAAAATGCAAAAAAACAAAACCAAATGTTCTAGTTACGTGTAAACCCCAAAAAATCGAAAACAAGATAGGTTTAAGAAAACTAGTCACTTCTCTTGCCTGTGCTCCGGTATGTGTGATTATTTATGGAGATGAACAGAAATTACAGGCAGAATTTTAATGGAACGGACCTTCTCACAGCTACAGGGTAGAGGGTGGACAGTGGGCAGCAGCAAAACAAGAACCTGATCATTGCAACAGGAGCTTTGCTGTGGCTGTTTCACTCATTGGGGTTTAGAAGAATGAGGAATGAGGAATGAGAGGTGATCGTATTGAAACATAGAAGATTATGAGGGGGTAGATGCTGAAAGGATATTTCCTTATATGGGGGAAGGTCTAGATGGTCTAGAACTGGGGGAATAGTTTAAAAATAAGGATGCTCCCTTTTATGACAAAGATGAGGAATTTCTTCTCTGGAAAGTGGAGTTAAGGCAACAATCTGATCAGCCATGATCTTATCAAATGCTACTCCTGCTTCCACTTATGATCCTATGATCTTAGATCCCTCTGTACGACAGTATTCTGCAATGTCTTCGCATTTGGGTAATATTCTGATTTTCTATTCTTCCCACAAAAGTGAACAAACTCACATTTTCCCACATTATGGCCAGGATTTTCCCCTTGGTGATTTGGGAGTGGGGCCCACTCACTGAGGGGAAAATGACGGGGGATGACATCGGGAGGAACCCCCAACGTCATCCCGGTCCCTTTAACTATTCACGAAGGCGAGCGGACAGCAAAATCAGCTGTCTGCCCGCCGACCCGTCAATGGCCAATTAAGGCTATTGACAGGCTAATTAACATTATTAAACACCCTGCCCGGCCAACCTTAAGGCTGGCGGGCAGGCCAGGAGCCCCAGCTGGCTGCAGATTATTAATGAAACTTCATCCACAGGCGGGATGAGGTTTCATGTCCGTATTTTAAAAATTTAGTAAATTTTATGTGTTTATTATTAACATGTCTCATCTCGTGTGGAGGAAGCGCTTAGCCTTAATTAGCCCGCCCAATCAAAATGGCGGCGGGCCCCATTCCAGTGGGGCCTGCCCACCCATTGAGGCAAGAATTCTGCCCTATATTCCATCTGGCAATTTTTACTCACTTAACCTACTTATGTCCTTTCCAGACAGTTTGTGTCTTTTTAAGTGGAACCTCATTGAATGCCCTTTGGAAATCCAAATGCCCTACATCTACTGGTTCCCCTTTATCCATCCTGTTTGTTACATCCTCAAAGAACCGTAATAAATTTGTCAAATACGATTTCTCTTTCACAAAGCCATGTTGACTCTACATGATTGTACTATGATTTTCCAAATGTCCTGCTACTATTTCTTTTATAATGGGTTCCAGCATTTTCCCAATGACACGTTAGGCTCACTGGCCTATGATTTCCTGATTTCTGTGCCCTTCCTTTCTTGAATAGGCGTGTAATATTTGCAGTTTTCGAATCCCTTGGAACCTTTCCACAATCAAGAGAATTTGGTACATCACACCAATACATCCACTATCATTGCAGCCCCAGCTTTTGAGACCCTAGAATGCCAGCAATCAGGTCTAGGGAATTTATCAGCCTTTAGTCCCAATAGTTTTCTTGGTACTTTTTCCCTGTAGTGAACGTGATAGTTTTAAGTTCCTCCCTTCCTTCCCCCCCTGGAGTTCTACTAATCTTAGGATGTTTTTGTGTCTTATTGTGTGAAGAGAGATACAAAATATCTGTTCAAAGTCTCCGCCATTTTCTTGTTTCCCATTATTAGTTGCCCAGACTCACCCTCTAAGGGACCAATGCTCACGTTATATATTCTCTTCCTTTTTATATATTTGTAGAAGCTTTTGTTGTCTGCATTTATATTTCTTTTCCCTCATACTCCAGTTTGTCCCTCTTTATTTTTATCAAAAGACTAAGATGGTAGAGACTCCTATCCAATACCATGGCTCGAGGATTGAATTGGATTTAGCCTTTAAAGTAAGAAGCTTCATAAAACAAACTATAACACTGAGCCACCATAAGGAGATATTATGTCAGATGACCAAAAGCTTGGTCAATTGGTCAAAGTGTTTTGTTTTAATGAGTGCCTTAAAGGAACATGCCTTTGAAAAGAAGGTTTGGAAAGAATATAGCTATTTTTGTTAAGGTTCATCCCAAGCAACTCCATAACACAGGACTTGATGTTAATTAATTAATTAACACTGTTCCACTACTCTCAGTGTAAAATCCTGCAAAATCCCTACATTGGGTTTTCTTGCTAATTAGCGAGAACTAACTAAGCACGACTTGTTGTATGCTTCTTTCATTTCATTGCTACAATGAGCATTTTTGTACTATTTGTAATACACCCTGGGTAAAAGCAGTTGAAAGGTGGCTTGGTGGGGAATTGAGGTTTGGGCTGTTAGTGACCAAATCAACAAAAGGCAGACATCAGCAGGAACCTAGCAAACTGAAAACAGACAACTTGCTATGTGGGAATAAAGAGATAAACAACTTCCAGAGGGCAGAGAGAAACAGTAGCACCTTGAAACCCAGACAAGACACCTGGATTCCAAGGCCACCATGTTTTTCACTCTGGCATTGGAATGTTGGCTCCCTGTACCAGGAACAGAGCATGGGAAGCCAATCGCTGAAATGTGGCTTGGGTGGGCACAAATGCTTCAATGACAGGTTTTATAATTAGTCCATTCAAATGATCCCTAGGCATTGATTGGGTTAAATCAGTCTCCGTAGACTTTATTATGTCAAGGATTTATAAGAAGAGATTCCCTGAGCACAGGGACTTGTAAAGGTTTTATATTGCATGGACTGGTGCCATGGCAGCTGGGACAGACCAGGGAGAATTTATGTGGAAATGGCACTTCTACTCAGAGTGAAATGGTAATTTTGTTGTGCTTTGACACTACTCAGACATTAGCACATATCAGGTCTTATATATGCTGAATAAAATATAACCGCTGTCACCAATAGGGTCAAAGTGATAACTTTGAATCATTTCGAAGTTCAGCAAAAGAGTATAAAGAAGTATATAACTCCCTGAACTCCAAAAGCACACTGAGATAAGTATCATCTATTTCTGAAGGACCATCAACAAGCTGATGGATTTTTACCTGTCCAAACTTATTGATCTTTCAGTGCAAAGAGCTGTCCACGACTGTGTGTTGTAGACTGGCACATTCTGAGGCCCAGGACTACATACTGTCAGCTTGAATCAAAGACTGCAAAGTCTCGCTGAGGAGAGACTGCAGTCTAAGGCCCTCCCATCATATATACACAGGGGCTGGAACCCATGGTCAGCAATATTTAACTCATGAGAGATATTAATATATAATTGAGTGATAATATAATCAGAATGTTCTTGTGAAATGACTCCTAGAACATGAACTAAATTTCATCTCAAAATAAATATACATTTTTTATTCATTCCCAGGATGTGGGCTTCACTGGCCCATCCCAAATTGCCCTTGAACTGAGTGGCTTGCTGGGCCATTTCCTAGGGCATTTAAGAGTCAACCACATTGCTGTAGGCCAAACCAGATAAGGATGGCTGATTTCTTCCCCAAAGGACATCAGTGAACCACATGGGCTTTTATAACAATTGACAATGATTTCATGGTCATCATTAGACTGTTAATTCAA
This sequence comes from Carcharodon carcharias, assembly GCF_017639515.1. NCBI lineage: Eukaryota > Metazoa > Chordata > Chondrichthyes > Lamniformes > Lamnidae > Carcharodon > Carcharodon carcharias. The sequence continues at coordinate 106,021,117 of NC_054485.1, forward strand.
GATTTTTAAAAAAAAATTCAAATTCCACTATGTACCATGGCAGGATCTGAACATGGGTCTCCAGAGCATTACCCTGGGTATGGGGAATTACAAGTCCAGTAACAATACTGCTATGCCACCACCTCCCCAACATTGGTTATTGAACAATCTCGCAACTAACATAAAAGGCAATCCAAATGTCCTCTAGCGGCATATAAATTGTACAAAGGTAATAAGAGGAAGAGCTGGGTTGATTAGGGATCAAAAGGGGATTTACAAATGGTGGCAGAGGTCATAGCTGAGGTACTAAATGAGTATTTTGTATCAGTCTTTACCAAAGAACAAGATGCTGCTGAAGTCATAGTGAGAGAGGAGATAGTTCAGAGATTGGATGGGCTAAAAATTGATAAAGAGGTATTAGATAGGCTGGCTGTACTTAAAGTGAGGGACAGGAAGTCTTGTGGTGATTTGGCCAAAGACCATTTCAAACTCACCCATTTTGCTACAGCATTCAACCAACCCTATTATAGGGTAGTAAACATACCTGCTTCATGCAGGCACACTCTCCCCTGCTACAGGAATAGTGGAACTGGCAGCTTTTCTACTTACAGGAGTATTTTCTTTATGAAATGTACCAGTGCACCAATATTGTAACAAAGAGAAGATTTTTTTAAAAGAAGCAATTGAACTTTGACTAAAAAATTAGCTTAAAAACATGCTATAATTTGTAAGTAGATGCATTCACTAACCTCCAACTTTCAGCTCTATCTCAGTTTCTTCAATATCTGTTTTATCATCAACTGTGCATAGGTATTTCCCCTCATCAAACACCCTTGTGTTCTTTATTCGAAGAGAAACATTTCCTTTGGTCACTTCATCCTTAAACAGTTCAGTCCTTCCTCTGTAATCCTTGTGTTGAGCAACAGTGTCATCTTATCCGTTTCTGTATGCGTGTACTGGTAAACCAAAGTCTGATTTAAACCATCGCACCACCATGTTGCTGACAAATCTCTCTGGTACAAGCTGACAATCCAAGAGGGCATCTTCACCCACAATGGCTATAACAGGTTGACTTGGTCCAGTAACTGTGAATTTACCTGTGGAATTATTATCTGATGAAATTACTTCAGCTTTTCTTAATTATTAAACTTAAAAATGAGTGTTGTGTCATTAGAATTCACTTTAAACTAAACAATTAGAAACAAATCCCTTAATCTATTATTCTAGTAGCTGTTGGGAGAAAAAAGATATTTTTCTAAACCACTGTTTTACAAAAGATATTGTCATGATCCCAAACCAAAAAAAAACTAAGTTACTGAATAAACAACAAGAAAACCAAAGGGCAAGATTTTATTTCTGTACTTTACTTGAACAATCAGATCAAAATCAACATAAATGAAATATTAATTAACTAGCAAATTGTGGCCAATATAAACTATAAATTACACGTTAAATAACTAATAAATCCACAAGACCTACCTTTGTTGTATGGGCAGTGCACTCAATGGCACTAATTTCAGCCACAAAGCTCGGAACCTCCTCAGGTAGAATTCCAGCATTTTTTTCCTTTAAGGATTTAGCCACCAATCCTAGTCTGATAACAGATACCAACAAACCTGAGGTGCAAAAGCACAGTCTTCACGAAAATGGTGCATTCTGCAGAACGTCTCAGCTCTGCTTACGATAATACTGAAGGTGTGGATCAACTAGGAACACCTTTATATGAAGCCTCGGTAACAGCCCTGTGCACTGTATGCCGATCCTGGTCAAGTAGTTCCATTCAAAATAACTGAAGTAGCAACAGTAATCTTCTTTCCCCGATCGCTGCTCCCAGAACCAGCCATTGCCACAACCTGTGCCATAACTGCTCCCTCAAAAAAAAAACACAGCCATGTGGGCCCATTTCCATCACAACCTACGGTCATGTGAGGTCCATTTCCACCACAAACCACGGTCATGTGAGGCCCATTTCGTGCCCCTTTACAGTCTTGGCCAAAGTCCTGTCAATTCCACTCTCCACTGCATCTATGACAAACACAATGTTCTCACTCTGCCCCTAAACCCAGGTCACAATGTTCTCACTCTGCCTCTACACCCAGGTCACAATGTTCTCACTCTGCCTCTACACCCAGGTCACAATGTTCTCACTCTGCCTCTAAACCCAGGTCACAATGTTCTCACTCTGCCTCTACACCCAGGTCACAATGTTCTCACTCTGCCTCTACACCCAGGTCTCCAACCAGCCCAGGACCACCCAGCAGCCTTGCTCCACAAGACTATCACAGACTCCATCACAGTTTCCCCCTTGGGGAAAAAAGAAAGCTTTACCATAGTAAAGTTTTCGCTACAACATTCTCAAACGACTGCAAGTTCTCACCATCATAAACCTTCTAGCAAGTAGCTTATTGCATATTGTACAAGTAACATTTTTGCCATATTCCATAATTATACATTCCAATATTTACAAAATCATAAGGGCTTAACCAAACAATTGTGACAATTATGATTAGCAGGATTCAAACATCATAGATTTATCATAACTCAGAGGGTGGAATTTTCCATGCCCGCTGGCGTCGGGTGTGCTTGGCGGGGTGAGCAGGCCAAATTGGCTTCTCAACATTGTGAAACTAGTTTGTGATCGTCCACTCAGCCCGTCGATGGCGGGCCACATTTCCTGCCATCAGACATCGGGGACCTCATTGTAATACATCCTCATATCATTATAAGGTTAGCCTGCCAGACTCATCCCCCCCCGCTGGATTGTCTGCCCATCACGCTGACGTGTTTCACAACTTCACATAAGTGAAGTGCACCTGGCGAGCTGGATTTCTCTTGGGACTTTCAGGTTTGTTTGCCTATTTTGCTTCGGGCAGTACTCGCTGTCATCAGCGCCAGGCTTCGCAGACAGCACCACACCACTTTTAGGGGGCTCACGGGCAGGTCTCTACCTACCAGACCAGCCATATAGCAGGGGTGGCTTTTCAATGGTTGCAGGGCTAGTGCTTGCTTGGGGAAGGGGGGAGAAGTGGCCTCCGGCAAGGGAAGAGGCTGCAGGGCGAGAGCTATACTGAGGAAGGGGGTATTCCAGGGTTTGTATGGGGGCACAAGTTGATCTGTGCAAATGGCCTCAAGATGGTGAGGGCTGAGGAGGCCAGATGGAGATGTGAGAGTGTGTGTGAGAGACTGAGCGGTGATGTCCCTTGAGCTGGCAATGAGTGAGATGCCAGTGAATGTGTGATGCGTTTGAGAGTGTGAGTTTAGAGGATGAGATGGTTGCCATATCCGGATGCACTGGATGGCCAACCTCTTCTGTGCAGCATTGGTACTGATCACCACTGCCAGCGCCTACCAAGCCTGTGTGGTAATGTTGCTGCCCCTCCTGCAGCCTCTACTGGGGTAGAGGACATCACAGCGGGCCTCCACAATGTCCAAAAGGACATGTCACTAAACCTGGGTGCTGCAGTCTTCTTGCCGTTGGGGGCCATGTCTCATTTGCAGCAGCCCTGGGCTGAAAGCACAAAGAGGTGTGCGTGCGGCTGTACTTTAAATTGGCGCCCGGTGTGATGAAGCAACGAGGTGACCGTGTGGCTGGCGAATCAGAGCCCGCCCACCAGCAAAATGGCGTGTTTCCCGGGAATGCATAATTAATGTGGCGGGTTTGGAATGATACAGTGTGAGAAACTGCCATGGCAGCCAGTGCACATCTGGGGTGATTCTGCCGGGAGTCTTCCTTCTTTCCTATAAGCTTTAAACCAGGCTTGTCCAACCTTTTTGCATGGGGGGGGGGGGTCCACATTTCAAATTTGCTCACATTTGGTGAGGGCCGGTTGGTCAATGAACAAATTTTGGAAAGAAAAAGTTTGACACAATATAAAACATTAATTTTTTTTTATAAAAACCTGACATATGAATAGAAAAGAAACAACTTGCTAAACAAAAAAAAAATCACAATAATAAATTGACAATTTAAAAAATGAGTAAAAAATAAAGACAACCATGAGAATGTGTGTGTCCAGCTCACTCCCAGCCTCAGGGTGCTCACTCACTCACACTCACCCTCTGAGAGATTGGGTGAGAGTGCCTGTTAGTGTGTGGGGTGAGGGTGAATGAGAACCCTGCGACTGGGAGTCAGCCAGACACACACTTGCCCCTTCCTCTCACACCCACTATACACACACACACACACACACACACACACACACTCAGCCACCATCACTCCCACCCACAGTCAGCCACCCTCATACCACCCAAACACTTAGCCACCCTCACGCTCACCCACTCAGTCTTGATGGTCAAGTACTTTCCTTGACAGCATTTTAAGCTTTCTAGAGAAGCAGCTAACTGGTCATTCCATACTACCCTCTTCATCTTGGAGGAACAACGCTGCTACCCCAACATCATCAGTGTCGACAGCTCGCCAGATAACAGCAAGCCATCCAAGGTGGCTGCAAGAGCTGGCTCACTTATCTAAGCAGCCTTTAACTTCTCAAATGCTGTTTCATATGACTCTGACCATTCAAACTCACATTTCCCTTCAACAAATTTGGAGTGATGGGGTGGTACTGTGCTGAAATTAGGGACAAATTTCCTGTAGAACACACACAAATACAGAAATCAAAAAGAAATGAGAGAACAGAGGTGCAGGGTAGTGAAGAGGTGAACGATAATCAAAGTGTGACAGGAAGGGGCTGAAAATATAAGCAGAAATGTGCAGCAGAAATAAGAACCAGAATGAGTAATGATGGTTAAAAAGTCAAAGCTTAAGGCTCTTTATCTGAATGCACGCAGCATTTGTAACATGATAGATGAGCTGATGGCACAAATGGAAATAAATGACTATGACTTGACAGCTATTACAAAGATGTGGTTGCAGGGTGACCAAGACTTGGAACTCAATATTCAAGGAAATTCTCGTTCCCAAAAAATAGGCAAAAAGGAAAAGGAGGTGAGGTAGCTTTGTTAATAAAGTAAAAGTATCAGTGCAGTGGTAAGTAATGATATAGGTGCAATAGATCGTGATGTGGAATCAGTTTGGGTGAAAATAAGGAATAGCAAGAGAAAGAAGTCATAGGTGGGAGTCATCTATAGAATCCTAAAGAGTTGCCTCACTGTAGGACAAAGGCTAAATCGGGAAATAATGGAGGCGTGTAAGAAGGGTGCTACAATTGTCATGGGTGATTTTAATCTGCATATTGACTGGACAAATCAGGTTGGCAGGGGTAACATGGAAGACGAATTTGTAGAGTTCATCAGGGATTGTTTCTTAGAGCTATATGTTGCAGAACCTACTCCAGAACAGGCTATTTTAGATCTAGCAATGTGTAATGAGGTGGGAATAATAAGAAATATCATAGTTAAGGATCCTCTAGGGGGTAGCGATCACAACATGGTAGAATTTCAAATTCAGTTTGTGGGCGACTCAGGTCTCAAACCAGTGTCCTCGACTTAAAAAAGGGCAATTACAGAGGTATGAAGAAAGAGTTGTCTAAAGCTGTCTGGGAAAATAGATGAAGGGGGAGGTCAGTGGATGAGCAGTGGCAGACATTTAAGCAGATACTTCAAAACGCTCAGCAAAACATTATTCCAGTCAAAAGGAAGGACTTGATGAGAAGGATGAACAACCCGCAGTTAACAAAGATGGTTAACGAGAGTATCCAATCAAAAACTAATGCATACAAAGCAGCAAAAACTCGTGGTAGGCCAGAGGATTGGGAACTTTTTAGGAACCAGCAGCAGATGACCAAAAAGCTAATAAAGAAGGAGAAAATTGATTATGAAAGCAAATTGGCAAGAAATATAAAAACAAACAGCAAGGGCTTCTAGGGGTATATAAAAAGGAGAAAGTGGTTTGGAGGATACGACTAGAGAATTGATAATGGGGAACAGGGAAATGGCAGATAATTTAAACCAATATTTTGCATATTCATAATGGAGGACCCTATAAACATCCCAAAGATATCAGATAAGCAAGGAGTTAATGGGATGAAAGATCTTGTAATAGTCTCTATCACAAGGGACAAAGTATTTGACAAACTAGTGGGACTAAAGGCAGACACGTCACCAGGACCTGACGGCCTGCATCCAAGGGTCATAAAGGAAGTGGCTGCAGAGATAGTGGAGTCATTGGTCGAAATATTTCAGAACTCACTGGATTCTGGAAGGGTCCCAGCGTATTGGAAAATCGCTAATGTGATGCCCCTGTTCAAGAAGGGAGGGAGACAAAAAGCAGGAAACTATAGGCTAGTCAGCCTAACATCTGTTGTTGGGAAAATGCTAGAGTCCATTATTAAGGAAGAAATAGCAGGACATTTAGAAAAGGTTCACACAATCAAACAGAGTCAACATGGTTTCGTGAAAGGAAAATCATGTTTGACAAATTTGCTAGAGTTCTTAAGGGATATAACAAGCAGAGTTGATAAACGGAACTGGTAGATATAGTGTATTTAGATTTTCAGAAGGCATTCGACAAGGTCCCACATAAAAGATTATTGCACAATTAGCACGGATTGAGGATTGGTTAACACACAGAAGACAGAGAGTCGGGATGGGTCTTTTTCAGGTTGGAAAGGCATAACTAGTGGAGTGCCACAAGGATCAGTCCTAGGGCCTCAGTTATTTACTATCCATATTAATGACTTGGAGGAGGGGGCAAAGTGTAATGTACTCAAATTTGCTGATGATACAAAAATAGGTGGGAGGGCATGTTGTGATGAGGACACAAGGAATCTGCAAGGGGCTACAGATAAAGTGAGTGGGCAAAAACTTGGCAGATGGAGTTTAGTAAGTGTGAGGTCATGCACTTTGGTAGGAAGAATCTAAAGACAGAGCATTACTTAAACAGAGAGAGACTCCAAAAAGGTGCAGCACAGAGGGCTCTGGATGTTCTTGTGCATGAAACACAAAACGTTAGCATGCAGGTGCAGCAAGTAATTAATAAGGCAAATGGAATTTTGGCCTGTATTGCGAGGGGGTTGGAATTTAAAAATAGGGATGTCTTGTTACAACTGTGTTGGTGAGGCTACACCTGGAATACTGTGTACAGTTTTGGTCCCCGTATTCAAAGAAGGATATACAGGCATTAGAGGCAGTTGAAAAGAGATTCACTAGGCTGATTCCTGGGATGAAGGGGTTGACTTATCAAGAACGGCTAACCAGGTTAGGCCTTTATTCGTTAGAGTTTAGAAGAATGAGGGGTGATCTTATTGAAACATGCAAGATTTGGAAGGGGGCTTGACAGGGTAGATGTTGAGAAAATGTTTCCACTATTGTGGGAATCTCGAACTAGGGTACATAGTTACAGACTAAGGGGACACTCATTTAAAACTGAGATACAAAGGAATTTTTTTTTTCTCAGAGGGCAGTGAATAGCTGGAATTCTCCAACCAGAGAGTTGAGAAGGCTAGATCACTGAAAGGATATAAAAAGAACGTAGACAGATTTTTGAAGTATCGGTGAGTTGAGGGCTATGAGGAGCTGGCACAAAAGAGGAGGAGTTGAGGCCTGAGGCAGATCAGCCATGATCTTATTGAATGGCAGGGCAGGCATGATGGGCCAAATGGCCTACTCCTGTTCCTAGTTCTTATGTTCTTACTTCCGTCTGGGGTACTAACCACACAATTCACCTCACTGAACTTCCTTTTGATACAGTAGGGTCCACTAAATCTAGCTCTCAAGACAAAAAGCCTAACACAATATCCCCTGGTCCAAAAGGGCGGAATTGTCCCAGATTTGCACTAAGTTTGGTAGCTGGCGGGAAAAGGATATTTTACCTGCTGGCTGCAATGGCGGCTTTTCACGCCATATTGTCCCATTCCCGCCTCAATAATTACTCAGCCACAGGAAACAGCTGATGGGCTGCCTCCGATTTGCCCCCTACACCATTACCTCGCAGTTTCCTCATGCAGGGCACCATATTTAAACTGTAGCAGCACGCACATTTCTCAATGTTTCCAGCCCAGGAAGACACCAGTGAAGACATGGCCCCAAAAGCCAAGAAGAGTGCAGCACCCCGCCTGCCCCCACCCCCAATTCAGTGATGCATCCTGGTGCATTTTCTGGATACCATGGAGGTCTGTTGCAATGTCCTCTACCTCCATTCTGGCAGCAGGAGGCCCATCCGTTTCACCACTTCGGCTTGGGAGGCAGTGGCAGAGGTGTCCAGTGACAATGCTTCACACAAGAGATCGGCCATCCAGTGCAGAAAACGGATGAATGATCTCATCCATGCTGCAAAGGTAAGGCAACCATCTCATCACTCTAAACTCACCCACTCATGGGGCCATCACACATTCATTGGCATTTCACTCACTGCCAGATCAATGGGCATCACCACTCACTCTTTCACACCACCATCTGGCCTCATCTCCTCTGGAGACTGCCCCCTCAGCCCTCACCCTCTTCAGTCACTTGCACAGATCAACTTGTACCCCCACATACCCTGGGATACCCCCACTTCCTCAGTGCAGCTCTCACCCTGCAGCTGGTGAAGAGCCATCCCCACCTTATGGCTGGTCTGCTAGGTAGAGATCTGAATGTGAACCCCCATAAAAGTGACGTAGCGCTGCCTGTGAAGCCTGGCGCTGATGACCGCGAGTGCTGCCCGAAGAATGGCAAACAAACTTCCAAGTCCCAAGCGGAGTGTAGCTCACCAGGTACATATCGCTTATGCATAGTTGTGAAACACGCTCCCATGCGTTCTTGCTGAAATGCTAGGATGATCCAGTGTGGGAGATGATTCTGGACAGCAGGGCTTATAACTATATGCAGATATATTAAAATGATGTTCCTGATGTGTGGTGGCAGGAAGGGCAGACTGCCATTGATGGGTGGAGTGGACAAATGCAAACTGGTTGCACGGTGGCGTGAAACTGATTTTTGGCCTTCTTGCCATGTTGTCCACTCACGCCCGTCATGATGCCCAGCGCCAATGGGGATGGAAAATAATGCGTGCCTTAGCTGTTCTGTCCACTTGGGCTTTCATCACCCGCTGTGAAGCCTTGAGAGGTTCTCGAGGCATTGCACACAGTCTTTGGAACCATTCTCAGAACTTTGACACGTAATCTAGGTGGGCAGTTTCCTCCCCCGCCCCAGGCCAAAAATCTTTCCTTAACGAGTTTAAGGGGTCCCTGATGCCCATAGTCCAATTTGAAGGAACGGGAACCAGTAGACTCACTTGGTGTATCCCTAATCATGAGTAACAAAAGCAATATCCTCTACCCTCATCCTGATGATGCTCAAAACAATAGACCCTAATCATACTCTTTCAGATTTGGTGGTATCTCTCCAAAGCACCTTGGAACTGTGGGTGGTAAGCAGACGACTGGAGTTGCTCCACTTCTAAATTACACATGCCCTCCTAAAACATGCCAACATGAAATGTGGCCCCAAGATAGACTGAATTCCTTTTGGCAACCCATATCTGATGAAAAATAGGACCAATCCTTCAATCCCAACTTTCATTGTAATCTTTTAATGCCTTTGGAAATCGGGTGCACAAATCCATGATGGTTAGGAGATACTTATGATCTGATTTAATCTTGGGCAGAGGTCCAATACAATCCAGAGGAACCCTGCTAAACTGTAGCAGTATTAAATGGGGCTGGTTTGACTGAAGGCTGTGGCTTCCCAACCATCTGACATGTGTGACATGTCTTGCAAAAGTCAACCACATCCTGATGCAATTTCAGCCAATAAAAATGCACCATTTCCCTCACCTGAGTCTTCAAACATCCAAAGGACCTGCAAACGTAATCTCATGGGCAATTCTTCAAATTTAACAAGATTGAACAACAATTTGATGTTGTTCATCAGCTGGACTTTGGGGAGGTCTCCACTTCCTCATCATAATGTAATTCTTGACATGAACACACCAAGGGACCTTTTCAAATTCTGCCTCAGAACTTGCAGTCTGAGACAAACTCTTCAAATCAGGGTCTGCCTGTTGTGCTTCAAAAGAGGATTTGCTAAATAATTTACCATTCTTATTGTTGGAGCATTTAACATCAGAATCCACAGCCAAATCCTTGAAAAAGGTTTCAGCCAATCAAACATCCGAATTCTCCTCTAAAACTCGTGAATTTGCCTTGCCTTGTTTAACCCTGTGAGCCTGGAACCTAGTCATGAAACAACCTGGAAATAGTCTGGAAAATTCTTCCTACAAAACCTCAGTTTGAACAGTCTCAGCTGGCTCTCCTGAAACCACTGGCAATACCCTATCATCAGTCAAATCACATCCAAGCAAAAAATCCACACATTCAATAGGAAAACTAGGAATAACGCCAATGCTAACAGGACCAATGACAATGTCACACTTTAAATCAGCCCCATACAAGGAAAAAGGTAAATAATTTCCATCAATACCCTGAATTTGTATTCAGCCAACTGCCTGGAGGGAAATTCTTGTCATCCGCCAACTTCAGTGACTGTGTCACCCCTGTATCCCCAAGGGTGGCAATTGACTTGCCTGCCTCACCGTACAAACATGGGGAAACTGTACCCTCAAACAGAAAGCTTCTACAGCTTTCTGTAACCTGATTCACTCTATTGCCAATTGTGGGAGAATCTACCTGTTTACTGTGAACTTTGCCCACTGGGACATTATTTCTCGGGAGTGGGGGATACCATCAGACCGCACTACTGTAACAGCCTTGTTTTTCCACTTCCAATACTCAGCTTTCACATGTCCTTTTTTATGACAACAATAGCATGTCAGTCATCTTGAACCACACGTCCTCAAGACTTTCTCTTTCACTAACTTGAAGAATATCTGTGTTTTAACATTTGCCACCTTTCTCCGGAGACTCAGGGCCAGAATTTTATGTTTCCCCGCTGGCAGATTTGTAGGCGGGGCGTGGGGGGGGGGAGGGAGGGGCAGGGATGAATATGGAATAGCATGAATGGGCTTCCCACCCACCCTGCCCTCTCAGCAATTTTATGCTGGGGCGGGTGAGGCCTCAGACGGACTGCCTGCCCTTGCCCCAATTGAGAGCCCTATGTGGCCAATTATGGGGGAAGCACAAAAATAATCAGGCTTAGGCCTCAGGCGGAAGCCTCCATCAGAAGCCCCTTTTAACTTCGGGTCCTGCCCCCCACCTTAAGGTCTGACATTGCTGGTCTTCACCCCCCACCCCAGGCTCTCCCTTAACACCCCAATACTCCACTGTCCACCACTTCCCAGGCCTCCATTACCCTCCCCACCCTGAGACCCAAAAATTACCCTGTCCTGGACACCTGGGACTGAGGGTCTTGGAACTGCTTGCAATCCCAGTCTTGTCCACTGCAGCTTCTGACACTGCAGCGACTAGAGAGCTGCCAGCCAATCAGACTGTCTGGCAGCTCCTTAAGGTGGGGCTTCTTCCTGAGTGAGGGCCGGAAGTCCTGCCTAAAGTCAATTAACACACATTGCAGCGTGAAATCACTGTGGGGCAAGCAGTGTTGGAGATGTGTTCCTCGTCAACTCTTTGGATGGTGGTACAAAAAGCCCACCATCCTAAAAATCTTGGCCCAGGTTTTCTTTTTATTATCAAATTTCCTATCTTTCCAATTTCTCTGGAAACCTCCAAACTGGGGCCTGTTACCAGTGTTCTTTTGTGTCAATTCATAATCATCTGACAATACTGTAGCTCCCTTTATTTTACGAACATTATGGTCTTCCAGGTGGAAACTTATTTCCTAAAGGACACTCTTTTTGAATTTTTCCATCAGAATCCCTTCCCTAAGGTCACAAAGTCTTGTGCAACGTTCATCAATCCACCTATCGAAGACCATTTCTTCTCCCTAGGAAATTGCACAAAAGTCTGGCTCTGTTTCCTTTACAAATTTCTGTTTTTTTGTCTATAAACCTCTGGTATCAATTCATAGGCATTTAGACTGGCAGTTTTTAACTCTGTTATTGTCATCAAAGTGCTTTTCTGAAGGAGATGTTTATACCTCCAAGCTTTCCCTGTGAAAACACTCTGTAGGAACATGGACAAGATTGTTCAGATCAATTCAAAACAATGTCAATTTTCTCAAATGACACAAAGTACATTTCTACTCCTTTCTTACTAAATTTAGATAACAAACAAATACTCTTGGCCAAAACAAAACAGGAGTTGGATCTCGGTCATCCTTATCTTTCTCTGCCAGCACCCGTTTAAGTACTTTAAACATTTCCTTTTCAAGTACTAATTTATTTCTTCCGAATCATTCCTCTTTCCTTTTCTCTTTCCAACTCCAGTTTCTTTTTTCATTTCTCTTTCAAATTTTGCTTTTTTTCTTCTCTTTCCAATTTCATCCTCTCTATTTTGTACAGTCTTATCTCTCTTGCTTTGTCAAATTCAAGCCTGGCTAGTTTTACTTGAGCAATAGCAATTTTTTCTTGCATTTCAAATGATGAGCTAATTCTTCACAATCTCTGCCTTCGAGCTCCTGATTTTAAGCTGACACCTATTTTCTCTGCTGCAACCTTCAAAGTGTCTTTTGTCAACTGTTCCAAGGCACTGGGGGACAAATTCTCTCTCCACAAAAGCCTGAACATCAAATCTACTCATGTTAACTCCCTAATAAATACAGTAAAAGTAAATGTGAAATCCTGTTTGTTTAAATTCTAGGAAGTTCAGTGAGCCTGTTCCACAGCCTAATTCAGAACTATCCCAGACAAGATCCCAATTTTGTTATGATCCTCATGCAGAACAACAAACCAAAAGAAACCAAATCTATCAAATGACCCTCAACAGGAAAACCAATGGATAAGATTTCACTTTTATAATTTTAACTTTAACAATCAAAACAAAATCAACATGAATGAAACATGAATTAACATACAAATTGTGGCCAATACGAACTGCATGTTACACGTTAAATAGCCAAAACAACAAAGATCGATCTCACAAATTTACGGGCAGTCCACTCAGCATATATTGCATTAATTTCAGCCACAAAGTCCTTCAAAGCTCCGAAGTTTGTCACATAGACATTGAGTTCGTTTTCTTTTATTGGATTTAGGTAGCCAATCCTCATCTGAAAATATCTTGCACCAACTCGAGTTCTACAGGCATAGTCTTCACCAAAATGGTGCAATTTGTAGAACCTCCCCAGATCTGCAAAAGATGATCTTAATGACATGGATCCACCGTAAACACCCTTATCTGAACCCTCAGTAACAACCTTGTGCACAGTACGGCCGATTCTGGTCAATCATTTTCTTGAAAATAACTGAGGCATCAGCAGTAATCTTATTTTCCCTTAGCTCCACTTTCATATCCAGCTTTCATGTCAGCATGTGTTTAATTGTGCCACAGCTACTAAAAAAAAAACCCTTTGGTCACATGGGGTCCATTTCCACCTCAACCCTGGATCACGTGGGCCAGATTCATACCTTTTCAGAGGTTTGGCCGAAGACCCACCAATTCCCGCTCAATCCCCGACAAACACATTAGTTTCATTCTGCCTCTGCACCCCAGCCTCCACTGTGACAGCCCACCACCTGGCACAGGTCCACAAAACAGCCCTTCCCCACTCCACCATCACGAACTCCATCATAATATGATGATCTCAGTAAATAAGTATTTCTAATTTAATGTCAAAGAGAAATTAACTTGGGACATATCTAGTTTTTTAATTAATATTTTCTCTGCATATCTAAGTAGTTGAGAGAAAGGAGAAGAACATATTGGGGCTGAGACTTTTCCAGAATCTAAGGATTCTTAGAAGGTTACTGCCAGTGCATCCACTATCTCTGTGGCTACTTCCTTTCATATCCTACGATACAACCCATCAGGTCCAGGGGACTTATCAGCTTTAGCCTTATTAATTTCCCTAATAATTTTTCTCCAGTAATACTTATTATATTTATTTCCTCCCTGCCACCTTTTGCCCCTTGATTATTTAGTATTTTTGGAATGCTATTAGTGCCGTCTACTGTAAAGACTGATGCAACGTATTTATTCAACTCCTCTGCCATTTCCAGGTTCTCCATTATTATTTTCCCATCCTCATTCTCTGAGTCACCCGTGTTCACTTTGGCCTCTCCCTTCCTTTTTATATATTTAAAGAAGCTCTTACTGTCTGTTTTTATATTACTTGCTAGTTTACCATCAAAGTTTATTTTCTCCCTCTTTATTATTTTTTGGTCATCTTTTGTTGGTTTTTAAAGCTTTCCCAATCCTCTGGCTTACCACTAATCTTTGCCACATTATATGTTTTTCCTTTCAATTTGATACTATCCTTAACTTCCTTGGTTAACCATGGTTGGTTCATCCCCTTCCTAGAACCCTTCTTCCTCACTGGGATATATCTTTATTGTGAATTATGAACTATTTTCATAAACGTCTGCCATTGTTCATCAACCATCTTTTATGCTAGACTCCTTTCCCAGTCCATTCCAGCCGACTCTGCTCTCATTCCTTTGTAATTACCCCTACTTAAGTTTAGCATAGTTGTTTCCGACCCAGGTTTCTCACGCTCAAACTGAATGCTAAATTTTACCATGTTATGGTCACTGTTTCCTAGGGGATCTTTTACTCTGAGATCATTTATTAAACCTGCATCATTACACATTACCTGATCCTTGGTTGGATCCACAACACATTGCTCTAGGAAACTGTCCCAAATACACTATGAATTCTTGCTCGTGGCTACCTTTGTCAATTTGATTTTCCCAATCTACATGAAGATTAAAGTCACCCATGATTAATGCCTTTTACATGCCTTCATTATCTCATGATTTATTCTCTGACCTACAGTATAGCTACTGTTAGGGGGCCTATAAACTACTCCCACCAGTGTCTTCTTTCACTTGCTACTTCTTACCTCTTTTTGTAGGGGACGGGAATGGTGGTGAAAAGAGAGAGTTCCAGATTTATACTGCCCTGTGTGAGAAAGGTTGCTTCCTGATTTCATTCTTAAATGGCCTAGCTCTAAATTTAAGATTGTGCTTCCTTGATCTGAACCTCTCCAAGAGAAAATGAATTTTCTGTACTACCCTATCAAATCTTTTATCATTTTGTGTGGCACTATCACCATGCGAAATGAGATAGATTTCAAAAATATCTAGCAACTCAAGACTGGGCAACCATGTGGGCCATCAGTAGCAGCAGAATCATATACAACCACAAACTGGAACCTCATGGCCCAGCAAAATCCCCACTCTGCCATTACCACCAAACCACGGGATCAATTCTGTTTCAATGAGCAGCACCAGGCATACCTAAAAATGAGATGACAACCCGGTGAAGCTACAACTGAGGACTACTTGCATGCCAAACAGCAAAACGGGGAAGTGATAGACAGAGCTAAGCAATTCCACAACCAATGGCACCCAGTTTGGGTTCCGCCAGAGGCACTTGCAGCTCCTGTCCTCATTACAGCCTTGATCCAAACATGAACAAAAGAGCTGAATTCCAAAGGAGAGGTGAGAGGGACTGCTCTTGACATCAAGGCAGCATTTGACCAAGTGTGGCAACAAAGTGCCCGAGCAAAACTGGAGTCAATGGGAATCAAGGGGCAAACTCCCCACTGGTTGCAGTCATACCTAGCACAAAGGAACATAGTTGTGGTTGTTGGAGATCAGTCATCTCAGCCCCAGGACATCACTGTGGGGATTCCTCAGGCTAATGTCCTATGTTAATGTTGCAAATGCTGTGACAATTGAGTGCATGCTTTACTTACGAATAAGAGTAGCTGATACTAACTGGGGAAAGGTTAGGACTCATATATAAGAACCAGTTTCCACTTGTGGGAGGAGAGGCTATGTGGAAGGGAAAAGCAGTCTACACTTATATTTTACAGGGTCTTGTGAATAAACCTATGTTGAAGACCAACTGGCTCCAGCTCCTTTGCAGAAAGATATTCAGCAAATTAAGATTTTAGGCCCAACCATTTTCAGCCACTTCATCAATGCCCTTCCCTCCTTCATAAAGTCAGAAATGGGGATTTTGACGATGATTCCATGGTGTCATGACTCCTCAGATACTGAGGCAGTCCTGGCTTGGGCTGATAAGTGGCAAGTGACATTCATGTCACACAAGTGCAGGCAATGACTATCTCCAACAACAGAGAATATAACCATCTCCCCTTGGCATTCACATGATATTACTGTCGGCGAATCCTCCATCATCAACATCCTTGAGGTAAACATTAACCAGAAACTTAACTGAATAAGCCATATAAATACTGCATTTACAAGAGCAGGTCAGCAGCTGGGAGTTCTGCAGAGGGTAACTCATCTCCTGTCTCCCCACAGTGTTCTCTATGTACAAGGGACAAGTCATGAATGCAAATGAATACCTCTACTTGTCTAAATGAGTGCAGCTCCAACAACACTCAAGAACTTGACACCATCCATACAAAGTAGCCCACTCGATAGGCACTCCATCCATCAACACATTTTCCCAACAACTGATGTTAGGCTAACTAACCTATAGTTTCCTGATTTCTCTTTCCCTCCTCAGGGCTGACCTGTCCTCTCTCTCCCTTATCTTATTTATGTGTTATATCAAGACTTTCACAAAGACCACCAGGAAGCATTTGGCCATAAGAGAGGTGACAATCGCAGGCAATGGAGGCACTCATGTGGAAGCCTCCCTCTACCTGGATGACATCACTATCTTTTGCTCACACAGACTGGTGAGCATCCGTGAACAGTTCAAACTGACCTCGGGAACCCAAGTAAATCTCAGCGAGTGAGGCCATGTTCCTTGGGAACTGGGTCAACTGCTCCTTGTTCCCCTTCACTATCTGCTGTAAAGCATTTTGATATTTTGTGTCTTTCTCTGTTGCTACAAGGCCTCCCTTTGTATCTTTTTAATATGTATTATCTTTAGACTCATGTCAAAATGTAACTAGTTGTGAGGTGGATCAATACCCTGAGCTCAGAACCAAATGGTAGGAACATGGAGTGCGGAGGACATCTGGCAAAGGGAGATTTTTGACTGAAGACACCAACTCAGAGGCTTGCATGGAACTTTTTAAAAAAATGATGACTGGGTTAGGATATACAGACAGACGTGTCAGGACATGTCACTGGGTGGTGGCTAACCATTAGACACCCTGATTACAGAAAGTGACCTAGACAATGGTCTCTTGGGTATGTGTGAATGGCTTTCTTCCTGCCTTACCAAGATACAAAAATCACATCCATTCTGGCAGGTACCTGGAGACACCCTCTGCTGAGAGCAGGAAATGACCATATGCAGGTGGTCTTTATGGTGTTAGGAAATAGAGATAGTTTACTCTTATAAGTAAGTTATATTTGTATTTGTGGGTGTTAGGTATGAGTTTTAGCTATAATGTTTAAGTTTGATTTATATTTCTGTATCTCTGGGCTAAGAAAAGGTCAAGTTGAGTTTTAGTTTTGCTTTAAAAGGTGTTTACATTTCTATTGACAGTTTACAACTGTAAGAGAAGTTAAGCAAACACAAGAGTAGAAAAACTGTGCCGTTGCCTAGTAACAGGTGTCCAGAGAGGCAGGTCCCTCCCATAGACAGACAGAAGAAACTAGAAACAGCAGTTTTTGAGATCAGTTTTGAAGACAGCTGCCAGGCAGAAGCAGCCTAGAAGGGGCAGATAGCCAGTCCTAAGTTAAAATTGGTCGAAAGTAGCTGCCAGACAGAGGCTGGAGAAAAGGGACAGATAGCAAGTCCCAAGCTAAAGAAAAAAGTCCCCGAATCCAGGAGAGTGGAACAGGAGAAAGTCCCAAGAAGACCTTCCGGTCAAAGGAAGGACAGGAACCTGGAAAAGGCCCTGTTAAGTGAAGTTAAGAGTGAGTGGCAGAGAAAGGCTCCAAGCTTCAAGCTTAAAGCTCCAAGCTACAAGAAGCAGAGTCAAAGCAATATAAAGGCTTGAGAGAAGTCAGAAAGTCCAAAGAGGCAACTGAAGGTCCATAACTCTTTGCTATGGACATGTGAAGCAGTGATGTTCTGTTGACAGCTGAGTTGGTGAGTGTGTGGAAAACAACTTGAATGCATGTGGCGACCCAGAGGAGAGGAACATCGGAAGGACAGTTCGAAACCCTGGAGGTGAACCCTTTGTGGAAGGCATCAGAGAGAAAGCATCGGTTTGGGAGAAGATTCTAAAGCGATTTCTTGGAAAGTGGAGATTGGAAACCCTCGTGTGAAAGACGGAGTTCAGTGAGACTGGTTGGCTCACAGTGTAACAAGCATCTGGGGTGGGGGGTGAGTAGTTGAGGAAAGATCCATCGAATCTGTGTGGGGTGGCATCTGTCACTTGGTTTCAGAATGTGATGTGTCTGACCACAGGTCGCCAATTGGTTTATATGGACTGTATTTACTGTGAACATTAAAGTATAAGATAGCTTTCGTAATATGTGTTATATGTTACAAATCTGTAAATATCTGTAAAGGTGTAGTTGTGCGTGAAGGAGCATTGCAATATAGTTCATCTTTTCTTGTTTAATAGATGTTGTATGCTTTTGTTAAAAGTTCATTAGCTGATCCCTGTGTCTCTGTTCAGTAGCCCCTCTCCACATATCTAAACAAACAAATAAAAGTTAGGATCTATCAAGCTGGGTTCCATCCTGGGATCAGGCTTGTCCAGTGGGAACTTCAGTTGGGGATCGTAACAATAGTCAAGGTGGGATTGATAATCCAATCAGATGATTCTATTTATGCCTAGCGACCAGGGTCAGAAAGGGATATAAAGCCACAGCTCCCAAGGACATTGGGGCTGCAACCAGGAAGTGTGATTTGGTCAGTCACTGGAAGTCATGTAGAGGAACTCGTTCAGTATATCGACCACATGGACTCGAGCTCCTGCAAGCTCCATAGTTTGTTTTGTATCGTTGATACCAAGCACATGGTGAGGACCTTAGAGGGTAGTGAGACCCCTGGTTAAGAGTCTTGCAGGTTTCTGGCAAACATGAGTTGGGACCCCAAAAGGTAGAGAAATGACAAAAGCGACTATGGATGAGTTAGTTATGAAATATGTAGTGGGAGACTGCCCAGAAGTAGGGGTGGGTTAGGGTAACTCTGGAAGCAGATGATCCGCTAATGGAGCTGATGAGTGAACACAGGGATCCACATGTAAATGATCATTAGTAAAGCCAGTCTGGTTGACATAGCAAAGGAAGCGCCATGAAATTGAAGCAGAACTGATTAAACTGAGAAAAGAGAAAGAGGAAAGATCAGCCGTAGTGAACAGAATCATGGAACAGTTCAGGCAGCAGAGGGTGGATAGAGATAAAGAGGGCTCCACGGCTTGGATGATGAGGAGAAAGGCCAATTGCTCCTTTTTACCTTGGCTCCTTCTGCTGAATGAGGAAAAGACGGGACAAGGGCTATGGGAACAGATGAAAACCCGAGTCACAGCAGCCATGGGATTGACCAGAGGGGATCCAATTCAGTTGTTAGACAGTACTCACCAGAAACCCACAGAGTCACCGGCAATGTTCACCGATAGGCTTTGGGCGGTGTATGATCAGGTCCATGGGGGTGCAGCTCGAGATCGGGCACACTTACAGACTGGCACCTTGAATCACTGGTTGCTGACCCTTACAGCCCACTCTGCCCTATCTCGAAGGGGTGTTGATGGTGGTGATACTGGCTAAAGGATGTGCTAATGGTGACATTAAGAGCATTAACAGTAGAAAGCAGGATGAGCAAATGACAGATGGCCCTAGTGGGGGTGGAATGGGGGGAAGGGGGAGGCCTAATATAATATAATATATAAATATGAAATGATATTAATATTAAATTAAAATATTAAATTTATTTCCATTCATTGTTTTATCCCCACCTTTTAACCTGTTTTGATCTTTTCTCCCACCCCATCCCCTCCCCACACCCCACCCCCACTAGGGCCATCTGTCACTTGCTATCCTGCTTTCTACTCTTAATGTCACCATTAGCACCTCCATTAGCCTGTATCACCACTATCAATATTCCTTTGAGCTTTGTTTATGACATTTTTCACAATCTCTCCTTTGCCTCCACCTATCATTGGCCGTCTATCCAGTTTCATCTGTCTCACCCCCCTTAAACAGTATATATTTCACCACAACTCTACTTCTCTTTAGTTCTGAAGAAGAGTCATCTGGACTCAAAACATTAACTCTTGTCTTTCTCTCCACAGATGTTGTCAGGCCTGCTGAGTTTTTCCAGAAATTTTTCTTTTCGTTACATCCTGTCCTTGCAGTCTCCCCTCTTATTACAGCCTTTTGCTGTCAGACTGCCAGTCCATCGGTCTTTTTTCTCTGTCTCTCCTTTTAAAAGTCTGACTCCAGCATTAACTTGTTGTTAAAATAGTTATCCCACCTACCCTTTCACAACCCACCACCCCCACCCCCAAAAGAGTTCAGCCTACCAGGTTAATTTGATAATGATATCCTCTGAGTTCAAATGGATCGGATTGTCATAGCAACAACTAACTGACATTAAAAACAAAAGAACTGCGGATGCTGGAAATCCAAAACAAAAACAGAATTACCTGGAAAAACTCAGCAGGTCTGGCAGCATCGGCGGAGAAGAAAAGAGTTGACGTTTCGAGTCCTCATGACTAACTGACATTGTCTGCAATGGTGGTTTAGATCCTCTATCTGAAACCTAATCTATGTCTGCCAGCCCTGCTGGTCTCTTATTTAAGCCCTTGTGAGCTAAGGTTTGTTTAATAGCAGCATTTTTAACATACAGTGTCTTGCAGATAGTCTGAAATCTTGACACAATAGTTGCTGTAACTGTAATATTATTAGTTCATTGCAAGCAAATGCCAGACTCTGTCTATTTTTTACATCTGCAAAAGAATGTTCAGATGTGGGTTGCTCCTGAACTGCCTTTCTAACCTCTTGTCTGAAAATGTTAAGTATTTTTCCAAAGCAAGTCAACTGACCAAGCAACACTTAAATTCTGAAACAGCTTATGTGAACTTAATAAGATACAGTTCCACTGTCATACCAGAATTGTTTGTTACATATTATCTATAAATATAATGAAATGTTAATATTCCTTACCAGACAGAGAGACCGAAATCCCAAAGAGTAAAAGCACGATGAGGTCAATGCCTTCCATCTTTGAGAGATCTTAGCAGAATAACCATCCCTGGTACATAGAAAACCAATAGGGCTCTCATTATGTGTTATAAAGCTAATGTGTGTATAGTATTAACATATCATCGTTAAACAGGTTTTGTGACATAAACTGAGAACAAATTCCACCTTACAATTTAATAGATTTCTGCTTTCACATTCCTGACGCTCAGAATTACTTCTCCATTTACGTTGTCACACAAGAGAAAATATATTTCCTGAAAAGCAGCGCATGTGTATCCTTTTAATAGAAAAACCAAGAGTCTCACAGAGAGATGTCAGGATAACTGAACAAAATTACCTGGAAAAACTCAGCAGGTCTGGCAGCATCTGCGGAGAGAAATACAGTTAACGTTTCGAGTCCGTATGACTCTTCAACAGAACTAAGGAAAAATAGAAAAGAGGTGAAAAATAAGCTGGTTTAAGTGGGGGGGGGGGTGTGGTGGGACAGGTAGAGCTGGATAGAGGGCAAATGATAGGTGGAGATAGCCAAAAGATGTTATAGATAAAAGGATCTGCAGTATTGAAGGTGATGATATTATCTAAGGAATGTGATAATAGGTGACATTAAGGGTAGAAAGCAGGACGAGCAAGGTACAGATAGCCCTAGTGGGGGGAAAGGAAGTTTGTTCAGAGTGGAGGTTTTCGGGACCAAACGGAAGAAGAGAGAAGTGGAGAGGTTTAGGGAGGGAACTCCGGAGTTTTGGGCCCAGGCAGCTGAAGTCACTGCTGTCAATAGTGGAGCATCGGCAATGGGAGAGAATGTCATCGGAGGATGGTTTTAACACAAGAAAAACTCTTAAATTCATGACTTATTTCAAGAAAGGAGGCGCCGCAATTATCTACAGGGTTGAATTATTTGACTTTAAATATTAACATCAGCGAGTAAAGTTTCATGTAAAGGCCGACACAAGATTATGTTCCTCCTTTTTATTTCCGTCTCTCTTACTGGTCGCTGTGTTTGTCTCTGACGGTTTAATGTAAAATTCCCTCTCCCTCCTGTTCCCTTATACTGATAGGAGCCAGTTCCAGACTCTGTGAAGGTGATTAGAGACATTTTAGAAAGTTTTCAACTTTTCACTGGACAATCTCCAGCAGGTCCCCGGTCAATTCCTTGTACTTGATCGGGACCTTTCAGCCTGAATAAAAACCACCCAATCCCACTGGGAATGGACTCTTCCCCCGAAATTAAAGAATATTTGGGACTCACCTCTTACTTTCCCACAACCTGATCGAAGATTTTCCGCTTTTTTCCAACAGATCTGTAAAGAGTAAACACGTTCACAACAGCTCGCCCCCCTGAAAACTTTCACTTTCGCTTTTCCGTGAGTTACCGAATTGAGTGACGGTCCCTGGTCCCCGGAATTATTTATACAATATTCCCCAGAGAATTCATAATGTGTCACCTCAAAGCATGTATTTAATGAATAAAGTGAAGACTGTGTGACTGTATTTCACAGCAGCACCATCATTATTTTCTGGGCAACGTTTTTTTGAAATCCCACCCTTTGGCTGCACTGAGATCTGTATTGGGTATGAACCACTTGTCACTCCGGAACATCCCACCTCACTCACTTACCCTGTCAGGGAAATTCACAACCTCAAAACACACTGTGTGAAGAACTTTATCTTGTTTGGTTCTAAATCTCTTGCCTTCAATCTTGCATCTCTCTCCCTTTCTTCATGATTCCATTGGAAATAGTCTCTCTACCCATAAACTGCATTGAGGATGAGAAAGATAAACCCAGATACAAAGTGGAAAAAGTTATATTGGGTTTGACGCTGAGTTACCGACCATTCTAATCAGGAATGAATCTGTCTTGTTTGATTTCCTGTAAACCTGACCTATCGTACAACATCACCTCATTTCTATTTTTCTTTAGTTCTGATGAAGAGTCTTATGGACTCGAAACGTTAACTCTGTCTTCCTTTCCACAGATGTTGTCAGACCTGCTGAGTTTTTCCAGCTATTTCTGCTTTTGTTTCAGATTTCCAGCATCTGCAGTATTTTGCTTTTATGTATCGTACAACTGGTTTGTTTTGACTTTATTCTTGGCGCCTGCATATCACTGGTAAGTGATTTATTGTCCATCCCTATTTGCCTGGGAAGATAGTGGTGGGCCTTGTTGAAACACTACTTTGATACAACTGAGTGCCTGACTAGACCAATGGTTCTCAAAATTCTTTGGTTGAAGAACCCCTTTTCAAATGAAGTAATAATCACGGACCACCAGCCCCTACCCACCTAAATTATAATAATCATACAATGAAAGTACTGCATGTAATGAATGTTTTAATGATGAGTTTAAGAAAATCAGTATTTGCTTACAAATATTAGTGAGAAGGCTGTGCCAGCTTCTCACTGCATTGTTTGTCTACCAAGAAACTTTTTCGCTTCCTTTTAAGTGTTAAGGAACACAAGCTCCAATAACTTATTGATACCAACTCCCATCTGGGACCCTCCATCCCTTCCCTTCCCTCTGACCCCATCCCTCCTTCTAATCCCAGCCCTTCCCATGTATTCACTCAACACTCTGACCCCTCTCTGGTGCTGAATGGTCTGAACTCAGCAAAGGACTCAGTTTCATCCCCTTACGCCCTCATGTCGTTGAATTTCAGGCTTGGCACGATGCTGAACTCTTCTTCCGTCACCTTTGTCTTCATGGTCAATTCTTTGGGCAGGAGTCCCTCCCCCCATTCCACAGGTCATTTCAACTGCCTCCAGGATTCTCCCTTTACCTGGTCCCCTCCCTCTGGCCCCTTACCTGCTCTTGATCTCTTCATTGAGAACTGTTGGCGTGACATCAGCCATCTTAATTTCTCTGCTCCTGTCACCCATTGCAACCTGTCTCTTTCTGAATTTGCTGCACTCCGTTCTCTCAGGTCCAACCCTGATTTTGTTATCAAACCTGCCAACAGGGTGGTGCTGTTGTTATCTGGTGTACTGACCTTTACCTTGCAGAGGCTGAGCACAAACCCTCAGACATTTCTTCCTACCTCCCTTGGACCATGACCCCACCACTGAACATCAAACCATTGTTTCCAGGACTGTCGCTGACCTCATCTCCTCTGGAGGTCTTCCCTCCACAGCTTCCAACCTTATAGCTTCCCAATCCCACACAGCCCCTTCTACCTCATTCCCAAAATCCACAAACAGGACTGTCCCGGTAGACCATCATGTCAGCCTGTTCCTGCCCCATGGAGCTCATTTCTTCCTATCTTGACTCCATTCTCTCTCCTTTGTCCAGTTTCTTTCCACCTATATTCGCAATTCCTCTTATGCTGTCCATCCGGTGGGATTTTCCGCACCCACCCACCGCTGCGATCTTCTGGTCCCGTCACAAGTCAATGGGCTTCCGGCTGGGGCACCACCTCACCCGCAATGGGGCCGATAAACCCCGGCCGTCATATCAACAATTTCCAGTTTCCTGGCCCTAACCGCCTCCTCTTCATCATGGGTGTCCAGTCCCTCTACACCTCTATCCCCCACTAGGACATTTTGAGGGTTCTCTGCTTCTTCCTTGAATGGAGGCCTGAACAATCCCCATCCATCACCACTCTCCTCCGTCTGACTGAACTTGTTCTCTCAGTGAATAATTTTTCCTTTAATGTGTCTCACTTCCTCCAAATAGAAGGTGTGGCTATGGGTACAGGTATGGGTCCCAGTTATGCCTGTCTTTTCATGGGATATGTGGAACATTCCTTGTTCTAGTTCTACTCAGGTCCTCCCACAACTCTTTCTCCAGGACATCGATGACTGTACCAGGGCTGCTTCATGCTCTCATCGGGAACTGGAAAAAGTGATCAATTTTGCTTCCAATTTCCATCCCTCTCTCAGCTTCACAAGGTCCATCTCAACACTTCTCTTCCCTTCCTTGACCTCTCTGTTTCCATTTCTGGTGATAAAGTGTCTGCCACTATTCATTACAAGCCCACCGACTCCCACAGCTACCTCAACTACAGCTCTTCACACCCCGCTTCCTGTAAAGACTCCATCTCATTTTCTCAGTTCCTTTGCCTCCGTCACATCTGTTCCAATGATGCCACTTTCCAAATCAGTGCTTCTGACATGTCTTCCTTTTTCCTTAACCAAGTGTTTCCCGCCACTGTGGTTGACAGGGTCTCAACTGTGTCTGACCCATCTCCCGCACCTCTGCCCTCACCCCTTCCCCTCCTCCCAAAACAATGATAGGGTCCCCCTTGCCCTCACTTTTCACTCACCAGCCTCCATATTTAAAGGATCACCCTCCACCATTTCCGCCAACTCCAGCATGATGCCACCATCAAACACATTTTCCTATCAACCCGCTGTCAACATTCCATAGGGACAGTTCCCTCTGTGACATCCTGGTCCACTCATCCATCACCCTTGCACCTCAACCCCCTCCCGCAGCACCTTCCCATGCAATCACAGAAGGCGCAATACCTGCCCTTTACTTCCTCCCTCCTCACCATCCAAGGCCGCAAACACTCCTTTCAGTTGAAGCAGTGCTTCACTTGCACCTCCTTCAATTTGGTCTAGTGTATTCGCTGATCCCAACGCAGTCTCCTCTACATTGGGGAGACTAAGCGCAGACTGGGCGACTGCTTTGTGGAACACCTTCATTCAGTCCGCAAGCATGACCCAGACCTCCCTGTTGCTTGCCATTTCAACACACCACCCTGCCCTCATGTCCACATTTCCATCCTTGGCCTGCTGTAGCGTTCCAGTGAAGCCCAATGCGAACTGGAGGAACAGCACTTCATCTTCCACTTAGGTACTTTACACACTTCTGGAATTAACATTGAGTTCAGCAATATCAGACCATGAACTCTCTCCTCTATCTTACCCCCTTTTTAATCTAGAGATAAAAACAAAAAAACTGCGGATGCTGGAAATCCAAAACAAAAACCGAATTACCTGGAAAAACTCAGCAGGTCCAGCAGCATCGGTGGAGAAGAAAAGAGTTGACATTTCGAGTCCTCATGACCCTTCGACAGAACTGAGTGAATCCAAGAAAGGGATGAAATATAAGCTGGTTTGAGGTGTGTGGTGGGGGGGAGCGGGGTTTGGGTGGGGGGAGAGAAGTGGAAGGGGTTGGTGTGGTTGTAGGGACAAACAAGCAGTGATAGAAGTAGATCATCAAAAGATGTCACAGGCAACAGAACAAAAGAACACATCGGTGTTAAAGTTGGTGATATTATCTAAACGAATGTGCTAATTAAGAATGGATGGTAGGGCAGTCAAGGTATAGCTCTAGTGGGGGTGGGGGGAGCATAAAAGATTTAAAAATATTTAAAAATAATGGAAATAGGTGGGAAAAGAAAAATCTATATAATTTATTGGAAAAAACAAAAGGAAGGGGGAAGAAACAGAAAGGGGGTGGGTATGGAGGAGAGAGGTCAAGACCTAAAGTTGTTGAATTCAATACTCAGTCCGGAAGGCTGTAAAGTGCCTAGTCGGAAGATGAGGTGTTAGTCCTCCAGTTTGCGTTGGGCTTCACTGGAACAATGCAGCAAGCCAAGGACAGACATGTGGGCAAGAGAGCAGGGTGGAGTGTTAAAATGGCAAGCGACAGGGAGCTTTGGGTTATTCTTGCGGACAGACCGCAGGTGTTCTGCAAAGCGGTCGCCCAGTTTACGTTTGGTCTCTCCAATGTGGAGGAGACCACATTGGGAGCAACGAATGCAGTAGACTAAGTTGGGGGAAATGCAAGTGAAATGCTGCTTCACTTGAAAGGAGTGTTTGGGCCCTTGGACAGTGAGGAGAGAGGAAGTGAAAGGGCAGGTGTTACATCTTTTGCGTGGGCATTGGGTGGTGCCATAGGAGGGGGTTGAGGAGTAGGTGGTGATGGAGGAGTGGACCAGGGTGTCCTGGAGGGAACGATCCCTACGGAATGCCGATGGGGGGGTGAAGGGAAGATGTGTTTGGTGGTGGCATCATGCTGGAGTTGGCGGAAATGGCGGAGGATGATCCTTTGAATGCGGAGGCTGGTGGGGTGATAAGTGAGGACAAGGGGGACCCTATCATGTTTCTGGGAGGGAGGAGAAGGCGTGAGGGCGGATGTGCGGGAGATGGGCCGGACATGGTTGAGGGCCCTGTCAACGACCGTGGGTGGAAAACCTCGGTTAAGGAAGAAGGAGGACATGTCAGAGGAACTGTTTTTGAAGGTAGCATCATCGGAACAGATGCGACGGAGGCGAAGGAACTGAGAGAATGGGATGGAGTCCTTACAGGAAGCAGGGTGTGAGGAGCTGTAGTCGAGGTAGCTGTAGGAGTCGGTGGGTTTGTAATGGATATTGGTGTACAGTCTATCACCAGAGATTGAGACAGAGAGGTCAAGGAAGGGAAGGGAAGTGTCAAAGATGGACCACGTGAAAATGATAGAGGGGTGAAGATTGGAAGCAAAATTATTAAATTTTTCCAAGTCCCAATGAGAGCATGAAGCAGCACCGAAGTAATCATCGATGTACCGGAGAAAGAGTTATGGAAGGGGGCCAGAGTAGGACTGGAACAAGGAATGTTCCACATACCCCATAAAGAAACAGGCATAGCTGGGGCCCATGCGGGTACCCATAGCCACACCTTTTATTTGGAGGAAGTGAGAGGAGTTGAAGGAGAAATTGTTCAGTGTGAGAACAAGTTCAGCCAGACGGAGGAGAGTAGTGGTGGATGGGGATTGTTCGAGCCTCTGTTCGAGGAAGAAGCTAAGGGCCCTCAGACCATCCTGGTGGGGGATGGAGGTGTCGAGGGATTGGACGTCCATGGTGAAGAGGAAGCGGTTGGGGCCAGGGAACTGGAAATTGTTGATGTGACGTAAGGTGTCAGAGGAATCATGGCTGTAGGTGGGAAGGGACTGGACAAGTGGAGAGAGAAGGGAGTCAAGATAACGAGAAATGAGTTCTGTGGGGCAGGAGCAAGCTGAGACGATCGGTCTACCGGGACAGTTCTGTTTGTGGATTTTGGGTAGGAGGTAGAAACGGGCCATCCGAGGTTGGGCGACTGTCAGGTTGGAAGCTGTGGGATGAAGATCCCCAGAGGAGATGAGGTCAGTGACAGTCCTGGAAACAATGGCTTGATGTTCAGTGGTGGGGTCATGGTCCAGGGAGAGGTAGGAGGAAGTGTCTGCGAGTTGACGCTCAGCCTCAGCAAGGTAGAGGTCAGTGCGCCAGACAACAACAGCACCACCCTTGTCAGCGGGTTTGATGACAATGTCAGGGTTGGACCTGAGATAATGGAGAGCAGTAAGTTCAGAGAGAGAGAGATTGGAATGGGTGAGAGGAGCAGAGAAATTGAGACTACTAATGTCGCGCCGACAGTTCTCAATGAAAAGATCAAGAGAAGGTAAGAATCCAGAGGGAGGGGTCCAGGTGGAGGGAGAATATTGGAAGTGGGTGAAAGGATCCGTTGAATGGGGAGAGGACTCCTGCCCAAAGAAGTGAGCCCGGAGATGAAGATGGCGGAAGAAGAGTTCAGCATCATGCCGAGCCCGAAATTCATTGAGTTGAGGGCATAAGGGTATGTAACTAAGTCCTTTGCTGAGCACTGAACGTTCAGCATCGGAGAGGGGAAGGTCAGGGGGTATAGTGAATACACGGCTGGGGCTGGGATTGGAAGATGGGGTGGGGACGGAGGGACAGGCAGGAATGTTGGTGTCAATGAGTTGTTGGAGCTGCTCCATAGTACTTCCATATATATTTCTTCCATACTTACCTGGCAGGGGAGAGACCTTCATCGCGTTTCTGCCAGGGAAAGAGCAATGGCTATAACCAGTCGAGCTCCTTACCATGGGGTACCTAACACCATCCGAGTCATGGTGAAGGGCAGCGAGCAAGGAACAGGAATGGATAGGACCTTCTTCACCAAGAGGATCATATTCAAGCTGTGTGGTTTCGAGGCTGCAGAGATCTACTGCCTACAGGATTTCCCCAAAACTGGATTTTTTGATGTGACTTTCAAGCAAGTGGCAGCTTGCGTCAAACTCCTGAAGGTGTTTGAGGAAAAGAAAGACCTGCCAGAAATGAAGATCCTGACGGCGGAGCCACTCTTTGCTCTGCAGTTGCAACGAGAACGGGTTGCAACGGTGCATCTGTACAACCCCTTCGTCCCTGTCACTGACGTGCTCACCTTCCTTACCAGGTACTTCGATAAGGTTGGGAGCTGCACCGCAGTTGGAGACGATTTGGGGATCTGGACATGTAAATGCCAGGTTAAGGTAACGCTCAAGACCGACGGTAAGGGTCTTCCAACCCCCTTCCAGATTCGCTATCGGGGGAAACCGTGGCTACCTTTCTACGCTGGGCAACCCAAACTTTGTCGCTCATGCGGCAAGTCTGGTCATGTGGCAGCCAACTGCAGCACCGTCCTCTGCAAGAACTGCAAACAGGAAGGGCACCAGACAAAAGACTGTAGACAGGCTAAGTGCTGCAACCTGTGTAGCGAGGCAAGTCACCTCTACAAGACCTGCCCCAAACGTTGCCGTACTTATGCACAGGCAGCCAAAGCCAACAAGTGGGAAGCAGAAGAAATGCCTCGTGTCACTCCAACCACCAAGGCCCCCAGGGAGAACAACAGGACAAAGGAGGACACAGAGAGAGACAAGGTGGAGGAAAAGATTGGGGCAACAGACGGCCAACCAACAGCACGGCCCCCTGAACCTCCCACTCCTCAGGAGAGCGAATCAACGGAGGAGGAGGAGGCAGCAGTGGGAAAGCAGCAGGGGGAGTGGCAGCTGGTGAAGAGAGCCAAAAGGAAGAAGGGGCTAAAAAGAAACCAAGCCACTTCCCAGACAAGAGTCAAGAGGCGTCTCCTATCCGACACGGATAACAAGAGCAGCAGCTCTTCGGACAAAGGAGGGCCAGGGCAGCGCCGACAGAAGAAGCGGCAAAACGCTAGGGAGTTGGAGGATGAGACACCCAAGCTCCAGAACATTGGAGACAATGAAAAGACCAGCGCACCCCAACTTTGCCCACAACCCGAAGAGGTCAGTGTACCACAACCCCAGGAATCTGGGAGCAGTGAGGCGCTCAGCGCACCCCAGCTCCGGGATCCCGGGAGCAGCAATGCCCCAGAGGGGGAGAGGATTGGAGAAGCTTCTCCAACAGAGGACAGTTCAAACCCCGCTCTCTGCACGGACCCCCAGATGCCACCCGAGCAGAACATCTCCAATGGGGAGGTTCAGGACAGTTTCCTCAGCCCATCCAAAGTGAGGCAATTTGTGAACACTATGGGA
The DNA here is from genome assembly GCF_017639515.1 of Carcharodon carcharias. NCBI lineage: Eukaryota > Metazoa > Chordata > Chondrichthyes > Lamniformes > Lamnidae > Carcharodon > Carcharodon carcharias. The sequence goes on from NC_054485.1 coordinate 106,051,324, forward strand.
CTCTCAGAGACAACAGGTTTGGTAAGAGACTAAATGCTTTAAAATGGGTGTAAAGATTGTATCCATAAATGTGCGCAGCATTAACTCTACTACACGATGTGTTGCGACCTTGGATTACCTTGCCAAGGTCAAAGTTGACCTGTTGTTTCTGCAGGAGTGTGCGATACCGCACCTCAGCTCCTATAGGCAATGGTCACGATGATGGTCCCATGGGCCATCGATCTGGTCGGGAGGAAACGACTCTCGTTCCTCCGGCCTGGGTATTCTGTTGCGGGGAGGCAGCTTCACTGTCTCCCAGGTTAAGGAGGTGGTGGGCGGGCGCCTCCTCGTAGCAGACGTAACGTACAAGAATGCTCCACTCCGGTTAATTAACGTCTACGCCCCGTCACAAGGGGCTGAGCGGCTGGAGGTTTTTCAGCAGCTCCCACTGCTGCTGGCAACCTCCAGGCCGGTCATTCTGGGCGGTGACTTCAACTGCATCATCGATGCGGCTGGACGATCCGGCAGGGCCGAAAGCAGATTGGACGCTACGTCCAGATCCCTGATGGAAACAGTAAAGGATGCCAAGCTGCACGACGTCTTCAGCAACCCTGCAGACGGAGCGCAGCGTAGATACACCTGGTCGCGGCCTGACGGGTCCGTCTGTTCCAGGATAGATTTCCTGTTTGTGTCCCATGCATTCGCAGTCAGATCCACCGACGTCTAGCCTGTGTTCTTCTCTGACCACTGCCTCCTACTGGCTGACTGTCACCTAGAGGAAGACCAGAGGGTTGGCAGGGGGGCATGGAAGCTAAACGTGCAACTGCTGACCCCAGAGAACATTGAGGAGCTCAAGAGGGATTACAAAGGTTGGAGAACCGTGAAACCCCACTTTGAGTCACTGACACACTGGTGGGAAGCGATCAAGGGAAACATCAAGAGGTTTTTCGTCCTCAAAGGCACCCAGAAAGCTAGAAAGGAACAGAGGGAAATGTCCCGACTCCAGAAAAACATGCAGAATCTGCTCCGGCTGCAGTTGATGGGGGTCGATGTCAAGGAGGAACTCCAAGAGGTGAAGAGCCAGCAAGCCTCACTCTTTGCCTCGGAGGCCTCCAAGATCATCTTCCGTTCCAGAGTCCGCTCCGTGGAGCAGGATGAGACATGCTCACGTTTCTTCTTCCAAAAGGTACACAGAGAGAGCTCTGTGATCAGCAGCCTGAAGGAAGAAGACGGCTCAGTAAAGTCATCACAGTCCGACATTTTGAGGATCAGCAAATCCTTTTATGCCGGATTATATGACGTGAAGCCCACAGATAGCACGGCCTCCCTGTCCTTCCTGTCCTCTATCACGGAGGTCTTAGACGACAGTACACGGGAGAGTCTGGATAAAGCACTAATTCGGACGAACTGACTGAGGCCCTTGAGTCCTTCGAGAAGAGTAAAACTCCTGGAAGCGACGGCTTGCCGGCAGAGTTGTACTCGGCTCTGTGGAACTGGATCGGCCCAGACCTGCTAGAAGTGTACGAGAATATGCTCCTGGCCGGCAGTATGTCAGAATCCATGAGGAAAGGCATTATCACCCTCATCTACAAGCACAAGGGGGAAAGGGAGGAAATTAGAAATTGGCGACCCATTTCACTGTTGAATGTGGACTATAAGATTCTGTCCAAGGTCATCGCCAATCGAGTCAAATCCGCTCTGGAATTGGTGATCCACCCTGACCAGACCTGCACTGTGCTGGGCAGGAAGATCTCTGACAGCCTCGTGCTGCTCAGGGATACAATTGCCTATGTACAGGACAGGGGTGTGGACACCTGCCTCATCAGCTTGGATCAGGAGAAGGCCTTTGACAGAATATCGCACACCTACATGGTGGATGTGCTCTCCAAAATGGGGTTTGGGGAGGGAATTCGCAATTGGATCCAACTGCTCTCCACTAACATCAGTAGCGCAGTCTCTATCAATGGGTGGGAATCAGAAAGCTTTCCTATTAAATCTGGAGTCAGGCAGGGCTGTCCTCTCTCCCCTATCCTGTTTGTGTGTTGCATAGAACCCTTTGCTGAGTCCATCAGGAAGGATCCGGGTATAAGAGGAGTGACGATCCCAGGCAGTGGAGGCACTCAGGTCAAAGTCTCCCTGTACATGTCCGATGTCGCCGTCTTCTGCTCGGATCCGCTGTTGGTGCACAGACTGATCCACATCTGCGACCAGTTCGAACTGGCCTCGGGAGCCAAGGTAAATCGTGGGAAGAGCGAGGCCATGTTCTTTGGGAACTGGGCTGACCCCTTTGTCCCCTTCACTGTCAGGGCTGACGGCCTGAGAGTGCTGGGGATATGGTTCGGAGGGACCAGGGCATGCGTTAGAAACTGGAAGGAGCGAGTGTCTATGGTGAAAAGGAAACTGGGCATGTGGGAGCGATGCTTCCTCTCCATTGCGGGTAAGAACCTGGTCATCAGGTGTGAGGCACTCTCGCTGTTGCTGTACGTGGCGCAGGTCTGACCCATTCCACACGCCTGTGTGGTGGCGATCACACAAGCCATCTTCCACTTTATCTGGAGGTCGAAAATGGATCGTGTCCACAGGTACACGATGTACAAGCCTCTAGATAAAGGGGGAAAAAACGTGCCCAACATCGCCCTCATACTGATGGCCACCTTTGTGTGTGGCTGCATCAAGTGGTGCGTAGACCCTCAATATGCAAACACCAAGTGTCACTACATGCTGAGGTTCTCCCTGTCCCCAGTGTTACGAAGGATGGGTCTGGCCACGCTGCGCGGAATGCTCCAAGTAGTTGGACCGTACCACCTGTCCCTTGTGGGAAAATTTATGCAGAGAAACACCTTTGACCACAAGTTCATCAGGCAGTGGTCGGCACGTAACATCTTAAAGGCCCTGAGGGAAAAGGAGAGGGTGGATCCTGTGGGATGGTTCCCTGAGCAGACTGACGAAGTCATTTGGCAGAATGCCTCATCGCCAGAACTTTCCAACAAGCACCAAGACGTAGCTTGGCTGGTGGTGAGAAAGGCCCTCCCTGTAAGATCCTTCCTACATGCCAGGAGTCTCACCCCCTCTGCACATTGCCCTCGAGGTGGCTGTGGTGGGGAAGAGACCGTTGTTCACCTCCTTGTAGATTGTGTCTTCGCGAAGAAGGTCTGGAGAGAGATGCAGTGGTTTCTGTCGAGGTTCATCCCGAGCAGTTCTGTGACACAGGACTCTGTGCTCTACGGGCTGTTCCCAGGGACACACACCGAGACAAACATCAACTGCAGCTGGAGGATCATCAACTCGGTGAAAGACGCTCTTTGGTCTGCCCAAAACTTGTTGATTTTCCAGCGCAAAGGGTTGTCCTCGACCGAGTGTTGCAGACTGGCACATTCCAAGGTCCAGGACTACGTGCTGAGGGACACAGTTAAGTTTGGGGCAGCCGCCACAAAGGCGCAATGGGGAAGGGTCGCTGCCTAAGACCTTTCTAACACAGTGCACTGAGGGACTGGGAACTGCAAAGAGCCCCTCAGGCTGTACAGCTTAAAATGAATGTCTGCCAATGATTGTAATATTCATTGTTTGTACTGATACACCTTGTGATTCATGTTGTAAAAGATGAACCTGATTGTATTTTTGTAATGGTGATTTTGAAATGATTCAAAATGTTTTTGAAGATTTATGAATAAAGTATATTTTTGCAAAAAAAAGTAGGGACTTCTTGTGACCCAGCCAAGGAAGTGTCACCGGCTGCACAAGCTTGAGTTCTGAGATTCAGAGCTTGAGCAGCAGCTGGATTCACTGAGGTGCATCCATCACCAGAGAACTATGTGGATAGCATGTTCAGTGAGGTGGTCACACTGCAAGTTAGGGGCAAGCAGGAAGATAGGAAATGGGTGACCGCCAGGCAGTCCAAGAGAAACAAGCAGCTAGTGCAGGAGTCCCCAGAGGTCCCACTCATTCACCTGTCTCCCATTCTGGATATCGTTGAGGGCGATGGATCCTTGGAGGAGTGTAGCAACAGCCAAGACTGTGGCATCATGGGTGGTCCAGCTGCACAGGAGTGGAGGAAGAAGGGCGGAAGGGCAGTACTGATAGGGGATTCTTTCGTTAGGGGAGCAGACAGCATTTCTACAGCCATCAGCATGACTCCAGGATGCTTTGTTGCCTTCCTGGTGCTAGGGTCAAGAATGTCATAGAACAGCTGAAGGACATTCTTGTGGGGGAGGGTGAACAGCCAGAGGCCGTGGTCCACATCAGTGCTAATGACATAGATAAGAAGGGGGATGTGGTCCTGCAATCGGAATTTAGGGAGCTAGGTAGAAAATTAGCAAGCAGGACCTCTAAAGAACCGGATTACTGCCAGTGCCACATGCCAGTGAGTACAGAAATAGAAGGATAAGACAGATGAATGCGTGGCTGGAAAGATGGTGCGGGAGGGAAGGCTTTAGATTCCTGGAACGCTGGGACTGTCTCTGAGGGAGATGGTGCCTGTACAACTGGACGGGTTGCATCTCAACAGAGCCAGGACTAAGTTCCTTTTGGATTGTTTTGCTAGTGCAGTTGGGGAGGGTTTAAACTAAGCCAGCAGGGGTGTGGGAACCAGAAAAAATATTAGAAAGTAATACCAGGTTACACGGAATGCTGGGAGAGGCGGATGGCACTGAAATAGAGAATAGTAAGTTAATAGATGGAGTCGGAGTAAGGGAACAAGTAATGAAGTCTCAATCAGGGTTACACTGCATGTATGTCAATACATGGAGTATGTTTAATAAACTTGGGGAGTTACAGGCACAGATTGCCTTGTGGGATTATAATGTTGTGGTGATAACAGAGACCTGGCTTACGGAAGGGCAGATCTGGGTGATAAATATTCCTGGTAACAAGGTGTTCAGAAAAGATAGGAAAGGGGAAAATGGAGAAGAAGTGGCATTTCTGGTTAAGGAGAGTATTGCAGCACTGGAGAAAGAGGATGTGTCAGAGGATTCAAGGATAGGATCGATTTGGCTAGAGCTAAGGAATAAGAAAGATGCAGTTACATTGTTCGGTGTAATATATAGACCACCAGCTAGTGGGAAGGATATAGAGGAACAACTCTGCAAGGAAATTACAAAGAGGTGTAAACATCATAGAGTAGTTATAATGGGGGACTTTAATAGCCCATATATAGACTGGGATAATGGCAGTGTAGGGGGTAATGAGGGAGAAGTGTTCCTAGATTGTGTTCAGGAGAATTTCCTACAGCATTATGCGTCCAGTGCAACAAGAAAAGAGGCGCTGCCAAACCTGGTTCTTGGGAATGAGGTGTACCAAGTAAATCAAGTAACAGTGGGGGAATATTTAGGGGACAGTGATCATTCTATCATTAGTTTTAGGATGACGGTGGAAAATGATATTGGTCAATCCAGAGTAAGAATAATCAACTGGCACAGAGCAGACTTCAATAGGGCAAGAATGGAGCTGGACTGGATAGAGTGGAACCAAAGGTTGGTGGGAAAAACAGTAGCTGAACACTGGACTACCTTCAAAGAGGAGATGGTTTGGGCACAGTCAAGGTATGTTCCCTCAAAAGGGAAGAATAGGACAAATAAATCCAGAGCTCCCTGGATGACAAAGGAGATAGAAATTAAGTTAAAGAAGAAAAAGTGTGCTTACGACAGGTGTCAGGTAGCAAATACAATTGAGAACCAAGCTGAATACAGAAGGTTCAGAAGGGATGCGAAAAAGCAAATATGAGATGCAAAGAAAGATTATGAAAAAAGACTGGCAGCTAACAAAAGGAAATCCCAAAGTGTTCTATAAGCACATCAATAGTAAAAGGGTGGTAAAAGGAGGAGGAGGGCTTATTAGGGACCAAAAAGGGGATTTACACATAGAGGCAAGAGACATTGTTGAGGTGTTAAATGAATACTTTGCATCTGTCTTCACCTACGAGGCAGCTGCTGCCCAGGCCATGGAGACAGAGGAAGAAACTAAGTCACTAGAAAGATTTAAAATTGATAAGGAAGAGGTATTGGATAAGCTGTTGGTACTTAAAGTTGATAAGGTACCAGGACTGGATGAGATGCATCCAAGAATATTGAAGGAAGTGAGAATGGAAATTGCAGATGCACTGGCAATAATCTTTCAATAATCCCTGGATTTGGGGGAGGTGCTGGAGGACTGGAGAATTACAAACATTACACCCGTAATCAAAAAAAGTTGTAAAGATCTACTGCAATTACAAACCAGTCTGTTTAACTTCAGTGGTGGGGAAACTTCTAGAAACAATTATTTGAGATAGAATTAATAGTCACATGGAAAAATGTGGATTGATTCAGAAGAGTCAGCATGGATTTGTTAAATGAAAATTGTGTCTGGCTAACTTGCTGGAAATTTTTGAAGAGGTAACAGAAAGGGTGGATGAGGGCAAGGCCGCTGATGTGGTCTATACGGACTTCCAAAAGGTGTTTGATATAGTGCCACAGAACAGACTTATGAGGAAAGCTATAGGTCATGGAATAAAAGGGACAGTAGCAACGCGGATACAAAATTGGCTGAGGGATAGGAAACAGAAACTGGTTGATGGATATTTTTCGGGCTGGAAGAAGGTTTGTAGTGGAGTTCCCCAGGGATCTTTGCTTTTCCTGAAATATATAAATGATCTAGTTCTTGGTGTGCAGGGGACAATTTCAAAGTTTGAAGACAACACAAAGCTTGGGATTGTAAACCGTGAGGAGGACAGTGTAGAAATTCAAAGGGACACTGACACATTGGTGGAGTGAGCAGGTAGGTGGCAGATGAAGTTCAGTGCACAGGAGTGTGAGGTGATACATAAAGGATACTATTCTAAAGGGTGTGCAGGAGCAGAGAGACTTGGGTGTATATGTACATATAAGACAATAAAGATGGCAGGACAGGTAGAGAGAGCTGTTACTAAAGGATACAGTATTCTAGGCTTCATAAATAGGTGCATAGAGCAGAAGAGCAGGGAGGTTATATAAAACACTGGTTAGACCTCAGCTGGAGTATTGTGTACAGTTCTGGGCACCACACTATAGAAAGGATGTGAAAGCATTGGAGAATGTACAGAAGAGGTTTACGAGAATGGTTCCAAGGATGAGACACTTTAGTTATAAGGAAAGTTTGGAGAAGTTGGGGCAGTTTTCCTTGGAGAGAATAAGGCTAAGAGGAGACTTGATAGAAGTTTTCAAAATCATGAGGGGTCTGGACAGAGTACACAGGGAGAAACTGTTCCCAATCATAAATGGATCAAGAACCAGAGGGCACAGTTTTAAAGTGTTTTCCAAAAGAAGCAAGTGTGAGGTGAGAAGAAACTTATTCACACAGCAAGTAGTTGGGCTTTGGAATGCACTGCCTGGAAGTGTGGTGGAGGTGGGTTTAATTAAGGCATTCAAGAGGGCATTGATGACTATTTAAATAGAAGCAATGTGCAGGGTTATGGGGAAAAGACTGGGGATTGGCACTAAGTTAAAATGCTCAGAGAGCCGTTGCAGACATGATGGGCTGAATGGCCTCCATCTAAACCGTAACAATTCTGTGAGGAGCTGGTAAATTCTGACCAGTAATCTCAGACCAGAACCTAGGACAGAGTGGTACAATGATTGAGGAAGTTGGGGAGAAGGCCAGAGATTGTTGAAGTCTTTCTTTCTTAATTTTAATGTTTTTCATGAGTAACAAAAATAAATAAATCATCAATAGGATCCTTGCGGTTTCAGGTGTTACAATTTACCCCCAAAGTTTATCCAGGCAAGACCCCTCAATTTGTCACCCTCTGGCTGGGACACCCCCAAATTGTTATGCCCCAGGTGAGGAGGGATGAACTGACTCCCTTTCTTAATTCAGTGCCCCCCAACCCCGCCCTGTGGGTTGCAACAAGATTTAATCTAAAAAGGAATCCTTTCACAGATACCTTTGTCCGAGACTCAGTCATTCTGGTTTTGAAGGACCCAATTTGATCAGACTTTCTTGAGTTAAAGGTAAGAGTAAGTTTATTAACTACTAAAGGCAATTAATAATAAATAAAACGCATGCATATACAGTCATACAGGTTAAAGTAAGAATTTAGCTTGAAATAACTGAATATATATATTAAAAAGAAGGTATACAGAACAATCCTTGACTCGTGGGGAGTAGGTAATTGAGTGTTGTGGCCATTGCGATTCGAGATTCCGGTAGAATTGATTTCGATAGTCAAATAGTTGGTTTTGAGGTTCCAGCAGTGTTGACTTCGGTTGACGAATAGTCAGTTTTGAGGTTCCAGTAGAGTTAACTCTGATAGATGAATAGTCAGTTTCAAAGTTCCAGTACTGTTGACTTCGGTAGACAAATAATTGGTTTTGAGGTTCCAGTAGTGTTCACTTTGGTAGAGAGAGACAGGGATCGGGATACCTGCAAAATAGCAGTTTTCAGGAGTACTGTGTGTGGCTCTTACTTCTGAGTCAAACTTCCAGCACTTGCTCTCTCAGAATACCCACCAATTTACAGACGCCAGGACAGCTTCTCAGATCACTTTTAATCTCTTCTTTGTATATTCCAAGGGGGAAGCAAATTCAGAAACCTGTCTGGGCATTGCTCGCAGGATTTCCGTAACAATTCTGTGAGGAGCTGGTAAATTCTGACCAGTAATCTCAGACCAGAACCTAGCACAGAGTGATACAATGATTGAGGTAGTTGGGGAGAAGGCCAGAGATTGTTGAAGTCTTTCTTTCTTAATTTTAATGTTTTTCATGAGTAACAAAAGTAAGTAAATCATCAATAGGATCCTTGCGGTTTCAGGTGTTACAATTTACCTCCAAAGTTGTTTATCCAGATGAAACTCATCTCCCACTATACCCTATTGTCTCCACTGGAGACAGCAATTAGTTCCTGAATATCTTTAGAAGTCTGGCAATGGGGTGGGGGTCCATTACCTCTTAGGGAGTCATCCTGCAACATTTCAGCCTCTGGCTTGTGTGCATTTTTTAAAAGCTCATTTTTATTTTTAAAGTCCAATATTTCCGGACACAATCTGGTGTTTTTTTCCTTCATTATCATGGCACAGGGAACATGAAATTATTGAATGATTTGCTGGTGAACAGATCAAGCCATAAGTTTCTCAGCATCTAATACAACAAGTCCCCATTTCACTTGCATTTCCCCCAACTTAGTCAACTTCATTCGTTGCTCCCAATGCGGTCTCCTCTACATTGGAGAGACCAAACGTAAACTGGGCGGCCGCTTTGCAGAACACCTGCGGTCTGTCCGCAAGAATGACCCAAACCTCCCTGTCGCTTGCCATTTTAACGCTCCACCATGTTCTCTTGCCCACATGTCTGTCCTTGGCTTGCTGCATTGTTCCAGTGAAGCCCAACGCAAACTGGAGGAACAGCACCTCATCTTCTGACCAGGCACTTTACAGCCTTCCGGACTGAACATTGAATTCAACAACTTTAGATCTTGAACTCCCTCCTCCATCCCCACTATCTTTCTGTTTCTTCCCCCTTCCTTTTGTTTTTTTCCAATAATTTATATAGATTTTTCTTTTCCCACCTATTTCCATTATTTTTAAATCTTTTATGCCCTGCTAACCTTTCCACCCCACCCCCACTAGACCTGTACCTTGAGTGCCGTACCATCCATTCTTAATTAGCACATTCGTTTAGATACTATCACCACCTTCAATGCCTCTGTGTTCTTTTGTACTTTTGTCTGTGACATCTTTTGATTATCTGCTCCTATCACTGCTTGCTTGTCCCTACAACCACACTACCCCCCCACTTCTCTCCCTCTCCCCCCACCCAACCGCCCCCATCACCGCCCCACCACTGCCCCCCCACCCCCCCAACCGTAAACCAGCTTATATCTCACCCCTCTCCTTAGATTCACTCAGTTCTGTTGAAGGGTCATGAGGACTCGAAATGTCAACTCTTTTCTTCTCCGCCGATGCTGCCAGACCTGCTGAATTTTTCCAGGTAATTCTGTTTTTGTTTTGGATTTCCAGCATCCGCAGTTTTTTGTTTTTAAGTCCAACCATTTCTGGGTTACTCAGTTAGTGTTTACATATCTACATAACATGGAAGTAATTTCAGGCGTTGACACTGGCTGTGAAGCAATTCCCAGCTACAGAAAGCAGTATATTCAGTTCCATTACTGGTATTCTCAGAAGACTATTTTGGATGAGCCATTCAGCTGACTTATTTTCAGATTAATAGTATTCCAGTTCAGCCCTTTATTGCTGAACAAAGAACCCCTCTGTGTTCATTTCAATTTTGTTCATAATGTTTTAAGCAAGAACAACGTGTGTTTATATAATGCAGTTAATGTAAGAAAATGTCCCAAGGTGCATCACAGGAGCATTATAAATCTAAACTTGTCACCAAGCCACATGATGCAGATTAGGGCAGATGAACAAAAGCCTGGTCAAAAAGATACATTTTTAAAGCATTTTCAAGGAGTAAAGGGAGCTATTGAGGCCGAGAGATTTAAGGAGGGTATTCCAGAGATTATGGCCTAGGGGGCTGAAGGCCGGCCACCAATGATGGAACAATTAAACATGGGGATGCTGGACAGATCACAATTAGATTATCGCAGATATCTCAGAAGGCTGTGAGCAATATTCCCTTCAAGCTGCACAGTAACCCAAAAGTGACCACACAGGCCAGAACAGCTGACCCTTTTAAATTACTACACTTGCATGGCCAAGCACTCAAAGGAACCACCTGTGCACTCAAAGTAAAATAGAGGGATGTTGGTTGTCAGGTTGGAGGAGATAACAGGGATAGGGAGGGGTGAGGCCATGAGGGATTGGGGAAGAAGGAGGTGAATTGGGCATTGAGGCATTGCTTATCCCAGAGCCTGACGAAGTCAGCAAGCACAAGCCCAATGAAAGCTGTTTTTTCCTATGTTCAAGCCCCACTTCTGTTCTTGAGCTCACAATGTAGGCTGAAACTTCAGTTCAGCACTGAGGGAGAGTTGTATTGTTGGAGGTGTTGTCTTTTTAATGAGACATTAAACCAAAGTCTGGTATACCTGTTCCCGTGGGTGTGAAAGATCCCATGACACTATTGAAAGAAGTTTCAGGATTTCTCCCAATGTTGAGGCACATTTCTCTCTCAACAAATATCGTAAACAGATTATTTAATGATTTAACTCATTTGCTGTATATGTGACCTTACTGTGTACAAATTGGCCGGCGCATTTAGCTACACTGTTAGATTTATTTTTCTAGAAGAAAAATTTGATTCTTTAATCAAAGTCTTCAAGGTTAAGAAGGAAATTTTCAAAATGTTTAACCCTGATAATATCTTCAGTATGTTCAAAGATTTAAATACACAGGGCAGCAATGGGGAATTAAGAGCTCAAGAAAAGGTGGGTAGAACTTATTCACCCTTGAAATAATAGAGCTGTGACAATAATGAGAAAAAAGACGACAAATGGTGGAAATCTGAAAGAACAGAAAATGCTGGAAATGCAGGTGTATCAGTCTCTACGAAGAGAAAGGATATGTCTGGTGCACTGACCTCTACCTCGCAGAGGCTGAGCGTCAACTCGCAGACACTTCCTCCTCCCTCCTCCTGGACCATGACTGCACCACTGAACATCAAGCCATTTTTCCAGGACTGTTACTGACCTCATCTCCTCTGGAGATCTTCCTTTCACAGCTTCCAAACTCATAGTCTCCGAACCTCGGACGGCCTGCTTCTACCTCCTATCCAAAATCCACAAACATGACTGTCCCGGCAGACCGATCATGTCAGCCTGTTCCTGCCCCACGGAACTCATTTCTTGCTATCTTTACTCCATTGTCTCTCCCCTTATCCAGTCCCTTCCCACCTACATCGTGATTCCTCTGATGCCCTACATCATATCAACAATTTCCAGTTCCCTGGCCAAAACTGCCTCCTCTTCACCATGGACGTCCAATCCCTCTACACTTCCATCCCCCACCGGGATGTTCTGAGGGCTCTCCACTTCTTTCTCGAACAAAGGCCCGAAAAATCCTCATCCACCACTACTCTCCTCCGTCTGGCTGAACTTGTTCTCTCACTGAACAATTTCTCCTTAAACACCTCTCACTTCCTCCAAATAAAAGGTATGGCTATGGGTACCCGCATGGGCCCCAGCTATGCCTGTCTCTTTATGGGTATGTGGAACATTCTTTGTTCCAGTCCTACTCCGGCCCCCTCCCACAACTCTTTCTCCGGTACATCGATGATTGCTTCGGTGCTGCTTCATGCTCTCATCAGGACCTGGAAAAATTTATTAATTTTGCTTCCAATTTCCATCCCTCCATCATTTTCACATGGTCCATCTCTGTCACTTTTCCCTTCCCTTCCTTGACCTCTCTGTCTCAATTTCTGGTGATAGACTGTGCACCAATATTCATTATAAGCCTTACGACTCCAACAGCTACCTCCACTACAGTTCTTCACACCTCCTGTAAGGACTCCATTCCATTCTCTCAGTTCCTTTGCCTCCATCTGTTCCGATGATGCCACTTTCAAACACAGTTCCTCTTACATGTCTTCCTTCTTCCTTAACCGAGGTTTTCCACCCATGGTGGTTGACAGGGCCCTCAACCGTGTCCAGCCCTTCTCCCGCGCATCTGGCCTCGCACCTTCCTCTCCATCCCAGAACCATGATAGGGTCCCCCTTGTCCTCACTTATCACCCCACTAACCTCTGCATTCAAAGGATCATCCTCTGCCATTTGCGCCAACTCCAGCATGATGCCACCACCAAACACATTTACCCTTCACAGCCCCCGGCAGCATTCCACAGGGATTGTTCCCTTCGGGACACCCTGTCCACTCCTCCATCACCCCCTACACCTCAACCCCCTCCCACGGCATCTTCCCATGCAACTGAAGAAGATGCAACACCTGCCCCTTTACTTCCCCTCTCCTCACCGTTCAAGGGCCCAAACACTCCTTTCAAGTGCAGCAGCATTTCACTTGCAATTCCCTCAATTTAGTCTACTGCATTCGCTGCTCCCAATGCAGTTTCCTCTACATTGGAGAGACCAAACGCAGGCTGGGTGACCGCTTTGCGGAACCTTCGGTCTGTCCGTAAGCATGACCCGGACCTCCCTGTCGCTTGCCATTTCAACACTCCACCCTGCTCTCATGCCCACATGTCCATCCTTGGCCTGCTGCATTGTTCCAGTGAAGCTCAGTGCAAACTGAAGGAACAGCACCTCATCTTCCGACTAGGCACTTTACAGCCTTCCGGACTGAATATTGAGTTCAACAATTTTAGATCATGAACTCTCTCCTCCAACCCCACCCCCTTTCCGATCCCCCTTTTTTCCAATAATTTATATAGATTTTTCTTTTCCCACCTATTTCCATTATTTTTAAATGTATTTCCATCCATTGTTTTATCTCTACCTTTTAGCCTATTTCCATCCCTTCCCCCCACCCCACCCCCACTAGGGCTATCTGTACCTTGCTCGATCTGCTTTATACCCTTAATGTCACCTGTTAGCACATTTCTTAGGTAATATCACCATCTTCAACACCTCTTTGTCCTTTTGTCTATGACATCTTTTGGCTATCTCCACCTATCACTAGCCCTCTATCCAGCTCTACTTATCCCGCCCCTCCTTAAACCAGCTTATATTTCACCTCTTTTCTATTTTTCCTTAGTTCTGTTGAAGAGTCATACAGACTCGAAACATTAACTGTGTTTCTCTCCACAGATGCTGTCAGACCTGCTGAGTTTTTCCAGGTATTTTTATTTTTGTTAAGGATAAGTTCAGGTTTAGTGTGTGCACCCTTTTCCATGGCTGTCTCTGGTAATGAGAGTATGTAGAGTTGTTTGACTAGATGCTAGTGAATGTATCTGAAGCAGATTGAAGGATACATAGGAAGACAATTAGGTGGATTTCCCCCTGGAAAAAGGCCCTTATTTGGGCTATTTCTCATTGTGAAAATTCAAACAATCAACAAGCTAAGCTGGTGAAGATATGCTTGTTCCAAAGCAAATTGTCAGTCAGATTTGCAGATTTGCTCACCTGACTGTACAGTCTCAAAAGTCAGTAGGAACACAATACTGAAGCATCTTCCTATCATCATTGGAAAGAACTGATTGAAGTACTTCACCTGAAAAAAATAATTTCTAGATATATTTCTTCAAGAGGTATAACAACAGCACTGAAATTAACTTTATTAACATAAAGAGCCAGATCTTCTAATCAGTGGTGGTGCCATTCACATTGCTGCTGACCGTGGAGATCACTGCATGCTTATCTTTTTGCACCCTCTCAGCCAGGTCTTCTAATCCCGACTGCTCAACAAACACTCAGAGCAGTGATCCAGGAGGAAACTGGTGAAGAGGATTAATAGAGAGGGCACACCCCCTTTTTATGACAGTATCTGCCGTATTCAGGTAAGTTTTTAAAGGTCTCAAGTCTTTCTAATCTCTTTCAAATATCTCATGGGTTCTCCATTCCCCGTATATCCTCCATGTCCCCCACATTTCCAATAACCCCTCCATTCCCCCATGCATCCTCCACGTCCCTATACTCTCTCCATATCCCTTCATGTCTCCCAACCACCCCCATATCCGTTCACCCAATATCCACTATGTACAGAACTCACGAACTATATAATAACACTAAGGAGACAAAGCAAAATCAATCAGCCAAAATCTGCTTGACAAATTGCCTCGCTTATAAATTCATAAAACTGTCACAGCTATTAATAACCCCATTGAAAAAAGCTTTAGTGCACTTAACACTTCCTAAACTTATCCAAATAAACAATCAGACATTGAAAAACCACTTCAAAGAAAGATAAACTTATGACAAGCTCATAATACCCAATGAAACAAAGCTAGTTGTCCCCTTTAAAGCTGTATAAACATTTCCCAAGGGTTGAATCCAATAATGGTTCTCGGACTCAGCCAGGCTTTCAAAATGAGGCCATCTGGCAAAATAGATGTCTGTTCATCTGCTTTTTTGTTACAATTATGACATGGACTCTCCCCAAGGTTCATGAACTGATTTACCTGGTGTGGCTCCTGTAGCCTCCAGGTACTGATCTGCTTTGACAAAAATAACAACCTAAGGGAAAATTGTATTTGCAGCAGGCAGTTATAAGGCGGGCAAGTTTGCTCAGCATCAGAAGGAGCATGTCTGGCCTATAGATTCATATGAAGCACAGGAGGAGGCCATTCAGCCCATTGAGCCTATGCCAGCCCTCAGTAGAGCAGTTCAGTCTGTCCCATTCCCCACTCTATGCCTGTAGCCCTACAATTTTATTTCCTTCAAACACCCTTCCAGTTTCCTTTTGTAATCACCACCACGTTCATAAGCATCGAATTCCAGGTCATTACCAGTCATTAGGTAAAAAGGTTCTTTCTCACACTTTCCCCCCTTCATCTCTTGCCTAAAGTACCCCAATCCCTTTACCACTAGCTAATGAGCCACGATTTTGTTCACCAGCCTTTGATGTGGCACTTTATCAAAGAGTTTCCTTGTCTATATTATCCAAACTTGACACAATTTTCTACATCTCAACTCTGCTCCCAATCTCCTTTGTTTTAGGAAACAAGCCAACCTAACTTGTAACTAAAACCCCTCATCCCTAGAACCATTCTGGTAAATCTTCTCTGCACCCTCACATCCTTCCTAAAGTGTGGTGATCAGAACTGAATGCAGTACTCTAGATGTGGCCTACCATAAGAACTTTATAAAGGTTTTGCATAACTCCCCTGCTTTTGGACTCAATACCTCTATTTATGAAGTCCAACATCTCACATGCTTTGCTAATCATTTTCTCAATATTTCCTGCCATCTTCAAAGATCTATGCATACGCATCACAAGATCGTTCTGTCTCTGCAAAGTGTCATTACGTCTATTTCGCCCCTCCTTATCTCTTCTGCCAGAGTGAATCACCTCACACTTCTCTGTATTGAATTCCATCTGCCACCTGTCTGTCCATTTTGATGGCTTATATATGTCTTGCTACAGTCAATTTGTATCATCCTCACCATTTTCAACTCCTCAGAGTTTGGTATATCAGCAAATTGTGAAGCTTTATTCTGTATTTGCAGTGGTCCTAGCGCTAGTCCTCATGGAACAGCACTGTCAACCATCCTCCAGTCTGAAAAATAACCACTTACCATGACTCAATGTTTTCTATCTTTAAGTCAATTTTTTAATACAAGCTAAAGTTGATCCTCCTATTCAATGAGCCACAATTTTGTTAACCAGCATTTTATGTGGTACTTTGTCAAAGGCTTTCTTAAATTCAATTGTTTTCCCTTCAGCATAGGAACACAGGACCAGGAATAGGTCACTTGGACCATCAAGCTTGCTTTGCCGTTCAATTAGATCATGGCTGATCATCTACTTCAATGCCACTTTCCTGTGGTATCTCCATATCCCTTGACATCATTAGGCTCCAGATATCTATCAATTTCTGTCATAAATATTCTCAATGATTGAGCTTCACCACCCTCTGAGGTAGGGAATTCCAAAGATTCACCACTTTCTGAGTGAAAAAAAGTCTCCTCAACACAGTCTTAAATGGTCTACCTCTTCTGTCCCCTGGTTTTAGACTCTCAAGCCAGGGGAAACATCTTATCTACATCCAGCCTGTCACGCCCGGTAAGAATTTTGTAAGTTTCTATTAGGTCATTCTTCGAAACTCTGGGACCAGAATTTCCCGGTCGGCGATTGGGGGGGATGAGGCCTGGGGGGCAGGGCCCGCTCGCCGACACGTAAAATAACGCGGGATGACATCAGGCAGAACTCCCAACGTCAGCCCGCCTCATTTCAATTTTCAGGTCGGCGGGACTCAGCTGAATCAGCTCTGCACCCGCCAACCTATTGAGGCCATTGACAAAGTAATTATCGTAATTAATGGACCTGCCCATCCAACCTTAAGATTGCCAGGCAGGCCGGGAGCTCTGGCGGGCATTGGAGAAAGCATGAAGCCTCATCCATGGTCGAGATGAGGTTTCATGTAGATTTTTTAAAATTTAATAAATGTTTGACGAAAAGTGATGGACATGTCCCAACTCATGTAACAGTGTCACATGAAGGGACATGTCAGGGAAATTTTTTTTTCTGCTTTTAACATTTTTTAAGGTGGAGCCAATCTCCCTGAGGCAGCACTTAGCCTCAGGGAGATGAGTGCACTCTTTCGCGCGCATGCACAAAACAGCGCACTCTCGGCTCAGGGAATCCCCACCCCCCCTCAACCCGCACAGGGAGCGCGTTGCGCTTCCTTGCAGACGTCATGCTGGGCGGGCCAATGTAAAATGGCAGCACAGCCCCAATCGGGGGTGCCGAGCGGAGGCGCACCTCCACACGCCCGCTCCTGATGGGGGGAATATTCTGCCCTAGGGAATTCAAACCCAGTCCCCTCAATCCGTCTTCATAAGACAATCCCACAGTCCCAGGGATTATTCTGGTGAACCTCCGTTGCACTCCCTCTGTGGCAAGAATATCCTTCCATAGATAAGGGGAACAAAATTGTACGCAACACTCCAGCCGCGGTCTGACCAAGGCTCAAAACAGCTGAGGCAAGACATTCTTACTCCTGTTCTCAAATCCCCCTGTGATGAAGGCCAACATGCCACTGGCCTTCCAATCACTTGCTGCACCTGCTTTTAGTGACTCATGAACAAAAACACCAATGTCCCTTTGGACCCCCGCACATCCCAACCTCTTACCATTTAAGAAATATTCTGCCATTCTGTTTATTCTACCAAAGTGAATTACTTTAAACTTATCCACGTTATATTTCATCTGCTATGCTCTAGGCTATTTACTTAGTCTGTCTTAGTGCTCTTGAAGCCTCCTTGCATCCTCCTCACAACTTACATTCCCATCCAGTTTGGTGCCATCAGCAAATTTGGAAATATTACAATTGGTTGCCACATCCAAATCACTTACATAGATTGTGAGCAGCTGTGGATCTTGCATAGATCCCCACAAGTAACAGCCTGCCATCCTGAGAATAATCCGTTTATTCCTACTCTCTGCTTTCTGCCCGTTAACCAATTCTCAATCTATATTAGCATATTTCTCCCAATCTCATGTGCTCTAATTTTATTTACTAGCCTCCTGTGTGGACTTTGTCAAAAGTCTTCTGAAAATCCAAATGCACAACATCCGCTGGTTCTCCTTTATCTATGCTACAAGTAACATTCACAAAAAAAACCAACAGGTTTGTCAAATATGATTTCTTTTTCATAAGTCCATGACAACTGTCCAATTTTACCATTCTTTACTAAATGTCCAGTTATCACTTCCTTTGCAATAGATTCTAACATTTTCACTGCTACTGATGTTAAACTAACATGTCTGTAGTTCTTCATTCTCCCTCTTCATCCCTTTTTAAATAGTGGGATTACATTTGCTACTTTCCAGTGTGCAAGAACCTTTCCAGGATCAATAGAATTTTGAAAGTTAACCACCAATGCATCCACTATCTCTCCAGCCACCTCCTTCAACACCCTGGGATGAAGCTCATCTCATCCATGGATCTTTCAACTTTCAATCCAGTTAACTTTTCAAGTACTACCTCTTCACTGATACTAATTACTTTTAGTTCCACAGTTTCGGAAGTCCTTCGTCACCCAGTTGTTCTGGGAATTTTTTCTGTATATTCTTCTGTTAAGGCAGATGTAAAGTAACTGTTTAGTTTCTGCACCACTTTCCTGTTCTCCACTATAAAGTCTCCTGTCTCCACTTGTAATGGACCCACATTTGTCCGAGCTAATCTTTTCCTTTTCACAGACCTAAAGAAGCTTTTAGAATCCACCTTTATGTCCCTTCTCCTGCTCTGTTACTTCATCAAAAAATTAAATTATTCAAACATGATCTGCCTTTTACAAATCCATGTTGACTCTCCTTAATCAACTCAAACCTTCCCAAGCAGCTATTTTGTTCCCCTGATTATTGTTTCCAAAACTTTACACACTAATGACGTTAAACTAACTGGTCTGTAGTTAATAGGACCTGTCCTCATACACTTCCTTGAATAAGGGTGTCACATTTACCACTCTCCAATCCTCTGGCACCTCCCCCATATCGATAGAAGATTGAAAGATTATGGGAAACACTTCCACAATCTCCATCCCCACATCATTTAGCAAACTGCTATTTTTAGCTGATGTGTAACCCATTTGAAATAACAATTCTAGTAAAATAATGAAGTGTAGAATTTCAGAGAAGTATGGCAATGTCCCACAGTATAATCTCAGGGCTGACATTCCCTACTGTGTCTTGTCCACGTTCTTCAATAAGTTTATCTTTTTCTAAATATTAATTAAAAAGTCATGCAGTTTGAAAACTTACCTTAGGCAGAGAAATAAGGATCAGGAAATAGATCCAGGAGTATTATGGTGAACAAAGTTGAAAAATCATTATCATTGTGTTAAGCTGCAGGAAAAAGTCAAGATACAAGGTTACATTTGCAGCGGGCTAAAAAACAAATCACAAAAAGTTATCCTGTCTGATATAAAAAATGGGTGCAAACTCATTTGGAGCACAGTGGAGTCTGCTAGCCCCTGTAAGTAGACCTGGATGGTTAGATTTTGGTTTGCCTTGACCATTTTTTGGCTATTTTCATCGCATTGTCCTTGTGGAGACGAAGTCCCATCTGCACATTGAGACACCCTCCATTGTATTGTGTGGCACTGTCAACATGCTAAATGGGATAGATTTCAAAAAGACTTGGCAGCTGGATGATCCATCTCAGCCTCCTCCAGAAGTCTACAGCATCACAGATGCCAGTCTTCAGCCAATTCAGTTTAGTCCATGTGATGTCTAGAACTAGCTGAAGGCACTGGCTACTGCAAAGACTAGGGACCCTGGCAATATTCCGGCAATAGTGCTGAAGACCTATGCTCCACAACTCACCGCGCCCCTAACCAAGCTGTTTCAGTACAGCTACAACACTGGCATCTACTCAGCAATATGGAAAATTGCCTAAGTATCTCCTGTACACAAAAAGCAGGACAGATACAACCTGGCCAATTGCTGCCCCATCAGTCTACTCTCAATCATCAATAAATGATGAAAGTGGTCTTCAACGGTGCAATCAAGCAGCACTTGCTTAGCAATAACCTGTTCGCTGACGCTCGGTTTGGGTTTCTGACCTCATTACAGCCTTGTTCCAAACATGTACAAAAGAGATGGACTCCTGAGGTGAGGTGAAAGTGACTGCCCTTGACATCAAGGCCACAGTTGACCGAGTGTGGCATCAGGGAGCTGTAGCAAAACTGGAGACAATGGGAATAAGGGGGAAAACTCTCCTGTGGTTGGAGTCATAACTAGCACAAACTAAGATGGTTGTGGTTGTTCAAGCTTAATCATCTCAGTTCCAGGATATCACTGCAGGAGTTCCTCAGGTAGCGTCCTAGACCCAGTCACCTTCAGCTGCTTCATCAATGACCTTCTTTCCATCATAAGGTCAGAAGTGGAGATGTTCACTGATGATTACACAATGTTCAGCATCAACTACTGAGATACTGAAGTAGTCCATGTCCAAATGCAGCAAGACCTGGACATTATCCAGGCTTGGGCTGACAAGTGGAAAGCAACATTTCCTCCGCACAAGTGCAGGCAGTGACATCTCCGACAAGAGAGAATTTAACCATCACCCCTCAACCTTCATTGGCATTACCATCACTGAATCCCCACCATCAACATCCTTGAGGTTACCATTGACCAGAAACTGAACTGGACTAGCCATATAAATATTGTGGCTACAAGAGTGGATCAGATGCTAGGAATCCTGCAATGAATAACTCACCTCCTGACTCCCAAAAGCCTGTCCACCATCTACAAGGCACAAGTCAGGAGTGTGATTGAATACGCCCCACTTGCCAGGATGAGTGCAACTCCCACAACACTCAAAAAGCTTGACACCATTCAGGACAAAGCAGCCTGCTTGATTGGCACCACATCCACAAACATTCACTCCCTCCACCACTAGCGTACAGTCACAGCAGTGTGTGCCATTTACAAGATGCACTTAAGGAATTCACCAAGCTCCTTCGATAGCACCTTCCAAACCCATGACCACCACCATCTAGAAAGACAAGGGCAGCAGATGCATGGGAACACCACCACCTAGAAATTCCCCTCCAAGCCACCCGCCATCTTGACTTGGAAATATATCGCCGTTGCTTCACTGTCGCTGGATCAAAATCCTGGAACTCCCTTCCTAACAGCACTGTGGGTGTACCTACACCACATGGACTGCAGCAGTTCATGAAGGCATCTCACCACTACCTTCTCAAGGACAACTAGGGATGGGCAATAAATGCTGGCCCAGCCAGCAAAGCCTACATCCTGTGAATGAAAAACAAAATAAAGTTCTGAGAAGGCTGTGCTCCAAAGGACTGATCACCCTCATCAAGTTGTAAAAAGTTGTTGTTAAGTATACTTTTTTCCTTGACTAAACTTCTTTAAAATTTACTGTCCAGAGTCTTGCTTTTGCCTTAATTGGTTAAGTCTTATCGAAACCCAAGTTATTAAATGGCAAGTTGGTGTGGCTGAAATCAATAAAGTTATAGATAGCAAGATCAGATAACAGGAGAAAAAATCAACACTTCATCGTCAGAAGGTATCAGGAATTCACACTGAAGAAGTTGTTTTCCTTAGAAATGGGGTGAATTTGAGGTGATGCAATTTAATCTTTTTAAAACGAAAAAGGAAATTGATAAAATTCATCCAGGCACCTCACCCACTATAGTGAAAGGTTCAAATACCAAAGCACATGAGTTAAGACTTAGAAAGTTAGCATTACAAAGCAAAGTCACTCAGGACCATTTCACTTTAAGGTTCAGAGAATTATTGACTAAGTACCAGAGAAGAGGGTATGGGTAATGGTTACAATATTGGTCTAGAAATCTAGTGGCTTGCATTAATAATCCAGAGAATGGGATTCAAATCTTACCATGGCAGTTTGAGAATCTGAATTTGGTTTTGCTAAAAATGTGGGAATACCCTCCCTACAACTCTCCACCTCTCCATCTTGGCTTCCTCTTTTAAGATTCTGCTTCAAAATTACCTCCTTAATCAAGCTTTTGGTCACCTGTTCCAATATCCCCTTCTGTGGCTCAGTGTCATTCTTTGTTTTATAATGCTCCTCTGAAATGCCTTAAAGTTGCTACATAAATATTATTACACAAGAACATATGAATTAGGAGCAGGAGTAAGCCATCCAACCCCTCAAGCCTGCTCTGCCATTCAATAAGTTCATGGCTGATCTCAATGTGGCCTCAACTCCACTTTCCCATCTGCACCCAGCACCGCCCCCCCACCCACCACCCCCCCACCCCCACCCCACCCCCCACAGCCCCAAAACCCTGGACTCCTTTGTCAAACAAAAATCTCACTCAGTCTTGAATATATTCAATGACCCTGCCTCCACTGCTCTCTGGGGAAGGGAATTCCACAGACTAATGACACTCTGAGAGGAATAAAAACACTCCTCATCTCAGTCTTAAAAGGGAGACCCTTCATTTTTTAACAATTTCCCCTGCTTCGACACTTCCCCCAAGGGGAAACATCCTCTCAGCATCCACCCTGTCAAGTCCCTCAGAACTTATATGTTTCAATAAGATCACCTCTCGTTCTTCTAAACTCCAACTCAAGGCTCAACCTTTGCTCATAAACTAATCTCTTCATCCCAGGAATCAGTAAAGTTATCCTTCCCTGAGCTGCTTCTAATGCAATTATTTTTGCTGCTTTGAGATGAAATTGAGTGATTTGGTAAGACAGTAAAAAGATAGACTTGTTATGCAAAATGTACACATGCCAGCACTATCAATAGTATAAAATTCTTTCCTTTCACCCTGTCCCACATTTTCCCCTGAAAAGATTTGTCAGGCAATAGGATTGGGTTTTTGACGACATGTGCTGTTTAGGACACTTCGGCAATTTTGTGATTAATCATCCCCTGTTCCTCCAGATGTATGTGAGTGAAATCCTCCCCTTCTCCCTCCATAAGGTACCTCATCCCTATACAATACACTCGTCTTTGTAATAAAGCAAAATTGTTAAAGCGAGAAAGAGGCTTAAAATCATTATTACAAACTCCTGCTGCTGTCCCAGCCTCTCTCATGGTCTCATACTGTTCTAATATTGCTGTAAGAGAACAAATGCTCAAAACTATCAACAATAAATACAGTCCTGTGATGGCCCAACAAGTTTATCCAGTGAATATACAGACCAACAGTCCCCAGTTTGATCCCCAACTTCTCATGTTAATTGATCTGAGCCAGGACAGGGACTAAAATACTTCACTGCCTCACTTTACGAGGAGAAATATCGGCAATCACTCACATTCCTGGTCTTTACCATTAAACCATACTGTAGGTTCACAAGCTGAAGACAAGATCAGGCTTGGCTGTGATGCCTGTCTGGCTGAAGAGTCTGCCAACATTCACAATCAAGGGTTACACATTAATAATGGGCACTTGGGTGAGATATTGGAGTGTCACTGGTGCCAATACAACTGTTTCGAGGACAAAGAGAAAATAAATCCCCAATCGTTGCTTAGGTTTAATGAGTAGAGATCATTGACCAGGAAAACAGAACTGTGTTCCCAAGATGTACCTTCACCACAAAAACATGCTACTGAATACAATTTACAGCAGAGAAACAGGCCATTCAGCCCAACCAGGCTATACCAGTGGTTATGCTCCACACAAGCCTCCTCTCACTCTATTTATGCATCTCACCCTAAAAAAATCCTTTTATTCCTTTCTCTCCCATGTATTTATCTAGCCTCCCCTTCAATGCATCTCTGCTATTCACCTCAGCCATTTCACATGTGGAAGTGATGTCCACATTCTCACCACTCACTAAGGAAAGAAATTTCTCACAAATTCTACACTGGATTTATTTGTGATTATCTTGTATCTAGCCCCTAATTTTGGATTGTCCCACACATGGAAATATCCTCTCCACTTCTACCTATTGAACCCTTCATAATATTATAGACTTCTATCAAGTTACCTTGATGGCCACGGAAGATGCATTCATAACGTGGCCAACAGGTTGATTATCAGCCTGCAAATCCTTCCAATATGCCTGACAGTAACAAGTAAAAGCGGGAGTTTCCTGGTCAGCCATACTTCAGGAGGCAATGGCAAACCACTGCAGTACCTTGCCAAGCATGATCATGGACCAATCCAATGGAAGTCCATGGTGGTCAGCACCCTCTTAGGGGATGGTAACTGATGGAGGAGGAGGATCAAGTCAACTCTCAATCTTCTCGTTGCATGAAGATGAGATTAAGGGAGGATAAGATGGCCGTGAGTTTAAGAGGAGAGAGGCCATGATGAGTTAAGATGGAGGTGAGAATCACCAATGGTGAGAAATTAAAACAGAAAAAGCTGGAACCACCTGTCAGCCAGCCTGACAGCATCTGTGGAGAGAGAAGCAAAGTCAACATTTCAGGCTGATGACCTTTCATCAGGAGGAGGATAAGTTGTTTGGTGCAGAGGTTGAGAGAGGAAAGCAGTGAAGGTGAGAAAAATTACTCCGGACGACAGTACAAAATGAGGATTTTAAATCAGGAGCGAGATGCTCAAAGGAGGAGAAAGTACCAGAGGAAGAGAGAATCAGGCCAAGGTGTGATTTGGTGAAAAAAGCCACACTAGCATTGCAAAGTCTTGGTGAGGAAAGTGTTGGAAGTATAACTAGATGTGTAGAATTCACTTCAGGGGAAGGTTTCATCACACCTCAGCCAGGTTTCCATAGAGGGCATGATGTCGATGCAATCATCCACAAAAAAAAAGCTCAAGGATGACTAGGGCCTTGTTCAGAAGTGATTTTCTGACATCCTGAGGGAGATGCAAAGAGAGGCAGTGAGAGATAATCCACTGGCAGAGTCCACGGGGTCAACAGTGGTGGGGGAGGAGGAGGAGGGGGCAGGCGATGGGAAGGAGATATAAGATTAGCCCCAGTGGCGTGTTAGATGGGAACTTCGGCAAGAGAGGGTAGGGCAATTAAGGTTCTGCTTGCAATGAGCCAATGCTGAGTCTTTGAGGAGGTAATGAAAGTGGAAAATGTTGACATGATTGGAGCAAATTCTACTCTTTTTTGATATATAGAAATGACTTGTATATTGGAAAACAAGAGTAAAATTTCAAAATTTGTCAATAATTCCAAAGAAGATGTGGCAAACAGTGGAGATTACTGGAATCACCTGCAATGGGATACATAAGCACAACAGGCATACAAGTGACAGGTTGAATTTAATACACAGAAGTGTGAGGTGATGCATTTTGCCAGAAGGAATAGGGAGAGGCAATATGGACTCAATGGTACAATTCTACAGATTGTGAAGGGCAGAGGGACAAGGGGTGGGACAAGGGTTCATGTCCATCGATCTCTGGAGGTAGCAGGCCATATTGAGAGAATAGTTAGAAAAGCACATGGAATCTTGGGCTTCATAAATGGAGGTATTGAGCGCAAAAGCAGGGAAGAAATATCAGGTCAATTGAGCAAACACTTTGACAAAGTAAGAGGTTTTCAGAACCATACTGAAGGAGGAGAGTGAAGTAGAGAGGTTTAGGGAGGGAACTCCAGAGTTTAGGGCCCAGGCAGCTGAAGTCACTGCTGAGAGAGAATGTCATTGGAGGATGGTTTTAACACAAGAGAAACTTTTTAATTCATGATTTATTTCAAGAAAGGAGGCGTCACAACTATCTACAGGGTTGAATTATTTGACTTTAAATATTAACATCAGTGAGTAAAGTTTCATGTAATGGCTGACACAAGATTATGTTCCTCCTTTTTATTTCCGTCTCTCTTCCTGGTCGCTGAGTTTGTCTCTGACGGTTTAATGTGTAAAATTCCCTCTCCCTCCCGTCCCCTTATACTGATAGGAGCCAGTTCCAGACTCTGTGAAGGTGATTAGAGACATTTTAGAAAGTTTCCAACTTTTCACTGGACAGTCTCCAGCAGGTCCCCGATCAATTCCTTGTGTTTGATCGGGACCTTTCAGCGTGAATGTAAAGCACCCAATCCCACTGGGAATGGACCCTACCCCGAAATTAAAGGGTATTTGGGACTCACCCCTCGCTGTCCCACAATCTGATCAAAGATTTTCCACCTTTTTCCAACAGATCTGTAAAGAGTAAACTCAATTCATCTCAATGAATTTCGGGCTCGGTACGATGCTGAACTTTCCTCCCGTCCCCTTCATCTCTTTGGGCAGGAGTCCCTCCCCTCATTCCACAGGTCATTTCACCCGCCTCCAGAATTCTCCCTCTACCTGGGCCCCTCCCTCTGGTCTCTTACCTGCTCTTGATCTCTTCATTGAGAAGCGTCGGCGTGACATCAGCCATCTTAATTTCTCTGCTCCTCTCACCCACTCCAACTTGTCTCCTTCTGAACTTGCTGCACTCCGTTCTCTCAGGTCCAACCCTGACTTTGTTATCAAACCTGCCGACAAGGGTGGTGCTGTTGTTGTCTGGCTTACTGACCTCTACCTCGCAGAGGCTGAGTGTCAACTCTCAGGCACTTCTTCCAACCTCCCCTTGGACAATGGCCCCACCACTGAACATCAAGTCATTGTTTTCAGGACTGTCATTGATCTCATCTCCTCTGGACATCTTCCCACCATAGCTTCCAACCTCATAGTCTCTCAACCCCGCACAGCCCGTTCCTACCTCCTTCCCAAAATCCACAAACAGGACTGTCCCAGTAGACAATCATGTCAGCCTGTTCCCACCCATGGATTTCATTTCTTTCTATCTTGACACCATTCTCTCTCCCCTAGTCCAGTCTCTTCCCATCTACATTCACGATTCCTCTGACGCCCTACGTTATATCAACAATTTCCAGTTTCCTGTCCCTAATTGCTTCCTCTTTACTATGGGTGTCCAGTCCCTCTACACCTCCATCCCCCACTAGGACACTTTGAGGGCTCTTCACTTCCTCCTTGAACGGAGGCCTGAACAATCCCCATCCATCACCACTCTCCTCCAGCTGGCTGAACTTGTTCTCTCAATGAACAACTTCTCCTCTACTGTGTCTCACTTCCTCCAAAAAGAAGGTGTGGCTATGGGTACCTGCATGGGCCCCAGTTTTGCCTGTATTTTTGTGGCATATGTGAAACATTCCTTGTTCTAGTCCTACTCAGGTCCCCCCCACAACTCTTTCTTCAGGACATCGATGACTGTACCAGTGCTGCTTCATGCTCTTGTCTGGAACTGGAAAAATTTATCAATTTTACTTCCAATTTCCATCCATCTCTCAGCTTCACATGGTCCATCTCAACACTTCCCTTCCCTTCATTGACCTCTCTGTCTCCATTTCTGGTGATAAACTGTCTACCAATGTTCATTTCAAGCCCACCAATTCCCACAACTACCTCAACTACAGCTCCTCATACCCTGCTTCCTGTAAAGACTCCATCCCATTCTCTCAGTCCTTTCGCCTCCGTCACATCTGTTCAGATGATGCTACTTTCCAAAATGGTGCTTCTGACATGTCTTCCTTTTTCCTTACCAAGTGATTCCCCACACTATGGTTAACCGAGCCCTCAACCATGTCTGACCCATCTCCTGCACCTCTACCCTCACCCCTTCCCCTCCCTCCCAAAACAATGATAGGGACCCCCTTGTCCTCACTTTTCACCCCACCAGCCTCCATATGTAAAGGATCACCCTCTGCCATTTCCACCAACTCCAGCATGATGCCACTACCAAAGACATCTTCCCCTCAACCCACTGTCAGCATCCCATAGAGACCGTTCCCTCTGTGACACCCTGGTCCACTCGTCCATCACCCCCAACTCCCCACCCCCTTCCCATAGCACCTTCCCATGCAATCACAGAAGGTGCAACACCTGCCCCTGTACCCCCTCCCTCCTCACCGTCCAAGGGCCCAAACACTTCTTTCAGTGCTTCACTTGCACCTCCTTCAATTTGGTCTAGTGTATTCTCCGCTCCCAACGCAGTCTCCTCTACATTGGGGAGACTAAGCGCAGACTGGGTGACCGTTTTGTGGAACACCTTCAGTCTGTCCGCAAGCATGACCCAGACCTTTCTGTCGCTTGCCATTTTAACACTCCACCCTGCTCTCATGCCCACATGTCTGTCCTTGGCCTGCTGCATTGTTCCAGTGAAGCTCAACGCAAACTGGAGGAACAGCACCTCATCTTCCGACTAGGCACTTTACAGCCTTCTGGGCTTAATACTGAGTTCAGCAATATTAGACCATGAACTCTTTCCTCCATCTTACCCCCTTTTTAGTCTGCTATTAACACATTCTGCTATCTTATCTTTACACTACCATTAACACTCCCTTTGTCTTGTGTCCATGACATCTTTGTCAAATCGCTCCTTATCTCCCACTTATTCTCTGTCCTTCTATTTTGCTCCACCTGCCCCACCCCCTCTTAAACAGTATAAAATTTATCACATTTCTACTCCTCTTTAGCTCTGAAAAAGAGTCATACGGACTCAAAACGTTAACTCTGTTTTTCTCTCCACAGATGCTGCCAGACCTGTAGAGTTTTACAGCATTTTTTGTTTATTTTCAGATTTCCGCAGTAATTTACTTTATTTAACATTACTTCCTTGCCTTCACACTCTATGCCCCTGTTAATAAAGTCCAATTTACTGTATGCTCTGTTAATAACTCAATCAACCTGTTCTGCCACCTTCAATGATTTATGCACATACACCCAGGTCTCTCTGCTCCTGCACCCCCTTTACAATTGTACCCTTTATTTTATACTGTTTCTCTGTGCTCTTCACAGTGCTCAGGCCCTTGGCATCTGAAGGAATAGCCGAATCCAAAGAGGGTCATTAAGGGTTTGAGCCGATGAGCTGAGGCAGGGCTGGAGACAGGGGATGTGCAATGGAGCTGATCAGGAATCCTCTCAGTCAAGTGCAGCAGTCAGGGGAAAGGAAGCCACAGCCTCTTTTTACAGCACTCACTGTATTAAAGCAGGTAAGCTTAAAGGTCACAGCCACTGAGAGAAGCCATGGAGAAGGTAAGTAGTTAGGATGGGGTCGTTGTGGGGCGGGGGGTAGAACTGGGGGTGTTGGGGGTCAGTGGGGGGCAGGATTGGTTGGAAGATCAGGTGGTTGGGTGGTCAGTGGGGGTGGGGGGGTGCAGGGTTGGATGGGTTGGGGGCGTCGGGTGACCCGGGAAGTCGGGAGAGTAGCTGGGGATGTGGGGAGTAGTTGGGAGTGAGGGGAGTAATTGGGGGTGTGGGGAGTAATCGGGGGTGAGGGGAGTAATCGGGGGTGAGGGGAGTAATTGGGGATGTGGGAAGTAGTCGGGGGTGAGGGGATTAATCGGGGAGACGGGGAGGGTAGGTGGGGGGTGAGGACACTGCCAGAGGGTGGGCATGAGGTGGGTATTTGGGCGAACGGGATGTAGTTGGGGGAGTGGGGCGTTAGTCAGAGGGTGGGGAGGGTAGTCGGAGGGTTGGGTTAGTCAGGGGGTAGTTGGAGGGGGGGATGAAGGGGTAGTCAGAAGGGTCTAGTGGGGTTTTGGGACGGTCAGTACTACAGTTACCCAGGAGTTAGAAGTGATTTTAACTCTTCTAACTTTTCCTGCTAAGATGGTCAGAACCATCCGAAGGCTCCGATTTAAAGCGGACTATCGGATGGTTCCCAGCGCAGGGTATTTGCCCATCGGAGGTTTGAATTTCCCGGGCAAGTCCGTGCAGTTCTTGCGCGGGAACTTCCAGGGGAGGCCCCAGTGCATCTTCTGGCGGACCTCCAGCGCACGACCTACCGCCCTCCAAACCCCCCCCCCCCCCAACCCCCCGGAGATCGGAAGTTAATGGGCTGGTTTCTCGTTAACTTTTTACAGAAGCGTTGGAAAATAATCGGTGCAACATTACCACCTGCTGAAAGTGAACAGTACTGCGATCAATAAATTGTCCACAGACTGAGTGCTGCATATTGATTTTTTTAACACGGTACAACACCGCCACCGGCTGACGGAAAACGGTACTGCGGCCCGTTAACCTGCAGTACCGATAACATCCAACAGATAGCGCTGTCACAAAAGCAAAATACCGCGGATGCTGGAAATCCGAAATAAAAACAGAAAATGCTGCAAATATTCAGCAGGACAGGTAGCTTCTGTGAAGAGAGAACCAGAGTTAACGTTTCATGTCTGTGATAAAATTTTCAAAACTGAAAAAAAGTTGAAGATGAAACAGGCTTTCACAGAATCACAGGATTGTTACGGTGCAGAAGGAGGCCATTCGGCCCATTGAGTCAGCACCAGCTCTCCATATGAGCATCCTGGCTTTACTGCCATTCTCCTGCCTTTTCCCTGTAACCCTGCACATTTCTTGTATTCATCTAGTACTGTCTTGAATCCCTCGGTTGAACCCGCCTCCCCCACACTTCCAAGAGTGCATTCCAGACTGAACCACTCGTGAAAAAGATTTTTCTCACATCTCATTTGCTTTTTTTGAACACCTTTATCAAAGGTCTTCTTAGCCTTCTCTTCTCCAAGGAGAACAGTCCCAGCCTCTCCAATCTATCTTCAAAACTCACATTTCTCATCCCTGGAACCATTCTTGCAAAACTCTTCTGCACTCTCTCCAATGCGATTACATCTTTCCGATAGTGTGGCACCCAGAACTGTACACAATACTCCAACTAAGGTCTAACTACTGTCTTATATAAGTTCAGCATAATCTACCTGCTTTTGTACTCTATGTCCCTTTAATAAAGTCTAGGATACTGTATGCTTTCTTAACTTCTCTCTCCACTTGTCCTGCCACCTTCAATGATCTGTGCACACGTATACCCAGGTCTCTCTGCTCCTGCACACCCTTAAGAATTGTACCCCTTAATTTATATTGTCTTTCCATGTCCTTCCTACTAAAATGAATCACTTCACACTTCTCTGCATTAAGCTTCATCTGCCACCTATCTGCCCACTCCACCAACTTGTCTATGTCCTTTTGAAGTTCTATAATGTCCTCTTCACAGTTTACAATGCTTCCAAGTCTTGTATCATCCACAAATTTTGAAACTGTCCCCTGCACACCAAGATCTAGATCATGGGTATATACCAGGAAAAGCAAGTGTCCCAATACTGACCCCTGGGGAACTCAGTTATAACCTTCCTCCAGCATGAAAAATAACCATTGACCATTACCCTCTGTTTCCTACTACTCAACCAATTTTGTATCCATGTTGCTACTCTCCCTTTTATTTCATGGGCTATAACTTTTCTCACAAGTCTGTTGTGTGGCATTGTATCGAAAGTCCACGTACACCACATCAACAGGATTACCCTCATCAACCTTCTCTGTTATCTCTTCAAAAATATCTAGCAAGTCAATTAAACACGATTTTCCCTTTATAAATCCATGTTGGCCCTTTCTTAGCGAAGCGCATTTTTCCATGTGAGGACTAATTCTATCCAAAATAATTTCCTCTAGAAATTCCCCACCACTGAAGTTAAACTAATATAAAAACAAAAAAACTGCAGATGCTGGAAATCCAAAACAAAAACAGAATTACCTGGAAAAACTCAGCAGGTCTGGCAGCATCGGCGGAGAAGAAAAGAGTTGACGTTTCGAGTCCTCATTACCCTTCGACAGAACTTGAGTTCGAGTCCAAGAAAGAGTTGAAATATAAGCTGGTTTAAGGTGTGTGTGTGGGGGTGGGGGGGGGGGGGGGGGGGGGGCGGAGAGAGAGTTTGAGAGAGAAGTGGGGGGGGGGGTGTGGTTGTAGAGACAAACAAGCAGTGATAGAAGCAGATCATCAAAAGATGTCAACAACAATAGAACAAAAGAACACATAGGTGTTAAAGTTAAAGTTGGTGATATTATCTAAACGAATGTGCTAATTAAGAATGGATGGTAGGGCACTCAAGGTACAGCTCTAGTGGGGGTGGGGAGAGCATAAAAGATTTTATAATTTATTGGAAAAAAAAAAAGGAAGGGGGAAACAGAAAGGGGGTTGGGATGGGGGAGGGGGGAGCTCACGACCTAAAGTTGTGGAATTCAATATTCAGTCCAGAAGGCTGTAAATTGCCTAGTCGGAAGATGAGGTGTTGTTCCTCCAGTTTGCGTTGGGCTTCACTGGAACAATGCAGCAAGCCAAGGACAGACATGTGGGCAAGAGAGCAGGGTGGAGTGTTAAAATGGCAAGCGACAGGGAGCTTTGGGTCATTCTTGCGGACAGACCGCAGGTGTTCTGCAAAGCGGTCGCCCAGTTTACGTTTGGTCTCTCCAATGTAGAGGAGACCACATTGGGAGCAACGAATGCAGTAGACAAAGTTGTGGGAAATGCAAGTGAAATGCTGCTTCACTTGAAAGGAGTGTTTGGGTCCTTGGACGGTGAGGAGAGAGGAATTGAAAGGGCAGGTGTTGCATCTTTTGCGTGGGCATGGGGTGGTGCCATAGGAGGGGGTTGAGGAGTAGGGGGTGACGGAGGAGTGGACCAGGGTGTCCCGGAGGGAGCGATCCCTACGGAATGCCGATAGGGGGGATGAAGGGAAGATGTGTTTGGTGGTGGCATCATGCTGGAGTTGGCGGAAATGGCGGAGGATGATCCTTTGAACGCGGAGGCTGGTGGGGTGATAAGTGAGGACAAGGAGGACCCTATCATGTTTCTGGGAGGGAGGAGAAGGCGTGAGGGCGGATGTGCGGGAGATGGGCCGGACACGGTTGAGGGCCCTGTCAACGACCGTGGGTGGAAAACCTCGGTTAAGGAAGAAGGAGGACATGTCAGAGGAACTGTTTTTGAAGGTAGCATCATCGGAACAGATGTGACAGAGGCGAAGGAACTGAGAGAATGGGATGGAGTCCTTACAGGAAGTGGGGTGTGAGGAGCTGTAGTCGAGGTAGCTGTGGGAGTCGGTGGGTTTGTAATGGATATTGGTGGACAGTCTATCACCTGAGATTGAGAAAGAGAGGTCAAGGAATGGAAGGGAAGTGTCAGAGATGGACCATGTGAAAATGATGGAGGGGTGGAGATTGGAAGCAAAATTAATAAATTTTTCCAAGTCCCGACGAGAGCATGAAGCAGCACCGAAGTAATCATCGATGTACCGGAGAAAGAGTTGTGGAAGGGGGCCGGAGTAGGACTGCAACAAGGAATGTTCCACATACCCCATAAAGAGACAGGCATAGCTGGGGCCCATGCGGGTACCCATAGCCACACCTTTTATTTGGAGGAAGTGAGAGGAGTTGAAGGAGAAATTGTTCAGTGTGAGAACAAGTTCAGCCAGACGGAGGAGAGTAGTGGTGGATGGGGATTGTTCGGGCCTCTGTTCGAGGAAGAAGCTAAGGGCCCTCAGACCATCCTGGTGGGGGATGGAGGTGTAGAGGGTTTGGACGTCCATGGTGAAGAGGAAGCAGTTGGGGCCAGGGAACTGGAAATTGTTGATGTGACGTAAGGTGTCAGAGGAATCACGGATGTAGGTGGGAAGGGACTGGACAAGTGGAGAGAGAAGGGAGTCAAGATAACGAGAAATGAGTTCTGTGGGGCAGGAGCAAGCTGAGATGATCGGTCTACCAGGGCAGTTCTGTTTGTGGATTTTGGGTAGGAGATAGAAGTCCGAGGTTGGTCGACTATCAGGTTGGAAGCTGTGGGAGGAAGATCCCCAGAGGAGATGAGGTCAGTGACAGTCCTGGAAGCAATGGCTTGATGTTCAGTGGTGGGGTCATGGTCCAGGGAGAGGTAGGAGGAAGAGTCTGCAGTTGACGCTCAGCCTCCGCGAGGTAGAGGTCAGTGCGCCAGACAACAACAGCACCACCCTTGTCAGTGGGTTTGATGACAATGTCAGGGTTGGACCTGAGAGAATGGAGTGCAGTAAGTTCAGAGAGAGACAGGTTAGAATGGGTGAGAGGAGCAGAGAAATTGAGACGACTAATGTCGCGCCGACAGTTCTCAATGAAAAGATCAAGAGAAGGTAAGAATCCAGAGGGAGGGGTCCAGGTGGAGGGAGAATATTGGAGATGGGTAAAAGGATCCATTGTACTGGGAGAGGACTCCTGCCCAAAGAAGTGAGCCCGGAGACGAAGACAGCGGAAGAAGAGTTCAGCATCGTGCCGAGCCCGAAATTCATTGAGGTGAGGGCGTAAGGGTATGAAACTAAATCCTTTGCTGAGCACTGAACGTTCAGCATCGGAGAGGGGAAGGTCAGGGGGTATAGTGAATACACGGCTGGGGTTGGAATTGGAAGATGGGGTGGGGACAGAGGGACGGGCAGGGGTGGAGGGTCCTAGATGGGTGTTGGTGTCGATGAGTTGTTGGAGCTGAAGTTAAACTGTTGGTGTATAATTGCTGGACTTATCTTTGCAACCCATTTTAAATAAGGGTGTAATGTTTCCAATTCTCCAGCCCTCTGGCACTTCCCCTGAGTCTAGGGAAGACTGAAAGATTGTGGCCAATGCCCCTACAATGTCCACTCTCACTTTCTTCAATATCCTTGGATGCATTGCGTCTGGTCCTTTGTCAAACTTAAGTACCTACAGTTTATCCAACACTTCTTCCTTATCAATTTTGAACTCTTCTAGTGACAGAATTTCCTCCTCTGTCACCATGGCCTTGGTAGCATCTGCTTCCTTGGTAAAGACAGAAGCAAAATATTCATTTAACACCTCAGCCATACGAACATATGAACAACGAACAGGAGTAGGCCATTCAGCCTCTTGAGCCTGCTCCACCATTTAATAAGATCATGGCTGATCTGACAGCAACCTCAAATCTGCATCCCGCCTACCCCCCGATAACCTATCACCCCCTTTCTTATCAAGAATCTATCCACCTCTGCCTTAAAAACATTCAAAGGCTTTGCTTCCGCCATTTTTTCAGAAAGAGGGTTCCAAAGACTCACGGCACTCTGAGAGAAAAAATTTTGCCACAACCATTTTAAATGGGCAACCCCTTATTTTTAAACAGTGACTCCCAGTTCTAGATTCTCCCACAAGAGGAAATATCCTCTCTACATCCACCCTCGGGATCTTATATGTTTCAGTCAAGTCACCTCTTACTTTTCTAAACTCCAGCGGATACAATCCTAATCTGTCCAAACTTTCCTCACAAGGCAGCCCACCCATTCCAAGTTTTGGTCTGGTAAACCCTCTCTGAACTGCTTCCAACACATTTACATCCTTCCTTAAATGAGGTGACCAATACTGTACACAGTACTCTAGATGTGGTCTCACCAGTGCTCTGTGTAACTGAAGCATAACCTTCTTACTTTTGTATTCAATTCTCCTCGCAATAAATGCTAGCATTGTATTTACAATAGCATAGTGAGGTTGGCACTAGACTGGTTATCACAAAAGGTAGTGTGATGCTCTGGGGACCTGGGTTCAAATCCCACCATAGTAGGTGATAGAATTTCAATCCAATAAAAATCTTGAACTTAAGGTCTAATGATGGCCCTGAAACCATTGCCTATTGTCATAAAAACCCATCTGGTTCAGTAGGAAAGGAAATCTGCCAGTCTGGCCTACATGTGACTCCAGAACCACAGCATTGAGACTAACTCTTAAATTGCCTTCTGAACAAGGGCAATCAGGGATGGGTAATAAATGCTGGCCAAACCAGTGAAGCTCATATCCCATGAACAAATAAAAGCTTGCTGTACCTGCATAATAGTGATTTGTGGACTAAGACACCCAGATCCCCCTGCATCACAGAGCTCTGCAATCTTTCACCTCTATGCCTCTATTCTATTTTACCTGCCAAAATCGACAATTTTACATTTTCCCACATTATACTCCATATGCCAGACCTTTGCCCACTGACTTAACCTATCTATATCTTTTTGTAGCCTTCTTACGGCCCCTTCACAATTTACTTTACTACCTATTTTTGTGTCATCAACAAATTTGGCAACCATCCCATCCATCCCTTCATCCAAGTCATTTATACCAATTGTAAACAGTTGAGGCCCCAGCACTGATCCCTGTGGCACACCACCCGTTACATCTTGCTAACCTGAAAAAGACCCATTTATACCTACTCTCTGCTCCCTGTTAACCAGACAATCTTCTATCCGTGCCAATATGTTACCCACATACCATGAGCTTTTATTTTCCACAATAACCTTTGATGTGGCACTTTATCAAATGCCTTCTGGAAATCGAAGTTCAGTACATCCACTGGTTCCCCTTTATCAACAGCACCTCTTACTTCCTCAAGGAACTACAATAAGTTGGTTAAACATGATTTCCCTTTCACAAAAACATGTTGACTTTGCCCGATTACCTTAAACTTACCCAAGTGCCCTGCTATGGCTTCTTTAATAATAGTTTCTAACATTTCCCCTATGATAGATGTTAAGGTAACAGGCCTGTAGTTTCCCACTTCCTGTCTCCCTCCCTTTTTGAATAGTACATTTGCTATCTTCCAGTCTAATGAAACCTTTCCCGAATCTAGGAAGTTTCGGAAAATTAAAACCAATGTGTCAACTAAATCACTAGCCACTTCTTTTAAGACCCTGGAATGAAGTCTATCAGGACCCAAGCACTTGTCAGCCCACAGCTCCAACAATTTACTCAGTACTTCTTTGATGTTTGTAATTTTCCTGAGTTCCTCCCTCCATTCCATTTCCTGATTTATAGCTGCTTCTGGGATGTTACATGGAGTTACAGGAGAAGCAAAGTTTACAAAGTGTCCAGCAAGGGAAATTGATGAGGTTAAACTGTCTATACTTCAATGCAAGGAGTATTACAAACAAGGTAGATGAGTTAGTAATTGTACTAATTGTACAAAGTAGACATGTCCCCGGCACAGGTAGACACATGGCAGCAGGATATCATTGTTATAATGGAGAGCTGGCTAAAGGAGGGACAGAACTGGCAACTTAATATCCCTGGTTATAGAGTCTTCAAACATGATAGTGTAGGAGATAAAAAAGGAGGGGGGGGTAGCACTAATGGTTAAAGAATCAATTCCAGATGTGAGAAGGGATGATATACTAAATGGGTTAACAAACGAGGCTTTAAGGATTGAGCTTAGAAACTCCACTACTGGGAGTATACTATAGACCCCCAAATATTGAAAGGGAGATAGAAGAACAAATATGTAGGCAAATTTCTGCTTGCAAGAACAAGAGGGCAATAATAGTAGCAGATTTCAACTATTCTAATATCAACTGGGATTCAGACAATGTAAGGGGCACCGAGGGAGAAAAATTCATGCAGTGTGTCCAGGAAAATTTTTTCAACCAATTAGTGACAAACCCAATGAGAGGAGATGCTAAATCTAGTCTTGGGGAACGAAGAAGGGCAGGTGGATGAAGTGACAGTTGGCGACCATATTGGGGACAGTGATCTCAATTCTGTTAGATTTAACATTACCATGGAAAAGGATAGAGATAAGGCAGGAGTAAAAGTCTTGAACTGGGGGAAGTCAAATTTTGCAGAAATGAGAAGGGATTTGACTGAGGTGGACTGGACAGCACTGCTGGAGGATAAAACAGTGGAAAACTCTTTTAAAAAGTACATGGATCTGCACTTTAAGTGCTGTAAGCTGCAGGGCTATGGGCCGGGTGCAAGAAGTTGGGATTAGGAAGGGCACCTGGGTGTCCTCGGGCTGGCATAGACAAGATGGGCCGAATAGCCTCCATCTGTAACTTTTCTTTGGTTCTACACTTAATTGTATCCTCTATGGTGAAGAATGATGCAAAATACCTGTTCAATTCATCTGTCATTTCCTTGTTTTCCATTATCAATTCTCCAGACTCACTTTCTATAGGACCAACGCCCACTTTGTTAACTCGTTTCTTTTTAAAATATTTATAGGAACTCATACTATCAGTTTTTATATTTCTGGCTAGCTTTCTCCCGTACTCTAATTTTTCTCTCTTTTTTAAAGTTTTAGTCATTCTTTACTGTTCCTAATGTTCTGTCCAATCTTTGGGCCTTCCACCGATCTTCACACAATTATATACTTTTTCTTTAAGTTCGCTACTATCTTTAATGTTTCTAGTTAACCACAGATGGTGTGTCCATCCCTCGGACTTTTTCTTGGAATGTATCTGTTCTGTGTATTCTGAAATATCCCCTTAAATGTTTGCCACTGCCACATTGTCCTATCTCTTAATCTAATTTGCCAATTCACGTTCGCCAGCTCTGCTTTCTTGCCCTCATAATTGCCCTTAATTAAGTTTAAAGCATAGTCTTCAACTCACTCCCCTCTCCCTCAAACAGAATGTAAAACGCAGGCATATTATGGTCGCTGCTACCTAGGGACACCTTCACTATGAGATCATGGATCAATCCCATCTCATTGCACAAAACCGGGTCTAGTATAGGATAAAACTAAAGAGTCTGTACCTAAATGCATGAAGCATTCAAAACAAAACAGATGAACAGAGATGAACGGCTCCAGAACATGCTGTTCTCAGAAACTATCCCGGAAACATTCTATGAACTCCTCTTCTAGGCTATCTTTGCCCATCTGACTTTTCCAGTTGATATGTAGATTAAAATCTCCCATGATTATTGACATGTCTTTCTGAAAAGCTCCCTTTATTTCTTTCTTCAGGCTCCATTCTACCATGTGGTTACTGTTAGGGGCCCTGTACCACAACTCCCACAAGTGACTTCTTGCCTTTACTATTTTTCATTTCTACCCAAACCGGTTCCCTGAACAGAGGTCGTCCCTCTCTATTGTCTGTGGTCCTATTAGTTCACCCCTCCACCTTTTCCTCACTTCCTGTCTTTCCTAAATGTCTTGTACCCTTTACTATTCAGGCCCAAGTCCATATCCTCCTGCAGCCATGTCTCTGTGATGACTATCAAATCATTTTTATTAATTTCTATGTGCGCTCTCCGTTCATTGGTTTGGTTCGAATGCTTCAAGGATTCAGATACAAAGCCCTTAGTTTTATTCTTTTATTCTTTTTATAACCTCTAGCCTCATCTGTTGATTTACAGTTAGATTTGAACTCTCTATCCCTTCCTGTCATAGTCTATTTTTCATTTCCTGTAATAATTCCTTTATCCTTTGCCTTATCTCTACTCTTTAATTTACCACATCTTCCCAAATTCTATCCCTTGTGCCCATGATTTAGTTTAAAGTCTATTCTCTACTTATGTGGCTCGCAGGAACACTGGTCCCAATATGTTTCAGGTGTAAACCATCCCAACAGTACAGATCCCACTTTCCCCAGTACTGGTGCCAGTGCCCCATGAACCGGAACCCACTCCTGTCACACCTTGAGCCACACATCCATCTCCCTAATCTGATTTGTCCTATGCCAATTAGGATTAGTACCTTTGAGGTTCGTCTTCTTAGCTTGGTGCCAAGCTCCTCATACTGACTATGTAAAACCTTCTTCTTTGTCCTGCTTATGTCGAGTTTGGGATTCACCCTTTATGTTGGCTGCCAGTCTTTTCTCATAATCTCTCTTTGTTTCTCTTCTTTGCTTTTTCACCCCCCCAATGAACCTTCTGTATTCTGCATGGTTCTCAGTTGTATTTTCTACCTGACACCTGTCATAAGCACACTTCTTCATTATCTTAATTTGTATCTCCTTTTTCATCCAGGGAGCCCTGGATTTGTTTGTCCTACCTTTTTCTTTTGAGGGAATATACCTTGACTGTGCCTGAACCATTTCTTCTTTCTTCCCCATTATTTAGCTACAGTTTCTCCCCCCAACCTTTGTTTCCAGCCTATCCAGCCCAGGTCTATTCTTGCCCCCTTGACGTCTGCTCTCAAGTTAATTATTCTTACTCTGGACTACATGTTATCCTTTTCTACTATAATCCTGAACCTGACGCTACAATGATCACTGTCTCCTAAATGTTCCCCCATTGACATTTAATGTGCTTGGTCCACCTCATTTCCAAGAATCAGGTCCAACAGTACATCCTTTCTTGTTGGACTGGACACACACTGCTGTAAAAAATTCTTCCTGAACACAATCTAGGAACACTTGCCCCTATCCATCTTTAACGCTACCACTGCCCCAGTCTACATTCAAGTAATTAAACTCACCCATTACAACTAATCTATAATGTTTGCATCTCTCTGTAATTTCCCTGCAGATTTCCTCCTCTACATCCTTCCCACAAGCAATGTAATTGTGCCCTATTTGTTCCTTTGCTCTTGCCAAATTGATTCTATCCTTGAGCACTCTGGGACATCCTCTTTCTCCAGCACTGTGATGCTCTCCTTAACCAATACCACCACACCGCCTCCTTTCCTATCTTTTCAGAACACCTTGAACCCAGGAATATTCAACACCCAGTCCTGCCCTTCTTTGAGTCAGGTCTCTGTTATCACCACAACATCATATTTCCGCATGGCAATCTGCACCTGTAACTGCCCAATCTTATTTACTACACTCCGTACATTCACATACATGCACAGTAACCCTGATTTAGACTTCATGACTCTACTCCACCTACTAACTTACTATTCTCCATATTAGTGCTACCTGCCTCTCCCAGTATTTTGTGCAACCTGGTATTCCTCTTGAGTACTGTCCTGGTTCCCACACCCCTGTTGAGTTAAATTAAAGTCCTCCCAACAGCACTAGCAAAATGACCTGCAAGGAACTCAGTCCCAGCTCTGCTCAGGAGCAACCCATCCAGCTTGTACAGGTGCCCATTCCCTAGAGCCAGTCCCTGTGTCCCAGGAATCTAAAGCCCTCCCTCCTGCACCATTGTTCCAGCCACACATTCATCTGCCTTATCCTTCTATTTCTGTAATCACTTGCATGTGACACTGGGAGTGATTCAGAGATCACTACATCTGAGTTCTTGCTTGCTAATTTTTGACCCCCGCTCCCTAAATTCTGATTGCAGGGCCACATCCGCCTTCCTACCAAGTCATTGGTACCAATGTGGACCCCGGCTTCTGGCTGATCACCCTCCCCCAGAAGAATGACCTGCAGCCGTTCAGTGACACCCTTGACCCTGGCACCAGGGAGGCAACATACCATCCTGGAGTCACATCTACAGGGGCAAAAATACCTGTTTGTTCCCCTAACTAATGAATCCCCTATCACTATTACACTCTTCCTCCTCCACTCCTGTACAGCTGAGCCACTCATGATGCCACAAACCTGGCTCTGACTGGACTCCTCCGAGGAACCAGCCCCCTCACCAGTAACCAAAATGGAAAACCGATTAGTAAGCAGGACCTTACCGTACTCCTGCACTGTTCCCTTGGGCTGCCTGGCAATCACCCATTCTCTTTCTGCCTCCATGCTCCTAATCTACAGTGTGACCACTTCTCTGAACATGAGATCCACAATTGAATTTAAATTCCACCAGCTGCCATGGTGGGATTTGAACCCAGGTTTCCAAAGCATTAGAAGCTGGGGTCTTTGGATTACAAATACAGTGATTATACTGCTAGGCCACCATCTCCCCTGTACACTGAGGCAGGGAAAGAGAAGGGAGAGGAACAAAAGGGAAGATCTGTGATAGGGTGGAAGGTAGGACGGATTAAATGCCAAAAGGGATGATGGTGCAAAGCAAAATGAGATGGTAATGGGACAATTAAAGAAACGGAAAATTCATCTAAAGGGGGTGCAAATGGGAATTACAGAATCATCACCCACAGCCTCTGTCTGCAGTTATGATCTAAAATTGTTGATCTCTATGTTGAGGTCTGGGAGGCTGTAAAATACCTAACCGAAAGATGAAATACTGTCCCTCAAACTTACGCTCAGCTTCATCGAAACACTGCAAGAAGCTACAAACTGAAAGGTCAGAATGAGATTGTGTCAGGATTAAAATCACAGGCTCATGATCACACTCACACTGAACAGAGCTGTTCCATATTTAGCAATCTGCATTTGGTATCCCCAGTGGGAAACATCATGAGCAGTGAATATAGTGTACTAAATTGAAAAGTACAGGAAATCACTGGAAGGAAAATTTGGAGTCTTGGATGGTGGGAAGGGAGGAGGTAAACAAAGGTATTGTATCTCCCACGCTTACATGGAAAGGTGCAGTGGGGAGGGGAGGGTTTTATTTTTCTCCTGCTGAGCTTTTCCTGCATTTTGTTTTTTTATTGTATTTCCAGCATCTGAAGAATATTCTTTTCTTTCTTTGCAATACCAAATGCTGATATACAGGCTGATGGTGCCATTCACTTGCACAAACCTCGCACTAGTTGTTGAAAGTTAGGAAATCAGTGAGCAGAATAGTCCTTCAATGGAAAAAAATGACGGTCCTTTATCATCACCTGGTGACCATACTCGGTAATGCAGGGAAACGAAAGCTGTCCCGGAGTTCCGATCGCGGCCAGCAGATGGCAGTGTTGCTCCATGAAAATAGGATTTTTATGTTAACGAAGCGTTTTTGTTCATCTGCCTAAATAAACAGCGATACACAGGCATTCGGAC
This sequence comes from Carcharodon carcharias, assembly GCF_017639515.1. Lineage (NCBI taxonomy): Eukaryota > Metazoa > Chordata > Chondrichthyes > Lamniformes > Lamnidae > Carcharodon > Carcharodon carcharias. The sequence goes on from NC_054485.1 coordinate 106,093,562, forward strand.
TCGAAACGTTAACTGTGTTCCTCTCCGCAGATGTTGCCAGACCTGCTGAGTTTTTCCAGGTATTTTTGTTTTGGAATTCCAGCATCCGCAGTTTTTGGCTTTTATCTGAGCGATACACAGGAACCCTGGGGAGCTGTCATCAGATAAGTCGTGACTGAAGTCCTGATATCGCGTTTGATGCAGCAGCAAAAGAAGCTGTGTGGTCTTATTGAGAATCGAAATAAATTCGAGGAGCTGAATGGCCTCCTCCTGTTCTTAATAAATAACGTAAGGATTCTGAGAAATTATTAGGTTAAAAATAGATCTTAGATAGTTTGTGGGGGTTTTAGGTTTATTGCGTTGCTGACACCAGGTAAACGACATTTATACAATCTAACAATTTGATCTGTCGTAAGAAAAGCAAAATACTGCGGATGATGGAAATTATCTGAAAAAGAATCATATCCGACTCGGGACGTCAACTCTTTCTCTCTCCACAGACTGGATCTGCTGAGCATTTTCCCAGCACTTTCTGTTTTTATTAGTAAATTGATGAATAGAGCGGGCAACATGTTGCAGTATCACCAGAGGCCAATAGGTGGCGCTGCTGCACTGGTTTTAAAAATCTAATTTTATTCCTGCAATACCACTCTGAGCCAGGTGGTGGTGGTGTTGCGCTATCTAATTTTACTTTCACTCATATTCTAACTATCCACCAATGTTCCCACTTATTAACCATGAGGGCGTTTTTTTATCCTCTCTATTAAAAGCAAAATACTGCGGATGCTGGAATGTGAATCTCCTCTCTGTGGAAAGAAAGACAGAGTTAATGTTTTGAGCCCGTATGACTCTTCTTCAGAACTAAAGGGAATTAGAAAAGTAATGAAATTTATACTGTTTAAGAGGGGTGGGTCAGGTGGAGTTGGATAGAAGTCCAGTGATAGGTGTAGGCTAAGGAGAGATTGCAAAAGATGTCATGGACAAAAGGTCAAAGGGTTGTTAATGGTGGTGGGACTGGCTAAAGGAGGTGCTAGTGGTGACATTAAGGGTAGAAAGCAGAATGTGGTAATAGCCAGACCAGGGTAAGCACTTCGGAAAGAACAACATGAGCAAGTGAGAGATGGCCCGAGTGGGGGTGTGGGGAGGGAACAGTGGTGGGATAAAAGATCGAAAATAGACTAAAAGCTGGGGATAAAACAATGAATAAAAGAGGAAATAAATTTTTAAAATAATAATAAAATTAAGTGAGAAAAAAGTAAGTGGGAAAAAAGGTCAATAAAAATGATAAAATACAAATTAATATAGAAAAAAGAGAAATCAAAAAGGGGTGGGGGTGGAGGAGAGAGTTCATGGTCTGAAGTTGTTGAACTCAATGTTAAGTCCGGAAGGCTGTAAAGTGCTTAATCACAAGGAGGTGCTGTTCCTCCAGTTTGCTTTGAGCTTCACTGGAACATTGCAGCAGGCCAAGGAAGGACATGTGGGCATCAGAGCAGGGTGGTGTGTTGAAATGACAAGCAACAGGGAGGTCAGGGTCATGCTTGCGGACAGACCAAAGGTGTTACGCAAAGTGGTAACCCAGTCTGCGTTTGGTCTCTCCAATGTAGAGGAAACCGCATTGGGAGCAACAAATGCAGTAGATTAAATTGAAGGAAGTGCAAGTGAAGCACTGCTTCTGTGATTACATGGGAAGGTGCCATAGGTGGGGGTTGAAGTGTTAGGGATGATGGAGGAGTGGCCCGGGTGTCCCGGAGGGAATGATCCCTACAGAATGCCGACGGGTGGGGGGGGTAGGAGGGAAGATGTGTTTGGTGGTGGCATCATGCTGGAGTTGGCGGAAATGGCGGAGGATGATCATTTGAATACGGAGGCTGGTGGGGCGAAAAGTGAGGACAAGGGGGACCCTATCATGGTTCTGGGAGGGAGAGGAAGGTGTGAGGGCAGAGGTGGGGGAGATGGGTCAGATACATTTGAGGGCCCTGTCAACCATAGTGGGTGGGAAATGTCGGTTAAGGAAGAAGGAAGACATGTCAGAAGCACTGTTTTGGAAAGTGGCATCATTGAAAACAGATATGCTGGAGGCAAAGGAACTGAGAGAATTGGATGGAAGCAGGGTGTGAGGAGCTGTAGTCGAGGAAGCTGTGGGAGTCGGTAGGCTTGTAATGTATATTGGTGGACAATCTATCAACAGAAATTGAGACAGAGAGGTCAAGGATGGGAAAGGAAGTGTCGGAGATGGACCATGTGAGAGTGATGGAGGGGTGGAAATTGGAAGCAAAATTGATAAAATATACCAGGTCCAGGCGAGAGCATGAAGCGGCTCCCAAACAATCATTGATGTACTGGAGAAAGAGTTGTGGGAGGGGGCCTGAGTAGGACTGGAACAAGGAATGTTCCACATACCTCATAAAGAGACAGGCATAGCCGGGGCCCTTGTGGGTACCCATAGTCACACCTTTTATTTGGAGGAAGTGAGACAAGTTTAAGGAGAAATTGTTCAGTGAGAGAACAAGTTCAGCCAGACGGAGGAGAGTAGTAGTGGATGGGGATTGTTCAGGTCTCTGTTCAAGGGAGAAGCCGAGAGCCTTCAGACCATCCTGGTGGGGAGTGGAGGTGTCGAGGGATTGGACATCCATGGTGAAGAGGAGGTGATTAGGGCCAGGGAACTGGAAATTGTTGATATGATGAAGGGCATCAGAGGAATCACGGATATAAGTGGGAAGAGATTGGACAAGGGAAGAATGGAGTCAAGATTGGAAGAAATGAGTTCCGTGTGGCAGAAACAGGCTGGCACGATCAGTGGACCTAGACAGTCCCATTTGTGGATTTTGGGGAGGAGGTAGGAGTGGGCTGCCCGAGGTTGGGAGACTGAGGTTGGAAACTGTGGAGGGAAGATCTCCAGAGGAGATGAGGTAAGTGACAGCCCTGGAAACAATGGCTTGATGTTCGGTGGTGGGGTCATGGTCCAGAGGGAGGTAGGTGGAAGCGTCTGAGAGTTGGCACTCAGCCTCTGCGAGGTAGAGGTCAGTGCACCAGACAACAACAGCACCATGCTTGTCAGCAGATTTGACAACAAAGTCAGGGTTGGATCTGAGAGAACAGAGTGCAGCAACTTCTGAAGGAGACAGGTTAGAATGGGTGAGAGGAGCAGAGAAATTGAGACAGCCGATGTCACACACACAGTTCTCAATGAAAAGATTAAGGGCAAGTAAGAGGTCACAGGGAGGGGTCCAGGTGGAGGGAGAATACTGGAGGCAGGTGAAAGGATCCGTTGAACAGTGGGAGGACTCCTGTCCAAAGAAGTGAGCACGGAGACAAAAGAAGCGGAAGAAGAGTTCAGCATCATGCCGAGCCTGGAATTCATTAAGGTGAGGATGTAAGGGTATGAAACCAAGACCTTTGCTGAGTACTGGACATTCAGCATCAGAGAGAGGAAGGTTTAGGGTGGTATGGTGAATACATGGCCGGGATTGGGATTAGAAAACGGAATTGGGTTTGAGGGACGGGAAAGGGTGGAGGGTCCTGGATGGGCCACACTGCTAACCTGGGGTTGCTTGAACATTTTGAACAATTTCCCAATAAGAACTCAGTGTGAGAAATGGAAACACAGAAGAAATTCCGGCTACAGACTGGGAAACAGGTGAAGAGATGGAGGATGGGACTGGGCGGTTTGACTGACTGAAGCAGGGAGTAAATGAAGGAAGGAGACACACAAGATATTTAATTTACATTTTATTTTAATCCTCTGACATTGATATTTGTATTGGTTTTATTTACAGTCTGATTGGGATTTTACAATTTGGAAATTAAATGACACATTTATTGACAACCTGTTATCAATGATGGTTTCTAACACCCAAACCCTGACCTGTGACCCTAATCACGGGGTCGTCGTAGTGACGTCAGGGGTGATGCGACCCCCCCCCGAGGCCCCGCCCCTTTTCCGGATCCAATCAGAACCGAAGCAGATTCTCAGAATCTGGTTTTCATTCCAAGTGCAGAAGAAAGGATAAAGTTTCTCAGTGAATTTATTCCCAGTGAAGCTGTGGAGATGGGACTTGGTGTCCGCGCTGTAAAATGAAACTGTCCCAGACTCATAACTGAGATAAACTCCCACCTTCCCGGGGATCTGACCGACAGGGAGACGGGATTCAGGAGAGGATTTTATATAAAATTCATCCCCAACCCGCTCAATGATCCAGAATCCAGTCTCCGGGCTCAGACTGACCCTGTCCTTCCTCTCCACAGACTCTGCGGCTACTCCCAGTCTCCAGCGCCGATTCCCCTCCACCTCCCAGTAATGTCTCCCCGATGTGAATCCCTCTGATCCCAGGACACAGGGACAGAGCCAGTCTGTAAACCTCTTCCCGGTGTCAGGGAGACTCCTCCAGGTCCGGGTCCGTCTCAAACTCTTCAGATCCTCAGACACCTCGAGCCAGGGACTCGCTGTTTCCACATCCAGGTTCACAGAGACTGCGAGAGAAAAGCAGAGAATTAGAGAGAGACTCACTGGGGATCGGGGGAGAGACTCACTGGGGATCGGGGGAGAGACTCACTGGGGATCGGGGGAGAGACTCACTGGGGATCGGGGGAGAGACTCACTGGGGATCGGGGGAGAGACTCACTGGGGATCGGGGGAGAGAGTCGCCGGGGATCGGGGGAGAGACTCGCCGGGGATCGGGGGAGAGACTCGCCGGGGATCGGGGGAGAGACTCGCTGGGGATCGGGGAGGAGAGAGTCACTGGGGATCGGGGGAGAGACTCGCTGGGGATCGGGGAGGAGAGAGTCACTGGGGATCGGGGAGGAGAGAGTCACTGGGGATCGGGGAGGAGAGAGTCACTGGGGTGGGGGGGTGTTGGTCCCGGCTCAGGGGGCTTTGAGGGTTGGTCTCTGCTCGGGGCGGGGGCGCATGGATGTTCAGCCTCTGCCTGGGGGGGCACCAGGGAGGTTAGGCCTCTGCTGGGGGGCTGGGTGGGGGGCAGCAACAGGATTGGCCTCTGCTGAGGGGGGCGGGGGGTACTGGGGTTTCAGCCTCTGCTCGAGGTAGGGAACGGGGTGGGCGGAGAGGGCCTGCCTTTGCTTGTGGGGCTGAGAGTGATGCTCTCTGATCAGGGCAGAGGCACGGGGGGGGGGGGGTGCTCGGCTTCTGCTCAGTGGGTCGGTGTCGGCCTCTGCTCGGGGAGGGGGCGCAGCGGGGGGTTCGGCTCCTGCTTAGTGGGGGTTCTGCAGGAGGTGGCTTTTGCTTGGGGAAGTGAGCAGGTTTGGTGTCTACTCAGGGTAAGGTCGGCATTTGGCCCCTGCCTTGAAGCGAGAGGGTATTCAGCCTCTGCTTGGTGGGGGCGCGGCGGGGGGTTCGGCTTCTTCTCGGGGATCAACACAGCTCAGTCGGGGGTGCACAGGTGGCTTGGCCTCTGCTCAGGTGTGGGAGGCACGGGGGGGGTTGCCTCTGCTAAGGGATCGATCTCTACTCCAGATGGGCACCTGTGCTCGGGGGGGGTACGTGGTGGTCGGCCTGTGCCCAGGGTGGGGGGGACGTGTGAGTTGGCCCGTACCCGGGGCTACGTAGAGTCGGCTGTGCCCGGGGGACATGGGGGTCTGCCTGTACCCGGGGGGCGGGGGGGTGGTGGAGTTTCCCTGCTCTAGGATTAGGTTAAAATCATGCTGAGAATTCAAATCCCACTGTGACAAGGTATGAAACTGAATTCATTCAATCTGTTAATGTGTGAACCAGCATCAGAAAAGCCTGACCATGAAAGCTGCTGGATTGTCGTAAATATTCACGTGGTTCATCGTGTCCTTCATGAGACTGTAGTCCACACTATGTCATTAACTCTTAATTTCCTTAAGGTAATCAGGGATTGGCAATACATGTGGCCTCCATTAGCATTGTCCATATCCTGAGAGTAGCATCTTTAAAATGTTCAGGAGTTCCAATTTCTAATTGAAGCTGAACAATCAAGGAGTCCCAGCAAAACTGGACTCAATGGGAATCAGGGGGAACACTCTCTGCTGGCTGGAAGCACAAAGGATGATGGTTGTGGCTGTTGGAGGTCAGTCATCTCAGCTCCAGGACATCATTGCAGGTGTTTCTCAGGGTAGTGTCCTCGGCTCAACCATCTTCAGTTGCTTCATCAATGACCTTCCTCCCATCAGAAGGTCAGAAATGGGGATGTTCGCTGATGAATGCACAATGTTCAACACCCGCGACTCCTCAGATGCTAAAGCAGTCCATATCCAAATGCAGCAAGACCTGGACAATATCTAGGCTTGGGCTGACAAGTGGCAAGTAACATTCATGCCTCAAGTGCCAGGCAATGACCATATCCAACAAGAGAATATCCAACCATCTCCCTTTGATGTTCAATAGCATTACCCTCACTGAATCCACACTATCAACATGCTGGGGGTTACCATTGATCAGAAATTGAACTGGACTAGCCTTATAAATACTGTGGCTATAAGAGCAGGTCAGAGGCTAGGAATTGTGCTCTGCAGCTGAGATGACTGACCACCAACAACCATAACCATCTTCCTTTGTGCTAGGTATGACTCCAACCAGCAAAGAGTGTTCCCCTGATTCCCATTGAGTCCAGTTTTGCTGGGGCTCCTTGATGCCACACTTGTCAAATACTGCCTTGATGTCAGGAACAGTCACTTCCACTTCACCTCTGGAGTTCAGCTCTTTTGTCCATGTTTGAACCAAGGCTGTAATGAGGTCAGGAGCTGAGAGGCCCTGGCGGAACCCAAACTGGGCGTCAGTGAGTAGATTATTGCTAAACAAGTGCTGCTTGTTGAATAAATCACCTAACTTACCAAAACCTGTCTACCATCTACAAGGCACAAGTCAGGAGTGTGCTGGAATACTCACCACTTGCCTGGATGAGTGCATCTCCCACAACACTCAAAAAGCTTGACACCGTCCAGGACAAAGCAGCCCGCTTGATCGGCACCACATCCACAAACATTCACGCCCTCCGCCATCGATGCACAGTAGCAGCAGTGTGTACCATCTACAAGATGCACTGCAGGAATTCACCAAGGCTGCATCGACAGCAGCTTCCAAACCCAAGACCACTACCATCTAGAAGGACAAAGGCAGCAAATAGATGGGAACACCACCACCTGGAAGTTGCCCTCCATGTCAGTCACCATCCTGACTTGGAAATATATCACCATTCCTTCACTGTCGCTGGGTCAAAATCCTGGAACTCCCTTCCTAACAGCACTGTGGGTGTAACTACACCACATGGACTGCAGCAGTTCATAAAGGCATCTCCAAACACCTTCTCAAGGACAACTAGGGATGGGCAATAAATGCTGGCCCAGCCAGCAAAGCCTACATCCTGTGAATGAATAACAAAATAACGTTCTAGGAAGGCTGTGCTCCTATGGACTGATCACCCTCATAAAGTTGTAAAACGTTTTAGCTAAGTATCCTTCTTTCCCTTAATAAAGTTCTTTAAAATTTACTATCCAGAGTCTTGCTTTTGCCTTAATTGGTTAAGTCTTATCAAAACCCAAGTTATTAAATGGCAAGTTGGGGTGGCTGAAATCAATAAAGTTATAGATAACAAGATCCAATAACAGGAGAAAAAATCAACACTTCATCGTCAGAAGGTATCAGGAATTCACACTGAAGAAGTTGTTTTCCTTGGAATGGGGTGAATTTGAGGTGATGCAATTTAAACTTTTTAAAATGAAAAAGGAAATTGATAAAACTCATCCAGGCACCTTGCCCACTATAGTGAAAGGTTCAAATACCAAGGCACATGAGTTAAGACTTACAAAGTTAGCATTATGAAGCAAAGTCACTCAGGACCATTTCACTTTGAGGTTGAGAGAATTATTGGCTAAGTACTAGAGAAGAGGGTATGGGTAATGGTTATGATATTGGTCTAGTCATTAAATAGCTTAGACTAATCCAGAGAATGGGATTCAAATCTTACCATGGCAGTTTGAAAATTTGAATTTGGTTTTGCTAAAAATGTAGGAATAAAAAGCTGATCTAAACCCTGGAATACCATCCCTACAACTCTTCACCTCTCCATCTTGCCTTCCTCCTTTAAGATTCTCCTTAAAAATTACCTCTTTAAACAAGCTTTTGGCCACCTGTTCCAATATCGTCTTCTGCGGCTTCATATCATTCTTTGTTTTAAAATGCTCCTCCGACGTGCCTTAGAGTCTTTTCTATGTTAAAGTTGCTACATAAGTATTATTACACAAGAACACATGAATTAGGCGCAGCAGTAAGCCATCCAACCCCTCGAGCCTGCTCTGCCATTCGATAAGATCATGGCTGATCTCATTGTGGCCTCAACTCCACTTTCCTATCTGCCCCCAGCACACAACACCTCCCCCACCCACCCCAAAACCCTGGACTTCTTTTCAAAACAAAAATCTCACTCAGTCTTGAATATATTCAATGACCCTGCCTCCACTGCTTTCTGGGGAAGGGAACTCCACAGACAATGACCCCCTTGAGTGAAAAAAATGCTCCTCATCTCAGTCTTAAATGGGAGACCCTTAATTTTTTAACTATTTCCCATAGTTCTACACTTCCCCCAAGGGGAAACATCCTCTCAGCATCCACCCTGTCAAGTCCCTCAGAACTTATATGTTTCAATAAGATCACCTCTCGTTCTTCTAAACTCCAACTATAGGCTCAACCTTTGCTCATAAACTAATCCCTTCATCCCAGGAATCAGTAAAGTTATCCTTCTCTGAGCTGCTTCTAATGCAATTATATTTGCTGCTATGAGATGAAATTGAGTGATTTGGTCAGATAGTAAAAGGATAGACTAGTTATACAAAATGTACAAATGCCAGCACTATCAATAGTATAAAATTCCTTCTTTTCATCCTGACCCCTATTTTCCCCTGAAAAGATTTGTCAGGCAATAGGATTGGGCTTTTGATGCCATGTGCTGTTTGAGACACTTCGGCAATGTTGTGATTAATCATTCCCTGTTCCTCCAGATGTATGTGAGTGAAATCCTCCCCTTCTCCCTCCATAAAGTACCTCATCCCCAAAACCACTCCACGTGTATTTGTTATATAGCAAAATTGTTAAAGTGAGAGAGAGGCTTAAAATCATTATTACAAACTCCTGCTGCTGTCCCAGCCTCTCTTGTTCTCATACTGGTCTAATATTGCTGTATGAGAATAAATGCTCAAAACTATCAACAATAAACCCACTCTTACGATGGCCCAACAAGTTTATCCAGTGAATATACAGACCAGAACAGTCCCCAGTTTGATCCCCGACTTCTCATGTTAATTGATCTGAGCCAGGACAGGGACCAAAATATTTCACTGCCTCACATTACGAGGAGAAATATCGGCAATCACTCACATTCCTGGTCTTTACCATTAAACCATACTGTAGGTTCACAAGCTGAAGACAAGATCAGGCTTGGCTGTGATGCCTGTCTGGCTGAAGAGTCTGCCAACATTCACAATCAAGGGTTAAACATTAATAATGGGCACTTGGGAGAGATATTGGAATGTCACTGGTGCCAATACAACTGTTTCGAGGACAGAGAAAGAGAAAATAAGTCCCCAATTGTTGCTTAGGTTTAATGAGTAGAGATCGGTGACCAGGAAAACAGAACTGCGTTCCCAAAATGTACCTTCACCACAAAAACATGCTACTGAATAGAATTTACAGCAGAGAAACAGGCCATTCAGCCCAACCAGGCTATACCAGCGGTTATGCTCCACACAAGCCTCCTCTCACTCTATTTACGCATCTCACCCTAAAAAAAATCCTTTTATTCCTTTCTCTCCCATGTATTTTTCTAGCCTCCCCTTCAATGCATCTATGCTATTCACCTCAGCCATTTCACATGTGGAAGTGAGATCCACATTCTCACCACTCACTAAGGAAAGAAGTTTCTCACAAATTCTACGCTGGATTTATTCGTGATTATCTTGTATTTCTAGCCCCTAATTTTGGACTGTCCCACACATGGAAATATCCTCTCCACTTTTAACTATTGAACCCCTTCATAATATGACAGACTTCTATCAAGTTACCTCGATGGCCACAGAAGATGCATTCATAACGTGGCCAACAGGTTGATTATCAGCCTGCAAATCCTTCCAGTATGCCTGACAGTAACAAGTAAAAGCGGTAGTTTCCTGTTCAGCCATACTGCAGGAGGCAATGGCAAACCACTGCAGTACCTTGCCAAGCATGATCATGGACCAATCCAATGGAAGTCCATGGTGGTCAGCACCCTCTTAGGGCATAGTAGTTAAAGGAGGAGGAGGATCAAGTCAACTCTCAATCTTCTCTTCGTATAAAGATGAGATTAAGGGAGGATAAGATGGCCGTGAATTTAAGAGGAGAGAGGCCATGATGAGTTAAGATGGAGGTGAGAATCACCAATGGTGAGAAATTAAAACAGAAAAAGCTGGAACCACCTGTCAGCCAGCCTGACAGCATCTGTGGAGAGAAGCAAAGTTAACATTTCAGGCTGATGACCTTTCATCAGGAGGAGGATAAGTTGTTTGGTGCAGAGGCTGAGAGAGGAAAGCAGTGAAGGTTCTTGGTGAGAAAATTACTCGTCTTGGTGAGGCAAGTTTTGGAAGTATAGCCAGATGTATAGAATTCACTTCGGGGGAAGGTGTCATCACACCTCAGGCAGGTTTCCATCCAGGGCATGAGGTCCATGCAATCATCCACAAAAAGCTCAAGGATGACAAGGGCCTTGTTCAGAAGTGATTTTCTGACATTCTGAGAGAGATGCAAAGAGAGGCAGTGAGAGATAACTCACTGGCAGAGTCTACAGAGTCAACAGTGGTAGGAAAGTTGGAGGGGCTGCTAGTGAGTGAGATGGGAAGGAGATATAATATTAGCCCCAGTGGCGTGTTAGGTGGGAACTTTGGCAGGATAGTGTAATTAAGGTTCTGCTTGTAATGAGCCAATGCTGAGTCTTTGAGGAGGTAATGAAAGTGGAAAAAGTTAGCATGGTTGGAGCAAATTCTACTCTTTTTTGATATATAGAAATGACTTGTATATTGGAAGACAGGAGTAAAATTTCAAAATTTGCCAATGATTCCAAAACAGATGTGGCAAACAGTGGAGATTACTGGAATCACCTGCAACGGGATACACAAACACAACAGGCAGACAAGTGACAGGCTGAATTTAATACACAGAAATGTGACGTGATGCATTTTGCCAGAAGGGATAAGGAGAGGCAATATAGACTCAATGGTACAATTCTACAGAGTGTGAAGGGGAAAAGGGACAAGGGCTCATGTCCATCGATCTCTGGAGGTAGCAGGCCATATTGAGAGAATAGTTAGAAAAGCATATGGAATCTTGGGCTTCATAAATGGAAGTATTGAACGCAAAAGCAGGGAAGCAATATCAGGTTAATTGAGCAAAAGCTTAGTCAAAATGAGAGGTTTTCAGAACCATACTGAAGGAGGAGAGTGAAGTGGAGAGGTTTAGGGAGGGAACTCCAGAGTTTCGGGCCCAGGCACCTGAAGTCACTGCTGAGAGAGAATGTCATTGGAGGATGGTTTTAACACAAGAGAAACTTTTTAATTCATGATTTATTTCAAGAAAGGAGGCGCCACAACTATCTACAGGGTTGAATTATTTGACTTTAAATATTAACATCAGTGAGTAAAGTTTCATGTAATGGCTGACACAAGATTATGTTCCTCCTTTTTATTTCCGTCTCTCTTCCTGGTCGCGGTGTTTGACTCTGACGGTTTAATGTGTAAAATTCCCTCTCCCTCCAGTCCCCTTGTACTGATAGGAGCCAGTTCCAGACTCTGTGAAGGTGATTAGAGACATTTTAGAAAGTTTTCAACTTTTCACTGGACAGTCTCCAGCAGGTCCCCGATTAATTCCTTGTATTTGAGCAGGGCCTTTCAGCCTGAGTAAAAACCACCCAATCCCACTGGGAATGGACCCTTTCCCCGAAATTAAAAAATATTTGAGACTCACCTCTTACTTTTCCACAACCTGATCGAAGATTTTCCGCCTTTTTCCAACAGATCTGTAAAGAGTGAATTCAATTCACCTCAATGAATTTTGGGCTCGGCATGATGCTGAACTTTCCTTCCGTCACCTTCATCTCCATGCTCAATTCTTTCAGAAGGAGTCATCCCCCTGTTCCACAGCTCATTTCACCCGCCTCCAGGATTCTCCCTTTACCTGGGCCCCTCCCTCTGGTCCCTTACCTGCTCTTGATCCCTTCATTGAGAAGTGCCGGCGGGACATCAACCATCTTAATTTCTCTGTTCCTCTCACCCATTCCAACCTGTCTCCTTCTGAACTTGCTGCACTCCGTTCTCTCAGGTCTAACGTTGACCTTGTTATCAAACCCGCCGACAAGGGTGGTGCTGTTGTTGTCTGATGTACTGACCTTTACCTCGCAGAGGCTGAGCACCAACTCTCAAACACTTTTTCCAACTTCCCCTTGACCATGGCCCCACCACTGAACATCAAGTCATTGTTTTCAGGACTGTCATTGACCTCATCTCCTCTGTACATCTTCCCACCACAGCTTCCAACCTCATAGTCTCTCAACCCCAAACAACCCGCTCCTACCTCCTTCCCAAAATCCACAAACAGGACTGTCCCAACAGACCATCATGTCAGCCTGTTCCTACCCATGGATTTCATTTCTTCCTATCTTGACTCCATTCTCTCTCCCCCTAGTCCAATCTCTTCCCACCAAATTTGTGATTCCTCTGATGCCCTACGTTATATCAACAATTTCCATTTTCCTGACCCTAAATGCCTCCTCTTCACAATGGACGTCCAGTGTCTCTACTCCTCCATTCCCCACTAGGATACTTTGAGGACACTCCACTCCTTCCTTGAACGGAAGCTTGAACAATCCCCATCCACCACCGCTCTCCGTCTGGCTGAACTTGTTCTCTCACTGAATAACTTCTCCTTTAATGTGTCTCACTTCCACCAAATAATGAGGGTGGTTATGAGTACCTGCATGGGCCCCAGTTATGCCTGTGTCTTTTTGTGGTGTATGCAAAACATTCCTTGTTCTTTTCTTACTCGGGTTCCCCCCCTCCACAACTCTTTCTCCAGGACATCGATGACTGTACCAGTGCTGCTTTATGCTCTCGTCTGGACCTAGAAAAATTTATCAATTTTACTTCCCATTTCCACCCCTCTCAGCTTCACATGGTCCATCTCGATGCTTCCCTTCCCTTCCTTGACCTCTCTGTCTCAATCTCTGGTGATAGACTGTCCACCAATATCCATTACAAGCCTACCGACTCCCACAGCTACCTCGACTACAGCTCCTCACACCCCACATCCTGTAAGGACTCCATCCCATTCTCTCAGTTCCTTCGCCTCCGTCGCATCTGTTCCGATGATGCTACCTTCAAAAACAGTTCCTCTGACATGTCCTCCTTCTTCCTTAACCGAGGTTTTCCACCCACGGTCGTTGACAGGGCCTTCAACCGTGTCCGGCCCATCTCCCGCGCATCCGCCCTCATGCCTTCTCCTCCCTCCCAGAAACATGATAGGGTCCCCCTTGTCCTCACTTATCACCCCACCAGCCTCCGCATTCAAAGGATCATCCTCCGCCATTTCCGCCAACTCCAGCATGATGCCACCACCAAACACATCTTCCCTTCACCCCCCCGGCGGCATTCCATAGGGATCGTTCCCTCCAGGACACCCTGGTCCACTCCTCCATCACCCCCTACTCCTCAACCTCCACCTATGGCACCTCCCCATGCCCATGCAAAAGATGTAACACCTGCCCCTTCACTTCCTCTCTCCTCACCGTCCAAGGGCCCAAACACTCCTTTCAAGTGAAGCAGCATTTCACTTGCATTTCCCCCAACTTAGTCTACTGTATTCGTTGCTCCCAATGCAGTCTCCTCTACATTGGAGAGACCAAACGTAAACTGGGTGACCGCTTTGCAGAACACCTGCGGTCTGTCTGCAAGAATAACCCAAACCTCCCTGTCGCTTGCCATTTTAACACTCCACCCTGCTCTCTTGCCCACATGTCTGTCCTTGGCCTGCTGCATTGTTCCAGTGAAGCCCAACGCAAACTAGAGGAACAGCACCTCATCTTCTGACTAGGCACTCTACAGCCTTCCAGACTGAATATTGAATTCAACAACTTTAGGTCTTGAGCTCCCTCCTCCATCCCCACCCCCTTTCTGTTTCTTCACCCTTCCTTTTGTTTTTTTTTCTCTTTTCCAATAATTTATATAGATTTTTCTTTTCTCACCTATTTCCATTATTTTTAAATCTTTTATGCTCCCCCACCCCCCATAGAGCTATACCTTGAGTGCCCTACCATCCATTCTGAATTAGCACATTCGTTTAGATAATATCACCAACTTCAACACCTCTGTGTTCTTTTGTTCTTTTGTCTGTGACATCTTTTGATGTTCTGCTCCTATCCTAACACCCCCGCCCCCCTCCACCCCCCACACCTTAAACCAGCTTATATTTCCCTCTCCTTGTAAAGAAAGATCAGTTCTGTTGAAGGGTCATGAGGATTCGAAATGTCAACTCTTTTCTTCTCCGCCAATGCTGCCAGACCTGCTAAGTTTTTCCAGGTAATTCTGTTTTTGTTTTGGATTTCCAGCATCCGCAGTTTTTTGTTTTTATCTCAAGGAAACAAAAGACGTGTCTTTTGTGCGCTACTGACTGAAAGAAAAATTAAAAGAAATACCGGAATTTGCAAAGATAAGGAAATAAAATGGGGTAAAAAATTAGGGTTTGGAACTGAATGTTGAGTCCTGAAGGCTGTAAGGTACCTAATCAAAAGATGAGGTCCTATTCCTTAAGCTTACATTGAGCTTCACTAGAGCAATCCAGCAGACCATGGTCAGAGATATCAGAGTAAGAGTAAGGTGGAGAATTAAATTGACAGGTCACTGGAAGATCAGGTTCATCCGTCCGGACTGAATGGAGTGTTCTGCAAAGTGATCTCCCAATCTGCATGTGGTCTCCTCGGTGTAGGGAAGACCACATTGTGAGCAGTGAATACTGTAGACTAGATTGAAAGAAGTACATGTAAATCACTGCTTCATCTGGAAAGAGTGTTTGGGTCTTTGGACAATGAGGAGAGAGCAGCTAAAATGGCAGTTGTTACATCTCCTGCATTTGCATGGAAAAGGTACTATGGGAAGGGGATGGGTCTACCTTTTTTAAAAGTTCTTACCTCTACTCTGGTATCAATGGCACACAACAACTTGGATATAGTTTCCACTTTATGTGGTACATCTTTATTAAACCACTAAACAATAGTACATACTCACAATAATACCAGTTGCTTATCTTTCCTGTGAGCCCCAGTCCGTCTCAGTGGTCAATCCCCTGATGAACCCTCCACATGTGACTTCTGAGTGAGTGATCTGGTCACTCTAACCACTGCAGCAATAATGTCGCTGTGGGTTCGTTTTTTATACCTTTTTCGCAATGGCCCTGTGCCATATAAGGTAATACCTGGTTTTAATTATCCTTTCCAATATAAGACAGTGAGTCCATAGTTCCTTGTCCAGATGTGTTCTATATGGACCCCTCTCAGGAATTTTAAGGTTCTCGCTTGAAGTAACAGAGCCAGCCTGACTCCACATTGTTATCTCGAACACTGTTATCAATCTCCAAAGCTCGAGCGCAGGAGGCATGTTTATTAGCTCTAAAGGGGGAAGGTCTGTATTTTTGTCCTGATGCAAGAACTTCTGCAGTTTAATTCATTTTTCAGGACTTGTTAATTCTAGCAAGGTTTTGTCTTGGCTAAATTACCCATCCTGCCATGAGTCTTCATACCCACAAAGCAGTTCTTCAAGTGTCTTTGGTTGTGGTTCTCCTTTCACCTCGATGTTCCATTTTACACTATGAGACAAACTCTGCACACAGGACTACATCACAACCGGTCTACATTAATTAATGTAAAAGAAATAAAGAAACAGTTACATGGTTAAAAAGTGATTATACATTAAAAGGATTAATGACATGTTAGCTTGCAGACCACACACTGCATACTTCCCTTCCCAAAGGATTGGAGACTGAACCTGCTGTGGGTCTCTCTGCTGTTGTTAATATTGAGGGTGATTGTAGAATCTAGTGCAGCCTCTGCCTAATGTGATGCTGGAGTGGGGCCATAACCTGACCCATTCCCATTGCAGTTCAGTGAGAAACTACATCAGCCAACACAGCCCAACCTGGTCAACATGCTGGCCTTTGTCCAATGCCTTGATGATGTGTGTGGATTGACCGAAAGAGCAATGAGTAACAGTCATCAATGATATCGGCAGCTCCAAGGAAACTTTGGGAATTCCTTGATGGTGAGGGAGGGCTCTGTTCAGGGCATTAGGGAATTCACTGTCCTCACTGGCAATGGTCCCGGAATCATTCCCAGTACCGAGTCACCATCATCCTTCATGTTATCATCCCCTGTGGCCCATCGGCCCATCACACAGAGTGCAGTGAGTTGATTGGACACTTCAAGTGGTTCTGCCTCAACAAGGGGCTCCAACCCTTCCCCACCCAGCTCTCTCCACACCTCCCCACCGCTAACCCCACTAGAATCTTTGATGGAGACGTTTTCTTTAGGGTCTTGCAGGAGATCTGGTCTTGGGGCAGCAATGGTCTCGGGCCCTCCCTTGCCCCTGGACAATGTAACTCAGGGCCTCGGCTGGATGGCAAAACTTGGAGCAAGACCATCCCCAATCCCAACAAGGCACATGGCACCATAGCCCCTCCCCTTCCCCACCACCACCAGCAAATGACCAATCATGATCATCATCATCGATTAGTCAAGACATTCCTGGGTGATGTCTGGTGCCAACAGGGCAGACTCAGCCTTGGTAGCTTTGTCCATTCAAACACCCAGCCTTGATGGTTACAAGCGGTGATAAATTCTCATCATACATGACTCTTCCAAAGGCTTAAACCCTCTCCCCAGTGATATGCAGCCTGAGCATTGGGGTTAATCCTACATTCTGGAAGAGAGGACAGCCCCTGCTGCTGGTGTGAAGGAATGTGGGAAATTTGATCCATCATTAGCACACCAGTTCCTCTCCCGTAGAGAGATACTCCAATGCAGAATGATCCTCCTTTTTTCAGGTGTGGTCCCTCCCTTTCCTTCTGGGTGAGTGCAGATGGCGGAGACCTCCCTGCCTCTAGAGGTCTCCACCTCCACATTCTTCTTCTGTATAAGGAGCCGGATTTGTCCTGGAATATCCAGGAATACCACCTCCAGGTGCTTTTATTCGGACACATCCTTCTTCCATAAGGACGATCCTTCCTTTCCGATGAATGCCTCTGCCATTGATCATGCAGCCTTCTCTCCTGACACAGGGATGGCACCATGCCCTGCCACCTCAGCTTTTTTGCCAGCTGGGCACCAGGAAAGTTACTGTGGACATGCCCGGAAGGCAGTGCAAACCATTCAACATCCAGCAGAAATGGGTTGTGGTCCCCTGGGGTGGATTGTAGAAACTACACTCTGTTTCTTCTCCAGCAGCAGCTGGTTAAAGGAGATGATGAGATGAAGACTCACTTCACTGAGGGCAAGAAGACCCAATGGGCCTGATTTTCCGATCAGCGGTGACACTGTGCGCATTGCTGCTGTCCATGAAGATCTCTGCACACTTACCCTGTTTGAGGCACTTCCAGCTGGGACTTCCGATCCTGGCTGCAGCAGCAATGGATGAGCACAGACACCGACAGGAAACACCGGCAAAGAGAAGTAGCACAGAGGACATGCCCCCTTTTACTACATCAGCTGCTGTATTCAGGTAAGTTTTTAAATGTCTCAAAGGTTTTCAGCAGGTGGGTGAGTGAATGGCTGGGTGGGTGAACACGTGGACGGGTCAGTGGTTGGGTGGTCAGTGGGTGAGTGAGTGGGTGAGTAAGCAAGTGGTTGGGCAGCTAAGTGGGTGGGTGGGTCAGTGGGTGAGCGAGCAAGTGGGTGGGTGGGTGAACTGGTGGGTGGGTTAGTGGGTGAGCGAGCAGGTGGGTGAATGAGTGAGTCAAGGAGCTGGTGAGCGCATGGGTGAGCAGGTGAGTGTGGGAGATGGTGGGTGGGTGGATGAGCGAGTAAGTGAGTGAATGGGTGGGTGGGTGCGTGAGTGGGTGGGGAGTAAGTGGGCAGTGTAGTAGAAAGGGTTAACATATAGGATATGCTAATGTATAAAGTAAATGATGATGGAGCACTGACACTCATCAGCCATGTCTTAGACTCTCAAGAGAGAGAGGTTGGAATCATGCCTAGGAGCAACCTGCCTACTCTGTAACCTGTTTAGATGTGGTACTAATAAACAAGTGTTAATCAGTCATCAGAGTATGCCTACAGTCTGTCTAAGAACCAAGTCCCATGCCTAGAGTCCAAGACAGAAGGACCCAAACTCAGAACATGGTGGCAGCGATGGAGATGTCGATGTAAAAACACACTTTAGTGTTATTGAAGGAACCTCAGAGTGAAGAAACCTTTGAAAGCAGCTTGAGAAATTTTGGTGGTGGAAGGAAGCATCGTGGAGAGAGGTAACAATGACCGTAGGTGGTGAGCAATCCCTGCCCTTGTCCTGCCCGTTTGACTGTCTCGAGGGATCACAGAGAGACCAGCAGGGGAAGTTATGGAAACACCAATTTCTCTGGTACCAAGCAGCATCAGGGCTTCATGAAAAAGAGACAAAACTCCAAGTTAGTTCTTTTCTTTATGCAGTAGGTCCAATAGCAGACGGTGCCCTCCTAAAGCAGAGTGTACAGAAGTCCATCACAGATCTTAATTGCAATATTAAAGCCTTTGAAACCAAAGCAAAAATTTAGTAATTGGAAGGGCACGTTTTACCCAGCACTCACAATGACCTAGGGCATCGACTAAATTATTCCTGACAACCCAGATCGCCTTGTTAGTTTTTGCAGATATGGGGCACTGAAGGACGAGCTAATCTGTGATCACATAATCAGGGGTGTTCAAAATGAGAAACTCTCTGACTTTCTGCAGACCAAAGATGATCTTACATTGGGTCAAGCGATTCAGAATGTGAGACAGGCCAAGCTTGGAGCATTTAATCGGTCTATAACTCATGACAACACCAAGGCTTCACATGACTTCATAGATTGGGTGGGCCCATGGGCAGCGGCCCTACCCCTTCCAACTCCCCCCCTTTTGAAAGGCCGCCAATCAAACCATAAGGACAGGAACCTCCACACTGGCGGCCATTTTGAGATGCTTGCGTTGTGGTGTGAAAACCCAGCATAGAGAACAAGACTGCCCAGCAGGGGGCGTGGAATGCTTCAGTGTGGCAAAACTGGACATTTCAAGCGTTTCTGCTAATCCAGCAATTTTGATCTATCACGACTCACTGGGGATAGTGCGCTGTAGTGTCAAGCCCCACTGCTGCCCGAGGCGTGACAAATGTGAGAAAGTTTAATCAGACCACCAAATTGCCCCAATTTTACCGAACAGTGTAATTTAATTTAATTTAGATTAACAGAATACAAGTGCCAGGTTTGTAAATTTAACAAGTAAATAACTGTTTATTAAACAAATTGTTCTTAACCAATGACAAAAGGAAGAGATATGAACGGCGAACTCTTAACTCTATAACTTACTCCACCCCTTTTTAACCCCTCCACCCACACACACACACACACACACACACACATAAGACACACAGAACAAGCATTTTAAGGAAGTGGTAAAAACTGTTCAATAACACTAATCCGGAGTACAGGATTAGATGTGTTGATTTTTCTTGAAGTCTTCCAAGTTCCTTGCAGACTTGTATTGCTAACACGAGGTGATCTTTCAGCACCTCCAGTCTGTAGTTTACTGATTGAAAACCTACTTACTGTCTCTACTCGTGATTTCTCCCCTTTTCTCTTGACAGGTGTCCTCAAAAAACAGGATACGGAGATGTGAGGAATAGCCAGCTAATTACTATGGCAGAATTATTGGAGTTTTGCCAAAAACACAGGAGAGAGGTTTTTCGGTCTTCCCTCTTGGCAGGTTGGGATCCTCCTCCTGGCTACTGCTATCACAAAATCCTGGTCACCTGGTCAGCAGCCAATCAAACGCTGTTGCTAGGCAGTTCTCTCTTAAACCATGACCTTTCTGAGACCATCATCCAACCTGGCACATGCTGTTCCAAGAAGTAGCAACAGTGAAGATTTTCTCTTCCTGCTTCAGGGAACATGTTTTTTTAAATTGCAGCCGCTGTAGGTTTTTAAAGCCACAGTCCAATCTTAAAGTCACAGTCCAACAAAAATTTAAAAAATGTCCTTTACAAATCGAAGTCACAAACCAGCGAATATTTACAAAACACATTCCTTCCAAGAAATGGAAAGTCGAGGAACTGATGACCCTACAGAGTTCCTAGAGGACGTAGATAGTAATCCAGACTACTGATCAGTTACGGTCCAAGTCCAAGGCTTCAATACTACTTTACTACTATAAACCCCAATACTACTTTACTACTGTATATTACTACTTTAAATTTGGATATTGGAGCAGCTGTTGATATATTTACAAATGACCTTGACTGGCTTCAGCCAATGACCCTTCACCCATTAGACATCAAGTTACAAGGTCCAGGTGGCAGTGACCTTCCAATTAGAGGCAGGATTATTGCCCCTCTCAGCTACAAGGGGTGTCAAATCATTCATTCTCTCCATGTCCTTCACAATCAGCACACATCCTAGTTATTGAGTGGCAATGTAATACTTCTAGCAATCCTAGAAAAACCAGACAATGTTCATCATTTGAAAAACTCACTGTCCTTCATGCAACAATCTTCAACCTTTTATTTTGAAGCCATGGAAATTTAGCCTTCAGAAGCTGAGAAAGTTTCTACACTGAGCAGTAAGTTCCTTTCTTTCACAGAGACACCATCCACTAGGCCCAGGGTAGAGATTGAAGTTATGAATCGCTCAGGTCTTCATGAAGTAAGGTCAGAGGTGGCGGATATAGGAGACACTGCAGCAGACAGTGACCGTCCCCATGAAGACCCACTGGACCTGAATTGGATCTTCCTCGAGAGTGATGAGGAAGAATCCCTTGCAGTATTGTGTGATCTCCTGGAGGTTGAAATCCTAAAGGATGATTCACCTCCCTGGCTGTTGGGTGGACCTTATAATGTCTCTGTTGTCCTTTTAGAAGAATTGGCTGTGTTTTCGGTGGCTGAGCAGCATTCAGATTTTAGTTCCACTGAATCTATTGATGTATTCATACTTTATCTCCTGTTGCTCATGAAGAATCTTCCACAGAGAATGCTTTGCCTGAGTCCAGCTCAGATCCATAGAGGATCACATTGTTAGAGAGCTGGTGCCTGCCCAGGGTGAAAGTCAATTGCCACCCACACTTCAGTCCCAGATGAAAGTCGTCTTCTCTTCAGAGCTGGAGGTCAGCACAGAAGCTGCAGCAGAATCTTTACACTTCTGAAGCTGCAGAATCCTGTACAGCAATCTTGTTCCAGAGTTGATTATCTACAAGAAATTCCTCTCATTACAGAAGATGAGGCTGTCTTGTCTCCATATTCTGAGTGGATCTTCCCATTGCCCATAGTGGAACAGAGAGAAGCGTGGCTCTCTTACCACAGCCGACAGAAAGTAGACGGCTCTCCCGGAAAATCACTGGGATATCACCTCTTCTTCTTTTCCTGACAGACTTACTGATTGTTTTTTCCTTCATCATCTAAATTCATCGAAATCTCTGATCTTCAAAGCCTTTTCAGTCTTCGATCCAGCAGTCGATGATCCAGCTGTGATAATTTTCCCTGGATTTGAAGATCATTCCTCTTCTGAAGGTCCTTCCCAGAGTCCTTCGAGGGACCAACAAGTTCCTCAATGTCTTGAGTTCTCCTCCTCTAGTCCCAGAGGGTCTAAAGGTCAATTCTCTTCAGTTTACTCATTTGAAACAGTCTTTTGTTGCAAAGTCTTTCTTGTCCTTGCCATTCAGTTATCCCAAAGCCTACACTCAGCTTCCCAGCAATGCTGACAGCAATGATGATAGTGTTGTCCTATTCTGCAGGTGGTGATGTCCTTCCTACCTGATGCAGGAGAAAGCTTTTATGTCTCCAAGCTGTCTCCCCTAAGGGCCAAGAACACTGTGGGAGATTGAATCCCCCAGCACTGTGACTTGGGGAGGGGAAGAGTGGGATATGAAGTTGAGGCAAATCTGTAATTGTAAAAAAGGAGTTATAGAAATGCAATGTAAATAAGTTAAAGGCATAGTTTCATGTTGTTGTTAAAAAGTAGGATAATATACTTGGTGGGGGGTGGTGTAGTATAAAGGGTTAACGTGTAGTATGTAGGGTTAACAAATGGAATATGCTAATAGATGACATAGATGATGATGTATCACTGACACAAGTCAGTCATGAATTAGACTCTCAAGAGAGAAGTTGGAGTCATGCCTAAGAGCTACATGCCCACTCTGTAACCTTTTTAGAAGTAGTACTGATAAGCAATTGTTAAGCAGATACTAGAGTATCTCTACAGTCTGTCTAAGAACCAAATCCCATGCCTAGTGTCTGAGACAGATGAACCCAATCTCAGGGCATGGCGGCAGTTCAGAACAGGTGGGTGTCAATGACAAAGCCAGCAATTGCTGCCCATTCCTAATATCTACACAGACAAATGGAACCATTCACTGGTACAAACAGTAATGAACCCTTCGCCAGTTATTGCAAGTTAAGAAACCAGTCAACAGAATCATTTCCCAAAAATTCGAAAAAGAATTACGGTATTCTAGCACCGCCAAGTGACCAGAACCGGTAATGCTAGAAAAAATAAATCTGTGGATTCCGATCTCGGCCTGCAGATGGCGGTGTTGCTCCATGCAAAATAAGATTTTTATTTTCAAAAAAATGTTCCGACTCACAGCTTAATTAAACATCGATACAGAGTAAACCTGCAGAGCCTATCATCGGATAGTAGTGGCTAAAGTTTTGATAACGCCTTTAAGCAGTAAATGAGACTGACTGATCGCATTGAGCATCAAAATAAATTCGAGGGCCTGATTGGCCTCCTGTTCTTACCAAATAACATAAAGATGCTGAGGAATTACTCAGTTAAAAATAAATCCATAGGCAGTTTGTGGTTTTAGGTTTACTGTTTTGCTGACTAGTGTTGCTGCCTCAAGTGAACTATATACAATCTAACAATTTGATAGATTTCAATGACATTCAGTGGTATTATCATCGCTGACTCCCACACTATCAACATCCTGGGGGGATACCATTCAGCTGAAACTGAACTGGACTAGCCATATAAATACTGTGGCTACAAGAGCCAGTCAGAGGCTGGGAATCCTCTAGTGAGTAACTCATTACCTGCCTCCCCAAAGCCTGTCCACAATCTACAAGGCACAAGTCAGGAGTGTGATGGAATACACTCCAACTGCCTGGATGAGTGCAGCTCCAACAACACTCAAGAAGTTCGAGACCATCCCCAGGACAAAGTCGCCCATTTGCTTGGCACCCTTCCACAAACATTCACTCCCTCCAGCGACGAACACAAGATGCACTGGAGCAACTCACCAAGGCGTCTTAGACAGCACCTTCCAAACCCACGACCACTACCATCTGGAAGGACAAGGGCAGTGGACACATGGGAACACCACCACCTGGAAGTTTCCCTCCAAGCCACTCACAATCTTGACTTGGAAATATATCACCATTCCTTCACTGTTGCTGGGTCAAAATCCTGGAACAGTACTGTGGCTGTACCTACACCACATGGACTGCAGCAGTTCAAGAAGGCAGCTCACCACCACTTTCTCAAGGGCAATTAGGGATGGGAAATAAATGCAGGCCCAGACAGCAATCCCTACATCCATGAATAAATTAAATAAAAGATCTATGGTAATGAAAGCACAATACTGCGGATACTCGAAATCATCTGAAGTTATATTTGACTCGAGACATCATTTCTGCTTGTCGCTCCAAAGACCAGATCTGCTGAGCATTTTTCCAGCACTTTCTGTTTTTGTTAAGAATTTGATCTAATTAATAGAACAATGTTGCTGCAGTATCACTAAAAGCCATTAGATGGAGCTGCTGCAGGTAAATGACCAATTCACCTCCAGCCACTCTCCTGCTTTCTCCCCATAACCCTACACATTCTTCCTTTTCAAATAACAGTTTAGTTCCCTTTTGAATGCTTGAACCTGCCTCCACCACACTCTTAGGCAGTGCATTCCAGACCTTACTGGGCCGGGATTTCCTGGCTCCATCATGACGAGACCTGCCATGGGAGATTCGGCGGCCCAGCTAAAAGCCCACTGACTTTCATCAGGACCGGACAACCCCCTCAGTGGTGGGCAGCAGGAAAATCCCACTCCCGCTGTGTGAAAAAGTCTTTTTTCTCGTATTGCTTTTGCTTCTTCTGCCAATTATTTTCAATCTGTGTCCTCTTGTTCTCGATCTTTTCACAAGTTGTGTGTACAGAGACATCTATGTATCAGTTATTCCTCACTCTTTGCGGAAGCTATTTTATCCGGTTTACCCTGCCCTGGTTTCACCAGTTGTTTTCTCTCACTTGCTTGCAGAATTTATTAATGGTGATTATCTTACAAGGTTAAAATTATAAATTTGATGGTTTTTCCAAGATTCTAACAAATAATAACAAAAGCTGGGAAGAGGAAAAAAGGTCCATATGAACATATGAATTAGGAACAGGAGTTAGTCATTAGGCCCCTCTCGCCTATTCTATAAGATCATGGCTGATCTATTGGTCCATTGACCCAATACTATTCTCTCAGTGTAACTTCTGCCATGATCCCACATCTCTGACCCAGTATGGGGTGTGTCAAAAAAAGGACATTTATGTGGAAAAAGGCTCTGGAAAACTCTCCATTGGCCAGAATTGGACCTATTCCCTCATTACAACTAGATCTACCTGTTTTTTTCATCTTAAACATCCCCTGTACTGTGTCATGATCATTTATGATTTGGATTATTGAGAAACTGTTGCTCTATAGTTACAACCACCTGCATCAACAGACACAATAGACCAAACAACTTGGGGATGGGCAATAAATGCTGGCCTTGTCAGTGACCTCTGCTGGGTCTGTTCTGCTTGTCAGACAGGAAATACACACAGATGATGATGGAGCATTGGGACACTGACTGTAGGACATAATTTAGTGAATATGACTGTATC
Source organism: Carcharodon carcharias (assembly GCF_017639515.1). Classification (NCBI taxonomy): domain Eukaryota; kingdom Metazoa; phylum Chordata; class Chondrichthyes; order Lamniformes; family Lamnidae; genus Carcharodon; species Carcharodon carcharias. Next base: position 106,118,667 of record NC_054485.1, read on the forward strand.
TGGCTGTTTATTGACTATTCTGTAGGATAGCTCTTCCAATTTTACACAAGTCCCCAGAAGTTAATGAGGAGGACCTTTACGGGGTTAACTGGGCAAGGTGTGTTTTGGGTACTGAAAGAATAAAGAAAAACAAGGAATTAATCGACTGTTGAAGACCACCACTGATCTATAGAGGTTCTAACAAAGGGGGAGAGAGAACCCCACTGCCAGAGTAGACAATGACTGTGCAGTCTGAAAGTTAGTCATATGACAGCAGCCATCTTTACTCCCAAGTATGGAAAAAGGCAGCATGAATGGCTAAAATCAGAGAATAGGGAGAGAAACCATCACAGGAACCAACACTGCGCTGTGAGAAAACCATCTTGAAAATTCATGAGAGATTGATCCAAGGACAGAAGAAGCAACAGCCCTACCCTCCTCCTCTCCGAGATCTCCCTCCAAAGCTGCACCCTTTTTTCTATAACCGACTGGAAGCATACCTGCTGCAAATTGAGTTTTTAAAGGATATACAAACATTAGTTATGATTAGGAGTAGGTCACTTTGCCCTTCGATTTAATAAGGTCATGGCTGATCTGACTGTAACCTCCCACCTATCCCTGATAACTTTTCACCCCCTTGGTATATCAAGAATCTATCTACCTCTGCCTTGAAAACATTCAAAGACCCTGCTTCCACCACCTTTGGAGGAAAAGAGTTCCAAACACTCACTACCCTCAGAGGAAAAATTTCTCCTCATCTCTGTCTTAAATGAGCGGTCCCTTATTTCTAAACAGTGACCCCTTATTTCAGATTCACATCCACCCTGTCAAGACCCCTCAGGATATTATATGTTTCAATCAAGTCGCCTTTTACTCTTCTAAACTCCAGCAGATAAAAGCTGAGCCTGTACAACCTTTTCTCATAAGACAACCTGCCCATTCCTGGTATAGGTTTAGTCAACCTTCTCTGAACTGCTACTAATGCATTTACATCCTTCGTTAAATAAGGAGATTAAAACTGTCTCCAAGTCTTCACCTCTACACCACTATCTCCAGGAGAAAACTCAGCTTAAACGGCTGCATTTTAAACTGGAACCACCAATCATTAAAGGAATGTTTGATCGTATATTTCTTTAAATTGTGAACTTTAAGTTTTATCACCCTATCCTCCTCCACCCTATTTTTTTTTGCATGTATGCGTGTGTGTTGTGGAATTGGGGACATATTTTTTACCTTTTTAATCTCCCTACCTGAGTGAATTTTAGTAATAAAACTAATTCCTTACTGGTTTAAAAAATGAAATCTGTATGGCTTATTTTGTTAGACTGAGCTACACGCGGTCAAGTGCATATTGAATTAGTAATACCACTTTTTTTTTCACGGAATGTAGGCATCACTGGCTAGGCCAGTATTTATTGCCCATCCCTAATTGCCCTTGAGAAGGTGGTGGTGAGCCACTTTCTTGAAGCACTGTGTCCATGTGGTGTAGGTACACCCACAGTGCTGTTAAGGAGGGAGTTCCAGGATTTTGACCCAGCGATGGTGAAGGAATGGCGATATATTTCCAAATCAGGATGATGAGCAGCTTGAGGGCAATTTCCAGGCAGTGGTGTTCCCATGTGTCTGCTGCTCTTATCCTTCTGGATGGTAGTGGTCATGGGTTTGGAAGGTGCTGCCTAAGGATCCTTGGTGAGTTTCTGTAGCGCAGCTTGTAGATGGTAAACACTGTACGTCAGTGGTGGAGGCAGTGAATGTGGATGGAGTGCCAATCAAGTGGGCTGCTTTGTCCTGGATGGTGTCAAGCTCCTTGAGTGTTGGAGGTGCACTCATCCAGGCAAGTGGAGAATATTCAATAACACTCCTGACTTATGCCTTGTAGAAGGTGGACAGGCTTTGGGGAGTCAGGAGGTGAGTTATTCACTGCAGGTTTCCTAGCCTCTGATCTGCTCTTGTAGCCACAGTATTTATATATGGGGGATGTGAGGAAAAACTTTTTTACCCAGAGGGTGGTGACGGTCTGGAATGCGCTGCCTGGGAGGGAGGTGGAGGCGGGTTGTCTCACATCCTTTAAAAAGTACCTGGATGAGCACTTGGCACGTCATAACATTCAAGGCTATGGGCCAAGTGCTGGTAAATGGGATTAGATAGGTAGGTCAGGTGTTTCTCACGTGTCGGTGAAGACTGCGATGGGCCGAAGAGCCTCTTCTGCACTGTGATTCTGTGTGATTCTGTGATATGGCTAGTCTAGTTTAGTTTCTGGTCAATTGTAACCCTCAGGATGTTGATCTGCCATCCTTACTTGGTTGGGCCTACACACAACTCCAGATCCACAGCATCCAGATCAACACCATCCAGGGCAAAGCTGCCTACTTGATTGGCATCCCATTCACTACCTTGAACCTTCACTGTCTCCGCCACCGGCAAATGGTGTTAGTGTGTGTACCATCTACAAGATGTACTGCAGCAATTATCAAGGTCTGTCAACAGCATTTTCAAAACCTGTGACCCTCTACTGCCTAGAAGGACAAGCCAGCAGGTGTATGGAAACACCAACTTCTCTATGACACTCTCCATCTGTATTTGGAATGCCATCACCTTTCCCTCACTGTCTCTGAGTCTAAATCCTAGCTCTCCCTTCCTAACAGCATTGTGGGTGTACCTACATAAAATGGACTGGAATAGTTCAAGAATATTCATCATCATTATCTTCTCAAGGGTAACTAAGGATGGGTAATAAATGCTGGACTTTCCAGTGACACCTATACCCCACAAATGAATAATTAAAAAAAACTAGAAAATAAATGATTTGACCTCATGTCACTTTCGTCTTCAAACATTTCAAAATTCACCACAAGAAAAGCAACTCTTTTCTCCTCTAATTTTACAACTGGCAGAATAAAGCCTGTAGCAGCTGCTTAAGTCAGAACAAGCTCATGTTAGTTTGGGAATCCTGCTGCTCTCCCATTGTAACTAATACTTTTTACATGTCATGAGGGGGGTGGGGGGGGCGGTGGGGGGGTGCAAACGTGTTTTCACAGAAAAGCAAACTGAAATCTGGATCTGATCCCAAAATACTACATCAAAATCCTGAAATCCAATGTAATTAAAAGGAATTTAGCTTATTTGTTTTTGCACTGAAGCAGTGGTCATTGTTATAGAGCTTTATTTAAGCAGTGGATGCAGTTCAGGATAGGTTCACTAGGTTCATTCCCAGAAAGAAGGGGTTGTCTTTTGAGGAAAGGTTATAGGTTGGACCTATACTCATTGGTGTTTAGAAGAATGATAGATTATTATTGAAACATATAAGATTCTGAGGACAGGGTAGATGCTGAGAGGATGTTTCCCCTCCAGGGATCTAGAACTAGAGGGCACAGTTTCAAAATAAGGGGTGGAATTTTCCGCTTTGGGTCTAAGGGTGGGCAGAAAAATTGGCGTGGTTCCCGCTGGGTGGTAGGGCAGGTTTTCGCACCTATTGGCCTGCTTTTCAGCTTATTAATTATGTATCAGTGAGCAGCTCATTGAATCTTGTGATGGGGTGGGCAGCGATTTGCCTGCTCTGCCGTTACCTCATGGGGTCAAAGGTCCTGATGCCATAGTTAAACAGCACCTGCACACACATTCACTCACTGCAGGCCAGGTGTGTACTGATGAGTCAAACCATTGACAACTAAAAGAAGCAAACCATCTGCTCCACAGTTCAACGAGGCTTCCTTGGATATTCTTCTCCAGGCCGTCCAGGAAAGATGGGAGGTCCTGTTTCTGAGAGATGGGAGCGGGAGGCCCTCCCACCTGACCTTGGCGGGCTAAGAGGAGGTCACTAGGCAGGTCAGTGTCCATTCTAAACAAAAAAGGACCTGCAGTGCATGAAGAGAATGAATAATTGGATGCGCTCTGCCTGGATAAGCAAAACTTCTGCTCATTCCAAACTCTCGCTCTTAAAGGGCATCAGGCATGCTAAGGTTTAGAGTCCACAGGGATGTCATGAATTACCAGAAGGTGGAAAATCAGCACTGATTGTCTGCCAGCCACTTTAACATCACCATCTCATGTAAGATTGTGAACAAACAGCGTCTTTAGCCCTAATTGGGGAGGGCTCAGCACACACAGCAGGCATGCATGCTTCTGAACTGCTCTTTCATCCATAGTGCTCACAGTCAATCCATCTGTCTGTATGCAGAGCAAGATAGCCCACAACAAGAGGGAGACAGCCAAGGATGGATGGGGCCCCCCCCCCCCGAGTTGAGGGACGTCTCTACCTTCGAAAAGGAGGCCACTGAGCTCTTTCCTGCATGGAAGGCAGGTTTGACCTCCCCCAACAAACCAGTGAGGATGCATCTGGTATTGGCCACGTGTGGACACTGACTGTGAGTGATCTATGGTGTAGGAACCTGCCTAATCAATAACTAATTCTGTCTTCTTTGTATTCTAGATACCAGCAAGAAAAGGCAAAGCAAGAGACCCCAGCAGTGCCTCAGCCCAGCACCCAGTCTGCCTCAGATGAGGATGCTGAGGACCCATTTGTAGAAGACCCCTCATTACACTCAGCTGCACCCTCCACTAGTGCACATACCCACACCTCATTGGGTCCTAGTTCTAGGGGAGGCTTAAATTCACAATCTGGTAATCACCTCATGAACACGAGTCCACACCAGGCGGAGGCAGTTACAGCCGACGTTTATGACACTAAGCGGACTGCTGGAGACCAGGCCTCTGCAGAGTCCGGGTCCGATGATAAGCCTCTGGAATTGGCTGTAAGGCAAATGTTGGAAATGCAGAGTCAGGCAGGGTCACACCAGGCAGAGTAGTTAGAGGCCAGCAGTGGTGTCTCTCACTGTATGCCTCTCATATAATCTTGAGATTTGTATGTTTAAACATGTACCCTTTATTGTTAGTCTTTAATTATGTACAAATCCCAGTTACTGCTGCCATGCATTGTGCTGCACAGGTTTTGTCTAGACTGTTCTCTCAGTCACTGCCTTGTGACTCCATACATCATACTGCAGGCAGTGCTATTCTCCAGTCCCATGTTAACTCTTGCTCTGTCGAGCACCTTTACACTACAATGGCATGCAGGCACAAACAACATCATATGACAGTAACAGACTGGATCAAAGGATGGAGGAGTCCATCCACATTCTCTCTGATGTCATGGCTCCGGCATGCCAGCGCATAAGGTCTCCATTCGAAGGGTGGCTGCCACTTTGGAGACCCAGATCCAGCAGAAGGCTGTTAGGAAATAAGAAATAGTTTAAGTAAGTTATCTTTGTATTTGTGGGTGTTAGGAATGAGTTTTAGCTTTAAAGTCTAAGTTTGATTTGTATTTCTGTACCTGTGTTAAGAAAGGTCAAATAGAGTTTTAGTTCACTTTAAAAGGGTGCTTGCATTTCTAATGAGGAGTTTTATGACCCCTATAAAGTAAAGGTGATCATATAAGGGTAGAAGAATTGGGCTACTGCCTAGCAACAGGGGCCCAGAGATGCAGGACCCTCCCACAGACACACACACAAGATGAGAAACACCAGTTTTATTTTGGAAGTTGTTTAAGTTCAGTTTGTTTGAAGACAGCTGTAAAGCAAAAGCAGCCTAAAAGGGGACAGTTAGCAAGTCCCAAGCTAAGGAAAACCCCAAAAATCCAGGGGAGTGGAAGAAGAGAAAGTCCAAAGAAAACCTTCTAGTCAAAGGAAGGACAGGTGGGCCAGGTCCTTTTCCCAGGACCTGGGAAAAAGTCCTGTTAAGTGAAGGTAAGAGTGAGGGGCAGAGAGAAAGGTTCCAAGCTTTAGATTTAAAGAAAACAGATTTAAAGTGAGAACAGTTTGCAAGAGGCAAGAAGGTCCAAAGAGACAGCTGAAGGCCTGTAACTCTTTGCTATGGGCATGTGAAGCATTGGCGTACTGTTGAGGGCTGAGTCAGAGAGACAGAGTGTGTGAAAGACAGCTTGAATGCATGTGGTGACCCAGGAAAGAGGAACATCAGAAGGAGAGTTTAAAATCCTGGAAGTGAACCCTTGCTGAAGGCATCAGAGAGAAAGCATCAGTTTGGGAGAAGATTCCAAGGCAAGGCCTTGGAGAGTAGAAATTGGAAACCCTCATGTGAAGGATGGAATTCAGTGAGACTGGTTGGCTCATAGTATAACAAACATCTGGGGAGGAGTTGATGATGGATCCATAGCATCTGGTTAAGGTGGCATCTGTCACTTGGTTTCAGAGTATGGTGCATCTGACCACAAGTTGGAATATGTTTACATGGACTCGGTAGCTTCTGTGTATATTAGAGTATAAGTTAGCTTTTGTAACTTGTGCCATCCTTACAAATCTATATACATCTGTAAAGGTATAGTTGTGGGTGATGAATATTGTAATATAGTTAATCTTTTCTTGTTGAATAAATGTATTATTCTTTTGTTAAAAGTTCATCAGCTGACCCCTGTGACTCTGTTCAGTAGCCACTCTCCACGTACCTAAACAAACAAATAAAAGTTAGGATCTATCAAGCTGGGTTCCACTCTGGGATCAGGCTTGTCCATTGGTAACCTCAGCTGGGATTGTTACAAATGCATAGTTTTTGCCAGATTTTTGCTCGGACCTGCACTCCATTGCTCCAGTCATGACTGTGTTCCAGCAGTGGCAAGGTGAGGCAGGAATGGGGTCACCTCAATCTCCCTCCAGGTGCTCCTTGTTCTCAGGGAACCAGGGAGTGGCCTTCGGGCACTCAAAGGGAGTAGGAGCGTCGGTCAGATTCCGCCGGCCCATCCACCCATGAGTTGCCAAGATGGTTCTGCTGCTTCAAATCCTGTCTGCCTGTGACCCCACCAACTCCAGCAGGTCAGGCCGAGGAGGGTGCACCTGACCCTGTGCAGGAGACCCTTAGCAGACTGGGCACTCCAGGCCTCAGGCCATCAAAGGAGACCTGCCAAAGGAATTTCAGACAACAGGACATAGCAATCAGCAGGCTGCCTTCACCTCTTCTGTGGATGTTGAGAATGTACCCAGACATAATGGTAGAGTAAGAAAAATTAATAAGTTCTGAGAGCACAATCACTATATATACTTTTCACCTTTGTAAATACATTTTGCTTTTATCCCTCAAAGTCTCGGGTACTGAATGGCTCTTCAATGTGATGCAATGCCCCACGTTCATTCAAGGATGCCAGATGCTACCTCACCCCCAATGATCTCCCATCTTGTTCCTCACTTCAATGTAGTCTAACTAAATCATACCTCAGTCAATCTTTAGTTTCACATGAACAAAAGCAATTCCAATATGAGAATGAAGGTTGGACAATGCACATTATGTGACCTCATGAGAATTGTTCTTGCTAGGTTAGTGACTATCCTGATTCAGTGGCACTGAAGTCTGTTCTTTGTGCATGTTGTAAGTCCTTATCACAAGCCACATTGTGTCTTTTCACCCAGGTAACATTGCAACGGCCTTCATTTTATTACTGTGTGGTTTTAGTTAAAGTTTTAATTTTCATTGAGCACCATAGTCTTTCATGCCTCCCTACGGTGTTATTTTGTTTACACTTTTAAAGCTGAATATTACTAAGGCTGAGCATTACTCCTTTGTTAGTTTGCATGATGATGAGTGACGGGAGTTGTTTTCACTGAGTGATATTTGAGATGTCTGCTAGATGGGAATGAGTGTGGAATGTCAGTGATGTGTGCTCATCCTGATGATACTGGCCATTGAGCTCTGAGGATGTTGCTTTGCTCCTGAACGGCTGCCTAGCGCTCCTTGACTATGTTAGGTTACAGAACGCTAATCGATATTGATTTCATGATGTGATTGTGCAATCAGTGTCTTAGGCTTTATAGCAAATATTGACCTGTGAGATATGGACAATGTGGAGGACCGTAAAGCTTATGAAAGTGATGCTCTGGTACATCTCCTGAGTGTCATCAGCATCTATGAGGGGAAGAAGTTGTCACTGAATGTTGTGTTGAAACCGATTGGGCCACGTCTCTCCCAGCTGCCATGGCAACGGAGGACGTAAACTTGGGAGGTGTCTGATAAAGGCAGCGTAATGGGTTTTTGTCAATAATCAACTGCTGAACCACTCTCTGTAAGTGAGATGTAACATTACTGTCAGGTTTGCGCCAATGCTGTAGTGTAACAGATCACTGCATCACTGCATCCCGATGTCCGATGACATCCTTGGGCTCAATATCATGATGGGTCCTCTGCATTAATCATGCATGAGAGCTGGCGCTGTCCGGATGTAGCTTCATCTTTAGACGCACAAGTGATAGCTAATGATGGATGTTTTCCCTGTTAGAGCCACCTAGCTAAGGTCCTTTCACACTGGCATGAGTGCTTCAATATGTACCATAGCCCCTTGAAAGCTAGCGTGGCCAGTGATTCCCTTGTCTAACAAGAATCTATCTAGCTCTGCCTTAAAAATAATCAATGACCACATCTCCGCCACTTCTGAGGCAGACAATTCCAAAGTCACACAACCCTCAGAGAAAAAATCTCCCCTCATCTCTGCCTTAAAAGGGCAACACCTAATTTTAAAACAGCACCGCCTAGTTCTGGACTCACCCACAAGAGGAAACATCCTTTCAACGTCCACCCCTCACTCTTCTAAACTCCAATGGAAACAAGCCCAGTCTGTTGAACCTTTCCTCATAAGACAACTCACTCATTCCAGGTATTAAACTGGTAAACCTCCTCTGAACTGCTTCCAACGCATTTACGTCCATCCTTAAATAAGGAGACCAAAACTGCACACAATATTCGAGATGTGGGGTGGAATTTTCCGTGCCCGCTGCCGTCGTGTATGTTGGTGGCATGAGCAGGCAACGTGATGATGGCCAAAAATCGGTTTCCCAACGTCATGGAAGCAGGTTACGATTGTCTGCTCAGCCAGCAATGGTGGGCTGTGTTTCCCGCCATCGGACACTGGGGACCTCATTCTAATACATCTACATATCATTATAAGGCCAGACCGCCGGAATCTCCCCCCATGCTGGATTGTCCGCCCAGGTCAGCCAGAAAACACACCGACATGTTTCACAGCAGTATAAATAAGGCTGGCACTTGGTGGGCTGCACTTTGCTTGAGACTTCAAGGTTTGTTTGCCTACCTTGCTTCGGGCAGCACTCGCACTTAGCAGCACCAGGCTTCGTCAACAGCACCATATCACTTTTCAAGGGGCTCACAGGCAGGTCTCTACCTACCAGATTAGCCAAAAGGCATGGGTGGTTTTTCAACAGCTGCAGGGCTAGGGCTTGCTCGCAGAAATGGGAGAGTGGCCTCAGGTAAGGGAAGTGGCTGCAGGGTGTGGGCTGTACTGGGGAAGGAGGATATCCCAGGGTGTGTGTGGGGGCACATGTTGATCTCTGCAAGTGGATTCAAGATGGTGAAGGCTGAGGAGGCAGCCTCCAGAGGAGATGAGGCCAGATGGACATGTGAGGGTATATGTGAGAGAATGGATGGCGATGTCTGTTGTGCTGGCAGTGAGTGAGATGCCAGTGAATGTGTGATGGGCTTGAGTGTGTGAGTTTAGAGTGATGAGATGGTTGACTTACTCTGGCAGCACAGATGAGATCATTCACCCTCTATCTGCATTGGACGGCCAACCTTTTCTGTGCAGCATTGGCACTGATCACCACTGTCATCGCCTACCAAAAAGACTCATTTATGCATACTCTCTGTTCACTGCCCGCCAGCCAATCTATCTATGCTAATACGTTACCCCCCCTATACCATGAGCTTTTATGTTCTGCAATAACCTTTCATGTGGCACCCTATCAAATGCCTTCTGGACCCAAGCACAGCACGTCTCCAGGCTCCCCTTTATCCATAGCACATGTTACTCCTTCAAAGAACTCCAATAAATTAGTTAAACATGATTTCCCTTTCACAAAAACGACACATGCCTGATGTCATTATGCATCATTTTGCCCGATGGCGTGTCAGGCTCACCCCTGCACGCCGACTGCAATATTCTGGCCTCCAAATTTTGCGCACCTGCCCACCATGATTCCCACCACTGGAGTGAGCAGAAAATTCCACCCAAGGGGTTTGACATTTAAGATGGAAATGAGGAAGAATTTATTGTCTCAGAGGATCATTAATCTTTGGAATTCTCTACCCCAGAGATAAGGTGGAGGCTGGGTCACTGAATATACTCAAGGCTGAGTTAGACAGATTTTTGATCTATGAGGGAGTCAAAGGTTATTGGGGACAGGCAGGAAAGTGGGGTTAAGGCCACAGTCAGATCAGCCATGATCTTTTTGAATGGCAGAGCAAGCTATAGGGGCCAAAAGGCCCAGTCCCACACCTATTTCTTATGTACATATGTTCTTGAGCTATTTTCACTTGTACATTTTCTTTGAGTTGTCAGCTTTTGTCTCCTGTGCGTTAAAAAATAAGATTTTACCTTCATTCTCACAAATTCTCTTCCACTCTGGAAACAAATTAGACTGGAGAGCTCTCTCAGTGATTTAATGCATAAATAATTCTGCAGGAAGAGATTTACAGACATTGCTAAATACAATTAATGGATCTTCTTGTGGCATCACTTATTGCAAATTGGAAGCTAAGAGCTGGATTTTTACTACTAAGTCTGACAGCCAGAGTCGGGAAATTTCTGGACTTGCCTCAGTAAACAGGACCCTGAATTCTGTGATTTTCACTCCGGAGGAGGACAGGCCCGCTGACCCGGAAGCAGATTCTAGGTAGCCACAAGGGTGGGCGACTGCTGAGGTGGTATGGTTAGAAGGACCGCCTTAGTCCCCTGGAACTTCATACCAGTGTTATAAAGGCAGTTAAGCCCTCTAGTCCTCACCCCTCACCCATTGCCCATCATATGTTCTATGCTAACTCAATGCCAAATCGTACCATTTGCCATGGCTCCTCAGACTCTCCAAGCCAATTCATTATCCCCCAGCTGCTCCCCATGCCCTGCCCCTGATGCTCTCCATGGCCTTTTGAACTTACCTTTCAAAAAATTTCCAAATCCAGATTATGGGCAGAATCAACCCAGATTTGCACTCAGTGCAGTAGTGGTGTGAAAAACAACATTTTACGCACCAGCCACAATGGCACATTTTCACGCTGTATCATCCCTTTCCCGGTGCATCCCATCTCATTAATAATGCATTAATAGAAACATGATGGATTGCTGGCGGGCAGGCTCAGATTTGCCCACCACATCGTGACCTCAATAAAACTTTGCTCCGGGTGCCATATTTAAAGTACACCAGAGCGCATACCTATTTCATGTCTACAGACCAGGACTTATCCAGGCAGCAGATTTATGCCTGAAAGCAAAGAAGATGGCAGCCCCAAAATTTAGTGATGCTTCTCTGCGGCACCTGCTGGATGTCCTCTAACCCCGCTCTGGCCACAGGAGGTCCACCAGAGGCCCAAGTCCGGCCTGAGTTGCAGTGGCAGAGCGCCACTGGAGTACAGGAGGTCAGACATCCAGTGCAGGAAGAGGATAAATGGTCTCATCCATTCCGCCAAGGTAAGTCAACCATCTCATCACTCTCAACTCATACACTCACAAACCCATCACACACCCACAGGGATCTCGTACCTCAAGAGACAACACCACTAACTCTCACACACACCCTCACATCTCCAACTGGCTCATATCTTCTGGAGTTCTGTCCATGCATCGCTCACCACACAAACATTCCATGCAGTGCCATGCATCCTGCTCACACTCTCTCCATCTGTTTTCATGTAGGAGTAGCTCATTCACAATAGCAGGGAGAGGTCCAAGACTGTGGGTCAAGTAGCCCACACTAGGCCCCTCATTCACTTTGAGTACCATCGCACTGACTGGTGAGGACATGGTCCCTGCGGTGACAGTGAGGTTGGCGGCAAACACCCACGTGAGGATCCTACAAGACATCATCCCTCTTTCAACACAACTCTGAGTGCTCTCTCTCCTCCTTTTGATTCTGCTGCCATGCACTTTGATTCACAGGGAACTCTGCCAAGTGACCAACACCCTCAGCCAGCCAGTCCCTCAGCTCCATCCATGTCCTCACCTCCTGCCAAGAGGACACCTCCTCCATTGAAAAACTGGAAATAAACAGCATAGAAGACCCATCACAACACTTACCCACACCCTCCACCAGCGCAGTCATACACCTGGGTGGGACCTAGATCTAGAGCAGGCTCATGTTCACAGTCTGGTGGCCACCGCATGGACATTTGCCCGCATCAGGAGGAGGCAGGTTTAGCCAAGTTCCCCAACTCTCGGACGACTCTGGGGAAGAAGCATTTGTGAAGTCTGAGTCAGATGACAAGCCTCTGGATTAGGTTTTCCAACTCATCATGGAGAGTCAGCAGAAGGCGGGGGGGGGGCATCACACAGAGCTGTTGGAAGCCCTCAGCAGAGAGGCATAAGAGTTGGAGGAGTGTGTCTGCCTGCTCTCTGATGAAGTGGTGCCCACATGTGCGTGTATGGACGTCACCATTGGAAGGATGGCAGATGTTACGGAGACCCTGGTCCAGAAATGCAGAGATGCACATACATCTGCACGCCATCGCTGTAGCCATGGGTGAGTTTCTGCTATGGCAACGTGAGTCAGAAACTGGGCAGCTCGACATCCCTCCAAGTGCTTCTTCCCCACAAGGAGTCAGGCTGGGGCCCTCAGGCATCTAAAGGGAGAAGGAACAGCAGCTGGACACTCTTGGGTCATCCATTCAGGAATTTCAGTGGCTGTCCGCTCCCTCAGAGTCCCTTTTGGATGTGACCCCCTAATTCTCATCCTCTGTCACTACAGAGGGAGCAACTGACCCATAGGAGGACAGCCAAAGCAAGCTGAAGGCCCTCAAGGCCTAGGCTCTCCAGTGGACTCACACCGAAGTAATCGGAAGCAACAGGGCATAGGCTATCTCCACCCATGCTGCTGATGTCAGCACCTAGAAGAAGTGGTAGGCCTAGAAAAGTTAAGAAATGCTGATCACTTGTTTGCACGGATGAACACATGTTGTCACTTAACAATCTGAAAATACATTCACTGTCACAGAACAATGTGTAATGTTGTCTTTCAGTTTCATTGACAAGCTTTGCGAATCCTCACACTGCATCCCCTGCTTTCACAGTTCAGTTGCATGCAGCCAGACCATGAGAAATTCTGGAGGGAGGTGTGTGTGTTTGGAGCCTCAGTAAGTACTCTTCCGTGCACGTGAAGCCTTCATCCATCACACTCATCTTACTGTCCCAAGCATTTTCAATGCTGCCTGCTGGGGTTCTCTTTCAGTTGTCCATCTGAGCTGACCTTCATCTCCACCCACCCACCAATCGCACTCCTATACAGCACCTGTACCTGTCCAACACAAGGCTCTGGTCGCTTTCGATTTTGACAACAATGGTCATGGTCAAAGATCTTGTGAGCTCCGTCATGTCCCTTCCCCGTGTCACCCATGTCCTTTCCCCCAATACTATGGACCACCCAGCATCACCTTCCACCTCCTCACCATCACCTACCACCCAAACTCTTGTCATTCCAGGATGTCCAGGTAACTGTGCCACCTTCCTGAGAATCCCACCCCCATCCACATTGGGCTCTCCGACCTCCTCCTTCCCTCCCCCAGGGTCCGTGTCTGCCTTTGAGTCCCCTACAAACACCCTTGCTGACCCCAGTACCAATGCGCCCTCACCCTCCTACCCTACCTGCTCCCTCTGCCCCTTCACACTCACCATTCCCTCCTACCACACCCACTCTCAGTTCGCTCCCCAGGAGGCAGTCATTGACTCTACAGACCCGTTGCTTGCACATTCACCTGGATATTGCACCCCCTTACTCCCTCTTCCACCCTTAGTCCCTCCTGCCCCGGACACCTTCCTCCCTCTGAACCTCCTCCCTTACACCTTACTCCGCCCTTACACCAACCTCCCAATACGCCCCTTTGACACCCTCCTCCCCCTGTACTCTGCCCTCTTCCCTCCCAACATCACCTCCTGATACCTTCATCCCACCCCCACCCACCCTGACACCTTCGTCCATCCCCTCCCAACTTCAACCTCCCAACCCCAAGAAGGTGTAGTCTCCCATTCACTCCATAGACCTTACGCTCCCACCCACCCCCCCCCACCCATCCCTCTCCCCCAGTACACCTTCCTCTCCCACTCATCTCCCCCACCCCTTTGACAGTCGTCTGTAGCAGCCCATGGCCAAGACCGTGATATTCTGAAGCAGACCCGAAGCATCAATGGAAACCTCCGACCTTCTGAGAGCTGCTTCATGGTGCAGCCATATCCATGAGGATCCACCCAGCATGCAACACACATGTTCCCTCAGGGTCCTTAGGTATAGGGCTCCAGCATCATCTTCTCCTCAGGTGTCATGGTTTAAGCAAGATCCTAATGGTAAGTCCTGACTTGTCCAGATGTGTTCTGGGCTGGCGTGATTTCCTGCCGGCGTAACAGTAAATCTGGTGTGTGGGGGACAATCCCAGTCGGGCCTTACTTTGCATCCCATTACCGGGATACAAATTGGGTTCATGTCAGCCTCCAGCGGGACTCACATTCCACCATGGCAGATACCATTGGTTGTTCCCGCTGTGATTTCACATGGGGGGACTGATTTCTGCCCCTCATGCCAAATTGCCCCCTAACCACCTGCCATTACACCACCGCCAGCAGAACTGTATGATTCCACCCTATGTTTCAGACTTCTCTTGAGGGGCAGCCTAAAACCTTGTAATGGCAAATGCCAGACTCAGGATGTTTCTGAGTGTTGGAGCAGCCAGTGTCTGTTAGTATTAGGGATTGGGAGGATCTGTCAGTATTGTGGATAGCAGAATCTTGTCAGAATTCAGCTGACTCAATCTCAAACGGTTGGATTGAAAATGCAATCAGGATAGACCTGTCACTAGAAATTCCTGGTGGGGGTTGGCAGGAAATATTTGTGCAACTGTCGTTCTTAGAGTATGGATATAGCAAACAGCAGGACTTGTCCATTTCCTAATGCTTCTTTAGATATCCTGTTGTAGGAACTGTAGCCAAAGAGCTTTAGCTTTCTTTGATAATGTTATTGGATTCCTTCTTGTATTAAGAAATGCCTGGGTTTAGCAGACAGAGTCGATGCCATGTCCACCTGCCAGAGAATCAGAAAGTAGATGTGCCAGACACCAATCACCCAGCATTGCACTAGAAGGTAGAGTCACCAATCCTACCCTCGCAGTGGGAGAAATGCTCCAAGGGCAGATGAGTTGGAGAATCAACACATATTGTGACCCTAACTTGAAGTAAGGTTCCCTGCTGGTTGTGAAACAGGACTTTTACAGCAGATATGTGAAAACAAGAAACACTGATGATTGGGAAATCACTGGGGAGGGAGCTATCTGAGGGTGCAACAAGTTTGCAGAAAGGAAGGTTCAGTAGCTGGGAAAATGGTGGGCGTGGCAATGTGGACATCATTGTCCTGAACCCCTTCTATATTAAGCGATAGACCCTGTTTCCTGCCACACTGGGTCTCTAGCAATCTTTAATACCTACCACACAGTGACTAGTCCCAACATTCAGAAACCTCTTCAATCCTTCTGGACGATATGTTCTGTGGTTTCGCTTCTCCCACCAATTCCAAGCTCTTGAAATGCCCTCTCTCTGTTCACAGATCCCAAGTCTCCAAGCCCAGCAGACTCAAAACAAAGAATGCCCCAAACACTGGTCCAGCCCTAGCAGGAGAATTCA
This sequence comes from Carcharodon carcharias, assembly GCF_017639515.1. Taxonomy (NCBI): domain Eukaryota; kingdom Metazoa; phylum Chordata; class Chondrichthyes; order Lamniformes; family Lamnidae; genus Carcharodon; species Carcharodon carcharias. The sequence continues at coordinate 106,134,307 of NC_054485.1, forward strand.
TCCAGTTCTGGACATCACACTTTGGGAAGGATGTGAAGGCATTAGAAAGGGTGCAGAGAAAATTCGCAAGAATGGTTCTGGAGCTGAGGAACGTTAGTTACACAGAGAAGAGAAGATTGAGACAAAATTTGCCAGAGGTTTTCAAAATCGTGGAGGTCTGAACAGAGTAGATGGTGAGAAACTGTTCCCATTGGGGGAAGGATCAAGAACCAGCGAGCATTCATTTAAGGTAATTGGCAAAAGAAGCAATAGCAAGTGGTTAGGATCAGAAATGCACTGCCTCAGAGTATGGTGAAGGCAGCTTCAATTGGGGCTTTCAAAAGACAATTGGAACATCGACTGAAGAAGGAAGATTTGCAGGGCTACATGGAAAATGCAGCTGAGTGGGACTTAGAGAACTGTTCTTGCAGAGGGCTGGTACAGACAAGATGGGCCAATTGACCTTGCTTTGTGCTGTAACCATTCATGATTCTATGGCTTGGATTTTCACCGAGACAGGTTGACTTTAAAAATGATGGGCCAGGATTCCGGGATTCCCAACTCCATTCCTGATTTTTGGGAATGCCTTCAAGGGTCAGAAGCATGCATCCAGCCCGCCTAAGCTGCTCAGCTCCATTGCGGCGAAATGCATCTCCAACTCCTCCTCAATTTTCATGGAGTCATGCCAAGTTTTTAAAGAGTCGTGGTTCACAGCCTCAAAGAAGAATTGTGAACCCTAGTCTGCATGAGGGGACCTTTTAAAAGGTAAGTTTAAGAGGTCCCCTTCATGCCCCCTGTGCTATGTCATATGCCCCCATACACACATCCTCCAAAGCCACTCATGACTCCTCCTTCTGCCCACCTCCTCTTGGCCTCTTATGCTCAAAATGCCCTCCCACCCACTTCCAAAGGCTCTTATGTCTCCTATGCCCTTCCACCCACCACCATGGCCCTAAATGCCTCCTATGCCAAGCTTTGCCCTTCCACCCACCCCTATGGCCCCCCGATGTCAAGCTATGGCACTTTCAGCCACACTGGTTTCAGAAATTGTACGGTGGACCAATGAACCCTATTGAGTATAACGTTTAAAAAAAAAACAGCAAAAAAGTCATAAAATTGAGGAGTTTGTCTTATTGAAAAAAGTCTGAGGTGCAAGCTAAAAAAGTGTCAATCATTGAGGTGCTTTGAGTCTCATAAATCACAAACCATTGAAACCACTTAACTTGTGTAAACTTGTGGAATTGAAAGTAGAGATCAGAGAGCCTGGGCTGTCAGTCAAACAATGTTTCCTCTGGGGAGCAGGAGTTCTTGTATTATAATAGTTGTCTGGGCTCTCAGCCATGTGTACTAATCAGGCTGGCTTATGGTGACATGGGTGGGGTATGGGGAGTGTTTGGAGGATGAATGGAGTATGAAGGATGAGGGATGGAGGTCCTTTGTCATTTTATTTTAGCTGGGACAAAGTCCCAAGGCACTGAGGTGTGCCTTTTAAACAGCCAACCTTGGCACTTAGCAGCCCGGTGGCTGCCTCCAAATTCCTTCCTGGGTCAACTGGCCCGACTCCAGCCCACACCCACCACCCAGCAAAGATCCCACCTTTGTGAATACTTTCTCCTGAAGTGGAACACTTATCAACACTTTTAACATCAATTTTCTCTCCACTATTTCCTCTCTTACTCTGGCTAATATAGAGGGGACTCAGAAGAATTATGCTCACAATTGCCACACTCACCATCTTTCCACCTATTGACCTCTCCCTACCCTCTGCAATCTTGTTGCACCCTCAGATCGCTCCCTCCCCAATGATTTCCCCATCAGCGGTTCTTGTCTTCACATCTCTGCTGTCAAGCATTTGAGGGTAAACTTTCTGTTTCAGAACCAGCAGGAAACCTTGCTTCAAGATAGGATCACAATATGATAGCATTAAATCTCCAACTCATCTGCCCTTGGAGTATTTCTCCCACTGAGGGGGTAGGATTGATGATTTTATCTTGCTTTTACTGGTTTGTACTTTTATGGACAGCCAATATTTTGCTCTAGCAACTATTCTTCACTTATCAGCCTAGCCCAGGGTTAACCTGCAAAGCCTTTTTTAAAAAAAAATACCTAAAAGTAACTGGGAGCCATAAGGTCAAATTTCAGCATCTCTAAACCAAATACATGGCAAATTGCCACATGTCTCTGAGAGAATACATAATTTGCATAAAATGTAAAGGACATACATGTATTGAATGTATGTATCAGCAGAAAAAAAATCAAATATCAAAATTTAAATTGACCTATGTTTTGACTTTTTTTAAAACCTATAATTTTACCAGTAAAATCATCTTTAAAACAAACTTTAAACATATTTGTGCATTTTGATTTAAGATTTTGTGAAAGGATTTATTTGCTGGGTTTGGAGTAATAAAAGAGTTTTTATTTTTTCCTTTTCTTCCTTCTCAACATGTTAAATCTACAATCATTTTCTGTAATCAATTTAAATCTGTGTCTATTTTAAATCTGTAATTGTGAGTACAAATAAACTAACCCCATTGAGTATGAAAACTCCTTGAGTGAGTCATTAATTTTCTTCTCCTCTAATTTGTGGGTCTGTTTTTTATTCTTTCATGGGATGTTGGTGTCACTGGCTAGGCCAGCATTTATTGCCCATCCTAATTTCCCTTGAGAAGCTGGTGGTAAGCTGTCTTCTTGAACCGTTGCAGTCAATGTGGTGTAGGTACACCCACAGTGCTGTGAGGTGAATTACATGATGCCATGAGATATTGTGGAGTCCAGAGTCAGTGTTGAGGACTCCGAGGGCAACTCCCTCTCGAGTGTATGCCACTGCGTCACCACCTCTGGTGAGTCTATACTATCAGTGGGACAGGTCATACCCAGGGATGGTGATGGTGGTGTCTGGGACATTGCCCGTAAGGTATGATTCCCATGAGTATGACTAGGTCAGGCTGTTGCTTGACTAGTCTGTGACAGGTCTCCTCATTTTAGCACTAACCCCCTGATGTTAGTAAGGAGGGCCAGAATTTTCCATACCCACTAGTGTCGGACATGATCTGTGGCGTGAGCAGGAAATATGGCGCGATCGGTTTCATGACTGTGTGAAACCAGTTTGCGATCATCCGCTCAGCCCACCGATAGAGGGCCGCATTTCCCACCATATACATCTGCATATCATTATTAGGCCAGCCCGCCAAAATTGATATCCCCATGTCATTGTCCACCCATGTCAGCGGGAAAACATACCGACAGTTCATAACAGCATATATAAATAGTTGGTGGGCTGCACTTTGAGGAGAACTCAGAGGTGAATACACAGTAACGTTGCGGAGCGCTCGCCCAGATTGCCTGCTAGACTTCAAGGTTGCGGCGCATATGAGGAGAGGTGGGTGGCGCAGGGGCTGCCCTGCGGTTGAGGTGACTTGGAAGGGAGGGAGGCAAGGGCTGCCCTGCGATTGAGGCACATTGCAGGAGGTGGGGTGGAGCGAGGGTTGCCCTGCGGCCGAGGCACATTGGGATGTGGGGGCGGGGGGGGTGGGGGGGGGTGGGGGGGGTGGGGTGGGGGGGGGGGGGGGGGCGCTGGGGGCGGGGGGCGGGGGGGATGTGGGGAGGAGGTGGGGGGAGGGAAGGGCTGCCCTGCGGCTGAAGGTGCCCATAAGCATTTGGGGTTGGTGGGGTTGAGTAGGCGAGGGAAGCAGCCAGGCATTAGGGACACCTTGTATAAAGTGACCATTCCTCTGCAGCTGAGACAGTTCAGGTGCAGCCACGTTCTATCTTCTCTGCTCACTCAAGCAACATAGAGGCATCAAATTGCCAGCAAGTGCTCCAGAGCTTTTCACCCCTCAGGCACAGGCTGAAAAGTCATGAGCATTTTAGTGGACTGCAGAATAGTTGGATGACTGCACATGTTGTACAATCCTCTGCCAAAGCTGGCCATGCAGTGGTCACTGATGCAGGCACTCACAACAGGCCCTTAAAATGCTGTCATCCCGGTTTGGACCAGTCTCCCCCAATGGTTCAAGCTAAAAGTGCAGCCTTGCAGTGCAGATTAGGAGAATGCTTGCGCCTGAGCACAGTATGGAGTCCAGTGGGCACAGCTGCCACCAATTGGTCAGGTGGAGTGGAGTGGAGGTGGGTGGGGCTTCGGGCTGCCATGCAGTGCACTAATCTCTGGCCATTCAGGTGGTGGCCAACACTCCCAGGGAAGCATTAAGGGGCCTTCAGTCTTAACCAAGACGGGTGCTTAGTACACCTGTGCTAACCCACGTGTCTCTCCCTTTCATCCTACAGGAGGAGTATGTCAGAATCATGAAGCCTGGTGATCTAGCTGTATGCCTCATGGCGTGTAGAGAGTGAAGACGACAGAGAAAAGTGTGACTGAGGCACCTGGCTGCTCAGAAAGAGGAGCAGCACCCTCTGGAAGAAGGAGCGGCTGGAGATCCCGCACATGCCGCTGAAGAGCCACAGTGAGCCCTCACTGGTCAGCGCTGAGGTAGACCAAGGGTCTATAGGTGCTGCCTTCCATTGCTACAGATGACCAAGGACTACAGTCGCCGAAGGTTGCTCATTTCTAGGGCACTGGTTGGTCACATCTGCCAGCTACTGCAGAATTTGGCACCACAGGGGCATGGAGGGCATTCACTGCCAGTAGCGGCGAAAGCGACAGTGGCACACAATTTATAAGCCAGTGGCTCTTTTCAGGGCTCCACAGGTGACCTCTGTGGAACCTCTCAAGCCTCCACCCACAAAAGCATCCATGAGGTCATGGATGCCACCTGTGCGAGGGCACACAACTTTGTGCATTTTGCTTGGGACCAGGATAGCCAGGATGTAACAGCACCTAGATTTGCCCAGGTCTTGGGTTTCCCACTGATGAAGGGTGCAATTGACTGCACTCACATGGCACTCAGATCTCTGTCACAACACACGGTCAACTATGTCAACCTGTAAGGAATTCCATTCACTGAATGTACAGCTGGTGTGCGACCATCACAACGCATCCTGCAGGTCTGCGCACAATTTCGAGTGAGTGTGCATGGCTCCTACATTCTCAGTCGGTCACAGGTCCCTGAAGTCTTCCAGGGTCCACAGAAACTGCAGGGATGGCTCCTCAGGGGCAAGAGCTAACCGCAGAGAACATGGCTGATGACACCCATGTGGTGGCCTCAGGCTGCAGTAGAGCGAAGGTATAATGAGACTCATGCTGCAACTCGTAACTTGGTGGAGCAGACCATCGGGATGCTGAAAATGAGATTCTGGTGCCTGGACTGTTCAGGTGGAGTGGTGGAGCCCTGCAATATAGTCCACCAAAGGAGGCAGGCATCGTCATCACCTGCTGTGTTCTTTACAACCTGGCACTGCAATGGGGAGAGGAGCTGGCTGACAAGGAGATGCAGGAACTGGAGGTCTCCTCTAATGAGGAGGACACCAACAAGGTTGAGGGTGAGGACGTCCTCAAAGGCGATGTTGATGGGGATGAGGCCCTCACATTGGCCAGACGAGGCAGGCACTCTCAGGAGGCCCTTATACCTACTAGATTTGTGGAGGATGATGATGGCATGCAGTGAGGAGACATCATAGATCCTCAATCATAGATTTGATTTATCAACGTTTGACTCCAGCCTGGCTTATGACAGCATGCATACCCTCTGTAATAATGCTCCTCTCATGGAGACGCAGTAGAGGCCCTAATAGTTGCTCGATTGCAGGAGAATGATGACGACATGCTGTGAGGACACTCCATGGATCTCCATATAGCTTCTGAGAATGTCTGACTCCTGTCTGGTCAGGGGCAGCTTGCTTGCACTCTGTGATCAGTGTCATATCATGAAGATGTAGCCATGAAACTTTAAAACCATCTAATCATTTGTCTGCCTTCAGCACCTGGCCCCTTTAGGAGCACAGCATCACTGGTCACAGATGTTGAAGAGATGGGAGCCAGCCCCAACTTAAAATGCTGAGAGTACATATAGAGAATGATGGAACTCTGTGACACCTGCCCACTACATTCTGGTAGCAATGACAAGCACCTTCGAGGCGCAGGCATCTGTAATGTGTCCGGGAAGCGTGAGACTGGACCATCACTTTGGTCTGAAGGCTGCACAAAGCACTGGGAAGAGGTCCTGGAATGAGACGAAGAGGTCCTGGAATGAGACACCTGAGTGACATGAACACTGCTCATCAGAAAAAAAGAGCCATAGGCAGACGTTCTTGGGAGTTTATTGACAATAGTGAACAGTATGTACAAGTGATTAACACCCATGCTCAGGTTGTGTAACTAATTCTCCTTAACTGTCCTAATGTCTTGGTGCTCCCCGGCCATCCACAGCAGAGGCGGAGGAAGCCTGCTGACTGCTACATCCTGTGATGACTTTGGCAGCTGTCCTCTGGAGGGTCCCGGACTGCCTCCAGGGTCTTACTGTGTGGCAGTGGTACCCTGCTCGGCCTGTGGAGCTAGAGCTGCTGAGGTCACAGGAAGAGGGGACTCGGATGGGCCGGACACTCACGGAGTCACCTGGGTTGATGGCCCCGGGAGGTAGACCTGCTGATCCTCCTCCCAGTGGGAGTCCAAGGACACTTGGCTGACTCCTAGGGGAGAAGGGGAAGCTGGAGGTGAAATCGAGCTGCCCCGCACTACTCTCACGTACACACTGTTGGAGGCCAACTATGGGATCAGCCATGCAGTTGAGCCCGTGCAGCAGTGTAGGAGTGACATCCTGAACCAAGGTCTCTTTAGAAGATGCCACCCTACCAGCATTGACCTCGGTGCATTGGCATGCTGGCACTATCACCTCAGCCTGAAGGCAGGTGGACTCGTCCATTGTGCCTTGAAATCTGAGGAGTGCATCGGGCGTCCTTTCCTGATGTTCCCAAGCTTGCCTTTGCAACTGTACATGACCAAGTCCAGAGGCTCGTCATCTGACTCATCTCAGCAAATTTCTGGCCTCCAGCAGTCCTTTGAATGCTGGATGCCTGGGAAGTCCTTGCTGCCACCTGCTGTGAATCAGACAGTGCGATGTGCTCACCAGGTTGTTATCCAAAGGCTATTCTAAAGCTAGGTCTTAACGAGATGTGTGCGTCTCTACGCTACTGGAGGGTGTGGGTGAGCGCTGTGACAGGACTTCAGAATCCTCTTCAGAGGTTTCTTTGGGGCTTGTTTGGAGGCCCTGGGATGTGGACGCCATCCCAGATGTTTCCCAGATGTGCCTACAGAAGCAAGCAGAGATAACTAATGCATGGCAGTGGCCTGTGAAACAGGACACATCACTCACAGAATGGTTGTTTGATGGATGTTGCACTGCTAAATCCTCACTTGGTAGAGCACCACTGACCTCACCATCAGCATAGGAATGGTCCAGATCATTGCTGACCAGCTGGATGGCTCTGTTTTCAAAGCCCGAAAGGACCCTGATTTCAGGCATTCCTCCACTGGTCTGTGACCTCTCCTTCTTGTGTGCCAGCTTGTCCTGCATGAATAGAGATGGAGACAATGTAAGCAGGACACCTGCCAAGCCAGATGATAAGTGTGTAAGCCTGGCATGTGTGGGTGATGAGTGGTCCCATGGACGGGATGAGGACAGTGATGGTGGATGTGAGAGAGTGAATGGTGATGTCCCTTGAACTGGCAGTGAGTGAGGGCCCTGTGGATGTGTGAGTGTGTGAGGCAAGAGCGATGAGAGGAATGACTTACCCTGCTGTAATGGAGGAGATCATTCATCTTCTTGCAACACTGGGTGGCTCAACTGCACAAGCTCAACTGCATGGCTGTCCTCTTTTGCAGGGCGTTGGCACTCGACCACCGCTGGCCCACTCCCAAGCCTGGTTGGTTATGCCATTGCCCATCCTATGGCCAGATCGGGGTTAGAGGGCATTGTGACGTGCTTCCACAACATCCAAAAGGCTTTCCAGTGACGCTTCGTTAAACTTGGGGGCTGCAGTCTTTTTGCTTTTCTTGAACATCTTTCTTGCAGCAGTCATGGACAGGAAGCACCGAGAGGTGTGCATGTGGCTGGACTTTAAATATGGCGCCTGGTGTGATGAAGTAGTGAGGTGATTGTGTGGTGGGTGAATGAGAGCCTGCCCGCCATCTAAACGGCATGCTTCCCAAGAATGCATAATTAATGTGGCGGGTTTAGGATGATACAGCATGAAAAGCCGCCATTGCGGCTGGCGGGTAAAACATCTTACCCAGCCGCTACAGCACTTAGCGCAAACCTGGGACTTTTCCGCTCGAGGACTTTGCAGGCTCAACAGGACTGGGTGTGCTATTGTCATTTTCAGTGCTCAAGTCGATGCCAGGTGGTCCATCCTGTTTCATTCATTTTAAATTCTTAGTGGTTTGATACAACTGAATTGCTTGCTAGGCCATTTCAGAGGGCATTGTTGTGGGTCTAGAGTCACATCCAGGCCAGGCCAGGTAAGGACGGCAGATTTCCTTCCCAAAAGGACATTAGTGAACCAGGTATGTTTTTACAACAATTGACAATGATTTCGTGGTCACCATTAAACTGGCAATTAATTCCAGATGTTTTTGAATATAAATTCCAGCAGCTGCTGTTGTGGGATTTGAAACCGTTTCCCCAGAGCATTAGACTGGGCCAAAATGAACTATAAGCCAGTGTTTTCAAACAAAATGTATCAATAATTGAGAGGAAAGATAAAAAACATAATTGTATTTAAGTAAACTTGCAATTAGCCACATTAGTCCAAAACCAACATTCTTTATAGTTTGTGAATATTTTGATATAAAATCATCACATTCTATGAAAGGTTTCCGAAGTTCCAACTCTGGAAAGATACAACAAATCATTACGAAAAATATTATTGTCATGAAACTAGCATATTTTTCATAATGTTATTTTGGCTTATGGGTGTGAGTGTAGATGGTTCTGTATGTGTGACTGATTTAATTGAATTAGAGTCAGATGGACTGCAAGATTGAACTTACCAAAGTGGATAGGTATACAACAAGCATTTGAAATGCCATTGTGTGAGATAGAGTGTGAATGAAATTTGCATTTTAAGATAAGTGGAAAGGTGTTTTGTTTTCAAAATTTGCATTTTAAGATAAGTGGAAAGGTGTTTTGTTTTCAAAGGGATGATAGGATGTTTACAACTAACAAGATAAATAAGGCAGGTTTTTTTCCCCAAAAGTACTGACCACAAGGACAACATGAAAGATTTTATATTATGGGAAAAGTAAATTTCCAAAGACATGGGGAACAATGGAATTTTACATATTAAAGAGAGAAAAACAAATGTAAAGAAGGATGGAAGACTATGTGGGGGTGGTCATGTAACATCGTGTAAAACAGACTTGGAAAAGCTTCTAGCCTCTGCAGAAGAAATGCGGCTCCAGTAACTAAAGTTGTGTCAAAAGCCTTTGGAATTCCACTGTCGAGTGGGTGCTGGATTGGTTTTTATAAATTTAAAATTTATTTTGAACTGTTGCCTTAAAGGGGTGTGTAGTTTGGGAACCTGGTTGATTAAGAATTTTGGGAACTGTTAAGGCTAAATAACCGTCTAACTTTAATGTTGTGTGTGTTTATTTTGTTTTTTTTCTTTTGTTAATAAATGTTTTAATTTACTTTTAAAATCGCTAAAGGTTTTGGTGGATGCCATCCTTCTAAATTCAGTGCATAAGCCTTCTCATAATAAATACAAAGTGCAAAGCCGTTGTGATAACATGGCCAAAGTTCCCTTGTGAATTTGGTGCACCTGGCACATATCACCAGCCACGTCATAACAATTAGAAACTATAATTTAATTAATCAGATGTTTTCACAGAAATAATTTGAATAGATGTAATGATTTTTCAATGAAAATCACTTTTTACCAGTAGCCATATGTCTATCATCTTTAGGTGTTTAAGTGGTAGACTGTGCTGCTGTTCACGTACTAAGGTGCGATAATGTACAATTGGTTTAGGAAGTGGAAGGATATATTAAAACAATAGAACTTTTCTGCAATTGCTTGAAGAGATGTGGAAAGAAAGGACATCCTTGTAAAAAATAAAATTAAAATAGCACACTCAAGACATAATGGCTAAATTATTTTAAAACTATACCAGAAACATGAGCTGCTATCAAAATGCTTACAGAAAGAAAATGCATGGAGTGTGCCATTCATTGAACGATAGTGACCCTGAAAATAAGATTAAGGCACCACACCAGGAAACAAAATGCAATAAGAACTGGGAACCACAAAAGAATTAGATGAGGATAACAGATAAGAATTAGTAGATTATAGATGAAGAATTTCTTTGCTTCTCTGTGGTGAAATGATCAAAGTAAATGTTAAACACCAAGCAGGTCCTTTAAAAGATAAAGGTAAGTGAATAGAAATTATGGACTATCAGGAAAGGGCAGATGTGGCACATGAATTGTCTATAACAATCATTACAAGTAAAGACTGAGAACAAATTCTAAATCCACAGAGTCAAAGTGAAAAGGGGCACATGACAATGCACCTTGTAATCAAGAAGGAAACAAGTAACAAAACTGATGAGCCACTAATTAATATTATAGGGAGCTTCACCATCATTGGTTGATCTCTCGATTTGAAGCTAATATCTACTCAGGTTTTCAAGTTTCTGCCATGGGTGTTCATGTGACTGAGCAGGCTGATTCTCAACCCACAGATCTTTGGGCACATGAGGCGGAATGACCCTCAAAGCAATCTGGAGTGCAGGATTTACTTCCTTTTCTTTACCTCTCTGCCACTGCTCTACCCCATTGTTAAGGTGTTGGGACTCAAAGCGTGATGCAGTCCGATGAATAGAATGTGGCTATTCTGAAAGATTGGAAACATAGGGCAGAATTTTGCTGTCGGCGAGCAGGGGGCCAGCTCGCTGACGCATAAAATGACACGGGATGACATCGGGCGGAACCCCCGACGTCACCCTGCCCCATTTAAATTATCAGGAAGGTGGGGGCACAGTAAAATCAGCTGCGGGCCCGCTGACCTATCAATGGCCAATTAAACAATTAAAGGACCTGCCCGTCCAACCTTAAGGCTGGCGGGTAGGCAGGAGCCCCAGCGGCAAATAGAAAAAACATGAAACCTCATCCAACGGCGGGATGAGATTTCATGCAGGGATTTAAAAATTTTAACAAAGTTATGATGTAAATTATGAACATTTCCCATCTTATGAGACATTGTCACATGAGGGGGACTTGATAGGGAATTTTTTTTTCTATTTTTCATATTTTTCAAAGACGAAGCAATCTCCCTGAGGCAGCAATTAGCCTCAGGGAGATGTGTGCTCTTTGGCGAGCACACTCTCGCTTTTGGGGAATCCCCCCCTGCCCACACAGGGAGCGCATAGCATTTCCCACCGGACGTCATGCTGGGTGGGCCTTAATTGGCCCACCCACGTAAAATGGCAGTGCGGCCTGCTTTCCAGCAGGGATCAGCTCCCTGCCTGCTGGAGATTGGGTTGGGCCCGCCCGCTCGACAGGCAGAAAATTCTGCCGATAGAAAATAGGAGGAGGAGTAGGTCCTTCAGCCCTTCGAGTCTGCTGCGCTATTCGATATGGTCATGGCTGATCCTCTATCTCAATGCCATGCTCCTGTGCTCTCCCCAAACCCTTGACACCTTCAGAGTCCAGTAATTGAACTATTTCCTTCTCAAATATATTCAGTGACTTTGCCTCCACTGCCTCCTGTGGTCGAGAATTTGATAGGTTCACCACCCTCTGGGTGAAGAAGTTTCTCCTTATCTCAGTCCTAAATGGTCTACCCCGTATCTTGAGACTGTGACCCTTTGTTCTAGACCCCCCTCCCCAGCCAGAGGAAATGTATTCCCAGCATCTAGTCTGTCCATCCTTGTCATAAATTTATATATTTCAATGAGATCTCCTCTCATTCTTCTAAATGCCAGTGAATACAGGCCTAGCTGGCCCAATCACTCCTCATATGACAATCCTGCCATCCCAGGAATCAGTCTGGTGAACCTTTGCTGCACTCCCTCTATGCAAGTATATCCTTTCTTAAGTAAGGAGACCAAAACTGAACACAATACTCCAGGTGTGGTCTCACCAAGGCTGTGTACAGCTGCAGTAAGACATCCTTGCTCCTGTACTCAAGTCCTCTTGCAATGAAGGCCAGCTTCTTTACTGTTTGCTGCACCTGCATGCACTTTCAGTGATTGGTGTACAGGGACACCCAGGTCTCTTTGTACATCAACATTTCGCAATCTACCACCATTTAAATAATGCTCTGCCATTCTGTTTTTCCTACCAAAGTGGATAATTTCACATTTATCCATATTATACTGCATCTGCTATGTATTTACCCACTCACTAAACCTGTCTAAATTGCCTTGAATCCTCTTAACACACTCTCATTACTCACATTCCCACCAAGTTTCATGTCATCAGCAAATTTGGAAACATTACATTTGGTTCCCTCATCCCAATCAATGATATCTATTATGAATAGCTGGGGCCCAAGCACTGACATCTGCGGTACCCCACTAGCCACCTCCTGCCACTCGGAAAAAGACCTATTTATTCCTACTCTCTGCTTCCTGTCTGCTAACTAATTCTCAATCCATGCCAATATGTTACCCCCAATCCTAAATGCTTTAATTTTACACACTAACCTCTTATGTGGGATTTTATCAAAAGCTTTCTGAAAGCCCAAATACATAACATCCACTGGTTCTCCCTTGTCTATTCTGCTGGATGCGTTTTTAAAGAATTCCAGTAGTTTGTGAAACTTGATTTCCCTTTCATGAATCCATGTTGCCTTTGTCTACTCCTGTTAATATTTTCTAAGTATCCTACTATCACACCCTTTATAATAGACACTAGCATTTTCCCTCCTACTGAGGTTAAGCTAACTGGCCTGTAATTCACTGTTTTCCCCCACCCTTCTTTTTTAAATACTGGGATTATATTTGCCACACTCCAATCTGCCGGGACTGTTCCAGAATCTACAGAATTTTGGAAGATGACAACCAATGCATCCACTATTTCCATGGCCACCTCTATTAGTACCCTGGGATATAAATATTGGGGATTTATTGGTTTTCAGTCCCATTAATTTCTCCAGCACTATTGTTTCAGTAATATTAATTTCCTTCAATTCCTCCTTCTCATTTGACCCTTGGTTCTCTAGTATTTCTGGGAAGTTATTTTTGTCTTCCTGTTTGTAGACAGAACTAAAGTAGTTGTTTAATTGCTCTGCCATTTGGTACCAAGTTCCTCCTAATCATTTAGGTTAGTGCCTCCATGCTTCAAGGAGAGCTTCAAAGTGTCTTTGAAGTTTTTTCTTTGTTCTCCCTGTATCAGTGGCCTTTCGAGAGTTGAGAGAACAGGATGTGGTGGGGACAACACTTTTCAGCCCAGATAAAGTGCCCAGTCCATCAAAATTGATCCTGCTAGAGTTTTGCTTGAATGCTGTGGGGCTGACTTTAAGAAGGACATGAGCATTTGTTTGACAGTCCTCCCATTGAATCCTGAGGATGTGGTGGATGCATTGCTGGTGGGATTTCTCTGGCGCTCTTCTGTGTCCCTGATACATAGTCCAGGTCTCACTGCAGTATGAAAATGTGGTGACGACAACTGTTCTGTACACTAGGACTTTTCTTGATTTATGAGGTCTTTGTTATCAAACGTTTGCTGCCATAGTTTGTAGAAGGCTGAACTGGTGCAGCTGATCTGGTACTGGGTCTCCTCATCACTGGTGGCCTTTTGAGTGAGGATGGGAGCTGCTGAGGTATGGGAAATGTTCAACATATTCCATAGTCTCTCCTTCAACATATATGGAAGGTGAACTTTTGGTTGGCCAGGTGTGGGTTGATAAATGAGTTTTGATTTGGTAAAATTCAAGGACAGGCCAAGTTTCTTGCATGCAGAATTGAAGAGATTGAGAGCTTCTTGCAAATCTGGTGCAAAGTGGGCGACATCGCAGTCTGTAACAAACCGTAAATCATGTTTTTCTATGGTGATCAATTTAGTTTTGGAGGTTAAAAGTTTTACATCTAGACAGTATTTAATACTGACCAGATGGCAGCTGATCTTTAATCTGATGAATAGCCACTGTCAGGTAGATTGTAAATAGTTTGGGAGCCATCCTTGCTTGACACCAGTCCAGACTTTGAAGGAATCTGCTTCAGATCTCCCATGCAAGACAGTTGTAGTCATATCATCATGAAGCAATTGCAGGATTGTGTTGAAGGCTCTTGGACATCCAGATCATTGGACAACAATCCACAGAGCCTCGTGATTTGCTGTGTCAAATGCTTTGGTCAAGTCAATTAGAGTAATGAAGTGTTCCTGGTGGTGTTCTCGACATTTTTCTTGGATTTGTCTGGCAACAAAGACCATGTTGGATATTCCTCTGGAAGGTCTAAAGCCACACTGTGTCTCTGGGAGGATTTCCTCAGACAGAGGAAGTAGGCAATCCAGGAAAATGCATGTCTCGATTTTCCCAGCTATGGACAGAAAGGAAACACCTTGATAGCTTCCACATCATAATTTACTTCCCTTCCTGAAGACAGTTACAATTGTCACATTCCTGATGTCAGGTGGAATTATTTTTTTCTCTCAAATCAGTAGGATAAGCGCATGGACCCTTGACGTGACCAAAATCCCACCAGCTTTTAAAATCTCAGCTGGAATGCCTTCAGGGGCACAGGTTTTGTTGTTTATCATCCATTCGATTGTTTGTTGCAGCTGTCCCATCGATGGTGGTTCACCCAGCAATCCTACCTAATGGCACTGGGAGATAGCCTGAAGGCTATCAGCTGTCACTGTACATTCATAGTTGAGAAGTTGCTCAAAATGTTATTTCTGGCATTGAACGGATGGCATTGTCATTGTTAAGAAAAGAAACAAAATCTCTTGAACTTTGTCCATTTGATCTCAGTCTACAGATGACCCTGGTGGCTTCACTATACTCTACACTATTGAGAAAGACCAATTCTGATGAAAAGTCATTGACCTAAAATGTTAACTGTTCCTCTATCTTCAGATGCTACCTGGCCTGCTGAGTATTCCCAGAATTTTCTGTTTTTATATCTGATTGATGGCACATGTAAACACCACCAGCTGTAAGTTCCCCTCCAAGTCACACACCATGCTGACTGCTTTCAACGGCACTGGGCCAGGATCCTGGAATTCCTTCCCTAACTGCACTTATAACACACAGACTGCAGTGGTTCAAGAAGGCAGCTCACCACCACATTCTTGAGGACTATTAGGGATGAGCAATAAATTCCACCCTTCCAACAATGCTCATCATCCCATGAAGGAATAAGAAAAATTGTAGTTATTAATAATGTAAATTGGCAGTGGATTACTCAGTATGATTATTAATTACAAGTTGAAATAGGAGCAGTTTAACTGTTTATTTGGTCACATTTAAAATACTGAGGGTGAAATTGGTCTTGGACAATAGCACAAAATGGGCAAAAATGTCATAGAGGTCTACAGCACAGAAAAAGGTGATATGGCCCATCGAGTCTGTGCCGGTCAAATAAGTAGCTAATTATTCTAATCCCATTTTCCAGCACTAGGCCTTGTATGCCATAGCATCGCAAGTACACATCCAAATACTACTTAAATGTTATAAGGGATTCTGCCTCACGCACTCTTTCAGGCAATGAGTTCCAGATTCCCACCACCGTCTGGGTGAAAAAATTCTTCCTCACATCCCCTCTAAACCTCCTGCCCCTTACCTTAAATCTATGCCACCTGGTTATTGATCCCTCCGCCAAGGGGAAAATTATGAGGGGCATGGACAGGGTGGATAGGGAGCAGCTGTTCCCCTTAGTTGAAGAGTCAGTCACAAGGGCACATAAGTTCAAGGTGAGGGGCAGGAGGTTTAGGGGGGATGTGAGGAAAAACTTTTTTACCCAGAGGGAGGTGACGGTGTGAAATGTGCTGCCCGGGAGGGTGGTGGAGGCGGGTTGCCTCACATCCTTTAAAAAGTACCTGGATGAGCACTTGGCACATCATAACATTCAAGGCTATGGGCCAAGTGCTGGTAAATGGGATTAGGTCAGGTGTTTCTCACATGTCGATGTAGACTCGATGGGCTGAAGGGCCTCTTCTGCACTGTGATTCTGTAATTCTGTGATTCTGTTCCTTCTTGTCTACCTCATAATTATATACACCTCAGTCAAGTCCTCCCTCAATCTCCTCTGCTCCAGGGAAAATAACCCCAGTCAATCCAATTTCTCCTCATAACTCAAACTCTCCAGCCCAGGCAACATCCAGGTAAATCTCCTTTGTACTCTCATCCTTCCCATAATGCGGATTCCAGAACTACATGCAACAATCTAGCTGTGGCCTAACCAGCGTTTTATACAGTTCCAGCATAAACTCCCACGCTTATATTCTATGCCTTAGCTAGTAAAGGCAAATACCCCATATGCCCTCTTAACCACCTTATCTACCTATCCCACTACCTTAAGGGACCGGTGGACATGCACACCATTTTCCCTCTGATCCTCGGTACTTCCCAGGGTCTTAACATTCACCATGTATTCCCATGCTTTGTTTGTCCTACCCAAGTGCATCACCTCACACTTAACGGAATTAAGTTCCATTTGCCACTGATCAGCCCATCTGACCAGCCCGTCTATATCCTCTTGTAATCAAAGGCTATCCTCCTCACTATTTACCACCCCACCAATTTTCGTGTCATCCGCGAACTTACTGATCAACCCTCCTACATTCAAATCTAAATTGTTTATATATACCACAAACAGCAAAGGACCCAACACTGATCCCTGTGGTACCCCATTGGACACAGGCATCCAGTCACAGAAACACCTCTTGACCATCATCCTCTGCTTCCTGCCACTCAGCCAATTCTGGATCTAAGTTGCCAAATTGCCTTGGATCCCACCTTCGTTATCAGTCTCCCATGTGGGGCCTTATCAAAAGCCTTGCTGAAATCCAAGTAGACTATGTCAAATGCATTGTCCTCATCTATACACCTGGTCACTTCTTCAGAAAATTCAATCAAATTGGTCAGACATGACTTCCCCTTAACAAAACCATGCAGACTGTCCTTGATTAATCCCTGCCTCTCCAAGTGTAGATTAATTCTGTCCCTCAGAAATGCTTCCAATATTTTCCCCACCACTGAGGTTAGACTGACTGGCCTGTAGTTCCCTGGTTTGTCCCTTCCTCCCTTCTTGAATAATGGTACCACATTGGCTGTCCTCCAGTCCTCTGGCACCTCTCCTGTGGCCAGAGAGGTATTGAAAATTATTGCCAGCGGCCCTGCTACCTTCTCCATGGCCTCACTCAACAGCCTGGGATACATTTCATCTGGGCCTAGAGATTTATCTACTTTTAAGCCTGGCAGACCACGTAGAATCTCCTCCCTTTCTATGCTAATTTCTTTAATTATATCACCTTCTGCCTGATTTCCATACCCACGTCGTCCCTCTCACTTATAAACACTGACACAAAGTATTCATTTAGAACCTTACCTACATCTTCTTGTTCCACACACAAATTACCACTATGGTTCTTAACGGGCCCTACTCTTTCCCTAGTTATCCTTTTACTCTTAACGTACTTGTAAAATAACTTCGGATTTTCCTTTATTTTACCTGCCAATGTTTTCTCATGCCCCCTTTTTGCTCTCCCAATTTCTTTTTTAAGTTCTCCTCTTCACATTCTATACTCCTCTAGGGCTTCCGCTGTTCTGAGCCCTCGGTATCTACCATAAGCCTCCCTTTTCCTTTTTATCCAAACCTGTATATCCCTCGACATCCAGGGTTCCCTGGATTTGTTGGTCTCACCCTTTATCTTTACTGGAACATGTTGGCCTTGTACTCTCCCTATTTCCTTCTTGAATGAGTCCCACTGCTCTGACGCAGATTTACCTAAAAGTAGCTGCTCCCAGTCCATTCTGCCAAATCATATCTGATCTTTTTAAAATCGGCCTTCCCACAATTTAGAACTCTGATTTCTGGCCCATCCTTGTCCTTTACCATAACAACCTTGAATCTAACGGAGTTATGATCACTATCTGTTCACTAGTGCATCATCAGCCTGTGTTACACTCCGTCTTATATTCTTTTCCAATGATTTGTAGAAGAAAGAATGTGATCTGGGTTCTTAACAAGTCAACATTAGAGTGCACCAATTCCAGAGCTCATCAGGAAACTGTGCACTCTCATCCTTAGCTTTACAATCTATTACTTTAGTAACATTCTGGAATTGGTTGGAGGAGGGAACTCGACACTTTCTTTGGTTTTCTTTTGTTCATATGATTTGAGCGTCGTTGGCAAGACCAGCATTTACTGGCCATCTGTTATTGCCCTGGAGAATGTTGTTGTGAGCTTCTGCAGTCCATGTGATGTAGGAACACACACAGTTCTGTTAGCAGGAGAATTCCAGAATTTTGACCCAGTGACGATGAAGGAATGGCTGTTTTATTTCCAAGTCAAGATGATGCGTGGCTTGGAGGGTAACTTGCAGGTGTTGGTGTTCCCATGAGTCTTCTGCCCTTATCCTTCTAGGTGGTAGAGTGTGCGTGTTTGGGAGGTGCTGTTGAAGAAGAATTGCTGCAGTGCATCTTGTAGATGGTGCACACTGCTGCCACTGTGGGTCAAAGTGGAGGGAGTGAATGTGTAAAGGGAGTGGATGGGGTGCCAATCAAGCAGGCTGCTTTGTCTTTGGTGTCAGGCTTCTTGAGTGTTGTTGGAGCTGCACTCATCCAGGCAAATGGGGCATATTGTCAAGAAAACAAGAAATTGTAATATTTTTCTTCTGGTAATAACCCTGGTATATTTTCTTATGTACTGGAAGTCAGGCTGTAATTGGATTAAGAGCTCAAGTGACAGCAAGGGCCTAAAGTCAACAG
Source organism: Carcharodon carcharias (assembly GCF_017639515.1). NCBI lineage: Eukaryota > Metazoa > Chordata > Chondrichthyes > Lamniformes > Lamnidae > Carcharodon > Carcharodon carcharias. Next base: position 106,153,117 of record NC_054485.1, read on the forward strand.
TAAGAAGTGGCTTTGATATGTTAATGAACCAAGAGGAACTTCACTCAGAGTTTTATATAAGGCAATGACAGAAATCGTTTGAATTGGGTTGTTTTAGCTCAAAGGGGGATATATGCAGGCTATAAAAAGGTGTAAGGAAGTGAGGTAAAGATGGGGTAAGTTTGTTTAATAAGTCTAAGAACTAAAGCAAAGAATGATTTAATCAATTCTGGGAAGAAAACATTTCTGAAGAGACTGGTTGAAAGAATAGAGAGATCAAAGGGAAGGAATGCATTTATGAAAATACCAAAGCCTATGTGAGAGGTTAGTTGGTCAGATCTCCCAGGAGGCAGCAGGGTGGCTGGTCAGACCTCCCAGAAGATAGCACAATAGCTGGGCAGAACTCCAAGAAGGTCTGGACCAGGCCAGACCTGAAGACCTAGTTGCTGTCAGCCTCAGCGGACACCCCAAAGTAAAAAGGCACTGTGTAGTACATGATACTGGAAGTTTATACTTTTTAATCTATAAGGATAGTTGCTGAACATAAAAGGGGAAGGTTAGCTCTGAGTGTATTTAAGTTAAGATCTTGTGGAGTGGTTTTAAAGTACTGTTTACAGTGTGAAGGCATTCATGTATTTAACTGTAATTGTGTTTTATTTGTTTTTCTTTATTCTTTTAATAACTGTTTACTCGACTATAAAATCATCACAAGTAGTCAGGGACATCATTTCCTGATTTCAGAGCTTCTCCCCATACTATACAAATTGCAAAAACTGTTGTGGCAGCTGTTTCAAGTTTCCCTCTGGGATTTGGGCAGCTCAGTATTTACCATGCCACAAATTGGGGGCTCTTTGTGGGATATTAAAATAATAATTCCTTGATTAACTTGGAATTGGTCAATTTAAAGGCAATGAGGGTGAGGAGTATACTGAACCAAGAGCAGTATTATGAGATTTTAACGTGGGAGACTGTGATATGGATTTGGCAATTGCAAAGACGTGTCTGGGAGTTGAAGGTATAACCTTGGTTGGTTTACAAAAGGCAACTAAAGCTAAATTAATGGAATTGACAGATAAATTACAATTAGGATTACCTGCAGGAGTAAGGAAATCAGACATAACTGAAATTGGAAGGAATACCCAAGGGACCGAGTTCTCCAAGGGATGGGTCATTGGAATGGGCTCAAATTCAGTTGCAAATGAAAAAGATTGAACTGGAGAAAAAGGAAAGGGGATGAGCATTTCAAAGGAACAGGGAGAAAGGCAGGAGAGAGAAAGAAAACAGGAAAGGGAATTAGAAATGGTGAGCAATGGAGGAAAGAGAAAAGGAGAGAGACAGAGAATTCCAGATTAAAAAGCTGGCAGTTAAAAAGAGACACCAGAAGGTGAGGAAGGATTTATTTCAAGATCAGAACCTACTGGGGAGATGTTTACATTTGTACAAGCTGTTCCAAAGTTTGAAGCAAGAGATTCTTTATCTCATTTGAGAAGATAGCTAAGCAGATGGAATGGCCAAAAGAAATTTGGACATAGCTTTTACAGTCTTGGTGGGTACAGCTAATGAGGTATATGCATCGCTGTCAGAAGAAATATCCGGGGAATATGATGCAGTGAAGAAGGCTATTCTGAGTGCCCATGAATTGGTTCCAGAGACATACAGACAGAAATTTCAAAATGTGAGAAAATAGCCTGGACAGACTTATAATGAGTTTGAAAGAGTCAAACAAAGTAATTTTGACAGGTGGATCAGGGCATTAAAAGAGAAGGAACCTATAGAATTCTTTTTGAAGAATTTAAAGATTCACTTCATTCAGTGGTAAGAACCCATGTGGAAGAACAAAGGGTTAAAACTGCTAAGCAGGCAGCACAAATAGCAATAAATCATAAATATTGGTCCATAAATCAAAAACTTTTTTTCAACATCCTTTGAAATCTGAGAAGGATAGAAAATGGGAAGAAGTGAGGAAGGTAGGTAGTCAAGGAAAAAAAGGAACAGCTGGAGATTCTAAGAAGACTTCACCTCAGATTAGGAAGGATGGTGCTGAGATTGGAAGGGATGTAAGAAAGCTTAAATATTTTCATTGTAATAAAATTGGCCATACAAAGTCAATGTGCTGCGGGTGACATGGGAGACCTTTTGGATTAGTAGGGGCTACGAAAGGTATTGTAAAGTCAGAGGCTCTAGAACAAGGCAAATCAGTGGGACTTGTTCAATTAAAAAAGTAAGCACAGGTATTAGTTGAAGGTATGAAAATGGGTTCACAGCCTATTCAAAGGAATGTTGAAAGGCAGGTTGCAGACATTTTTAAAGATTTCATCTGTGAAGGAAAAGTTTTTTCATGTGTACAAGGTGAAGTTGACAAAGATATACAAACTTTAAGAGACATGGGGCGAGTCAATCTTTAAAATTATGGAATAGTGATATTTGTTGTTCAGAGGGAATTTTGCAGGAAAAGGTATTAATAAGTGGAATTCATGGAGAAACAAAAAGTATTGTGCTGTGTAAGGTGAATTGCAAAGTAACTTGAAAACAGGTGAAGTGATTGTAGGAGTAGTGGCAAAATTATCTCTTTTAGGCATTCAATTTATCTTAGTAAATGTTATCGCTGGGTCACAGATGTTGGTGATGCCCACTGTTGTTGAACAGACTCTAGAAAAGCAATCCACAGAAGTGTTGCAGGAGGAACACCCTGGTTTGTTTCCAGACTGTGTGGTAACACAATCACAGGCTCATAAATTGAGACAGGAGGAGGAGGATTCTAAAAGACAGGTAAAGAGACTGAAGTGCAATTAGCTGATGCAACTTTGATAAGATTGTTCAGGAAAAGAGAGTGGAGGAGAAGTTAGTGAGTAGGAATTCAGAAACTACATTCTTGGACTATGCATCAAAGTTCAATGAAACATTGAACATTCTTATAGGTTGAATCCAGTAAAATTATCACAAGTGCAAAAAGAAATTGAATTTATGCTCAAGGATGACATTATTGAGTTGAGCTGCAGCAATTGGGGCTCACCTATCATGATGGTACTGAAGCCTGATGGAATACAAAGCCTGTGCGTGGATGATTGAAAAGTGAATGCAGTGACAAAAGTGGATTCATATCCTATTCCATGTTTGGAAGACTGCATTGAGAAAGTGGGACAATCAAAGCTTATTACAAAGATTGTATTGCTGAAAGGATATTGGCAAGTACCTATCTGAAAGGGTGAAAGATGTTTCGGCTTTTGTAACACTGGATGGACTCTATCAGTTCAAAGTCATGCTGTTTGGTATGAAAATTGCACCAGCAACCATCCAGAGATTAACGAATAAGGTTCTTGCTGGATTGAGTCACTGTGCTGTGTACATTGATGATCTGGTGGTATTCAGTTAAACAGGGGAGGGGCGCTTACAACAATTGGGAGAACTATTCGATCATCTACAAGAAGCTAAGTTGGTGGTGAACTTGGCTGAGAGCAAACTTGCGAAAGCACAGGTCACATATTTAGGCCATACTGTTGGACCTGGTCAGATGGCCCCACGATTTGTAAAAATAAAGACGATTGATGAGTTCCAAGTGCCAGTCTTTTCCTTAATCCAGGTTTATTTCCAAGACTTCAAAGTAAAGGCACTCTTCCCCCCTCCCAACACCCAGTGTGAACTGGTTTTTATGTACTTGCAATAAATCTCTAATCTTTCTCCAATTGGTGGCAACTGCTCTTAATTACAAATTTAAAGCATGCACTTCATTGTAGCATGATTTCAACATTGACATATTCCCTTCTTTCTTTTCAGACAATTAAAAACTGAAGACAGAAATAAACACACATTTTCTCACATAAATCACATCCTGAGTCATCCTTCTTCTAATACCCCCAATTATTTTTCACTGGAAGCATTTCCTTTTGGTGAAAATAATCTGACAACTGGTGGCTTGTATCAACCCATTTAAGTTTAGTGATTTCCTTTTTCTCCACCATTTAGATTTGCGATATCAATTCATAATCTTTTTTTACTCACACTCTTTGCGGAGTGTACATTATCCCAAAGGGATCGATTGTCAATATAGCATTCTATTGGGATGTTTTTTCCTTATAATGTTTTAGATAAATCAGAATGCCATGTCCACCACCTCCACCAGTGTGAGAGTGTCTCCAGCCAGGGCTCTATTTACTATTTGCCTTTGTGCTTGGGAAGCCAAAAAACTATCAATTTTATATTCTTAGGGTCACCCAAAAGTGGAAACTTCAGTTCAAATTTCTCCATCGTCCAATTAGACTTCACAGCCGCTCCATCTCTTCTGCGGGAGGAACTGTATCTTTTTGTGAGGACCTAGCCCAATTCCTTGTGATAGGGCTAACACTTTAAATAGAAACATAAGAACTAGGAGCAGGAGCAGGAAATTCAGCCCTTTGAGCCTGCCCCACCATTCAATACAATCATGGCTGATCTCATTTCAGCCTCAACTCCAATATCCCACCCTCTCTCCACAACATTTCAACCCGTTACTAATTAAAAATCTGTCTGTCTCCTCCTTAAACTTATTCAGCGTCCCGGCATCCACCGCACTCTGAGGTAGTGAATTCCACAGATTCACGACCCTTTGAGAAAAGTAATTCCTCCTCATCTCTGATTTAAATCTACCACCCCTTAGCCTAAAACTATGGGGATTATTTCCATCCTTCCAAACCTGTTTTTGTATTGTTCGGATTTTAGCCACAGGATATCTCCAATACCAGTTACTTCATAACAAAAAAAGATATATCCTTCAGGGTAATCCTGATATAGAAGCTGAAAATGTTACAAGCCGTGCCTTAAAATCATCCTACTGCATACTACCTTATTCTTCCAACTCGCCCCTACTTCTCAGGACAATCATTGGAATTGTTGGAGGAATAATGCAACTGCAATTATTAACCTTGCTCTATTCAGAATGTCCAAACAACTGATAAAAAAGAATCAGATGTGAGGATACTGACAGTGGTCTCAGTGAAGCTCAAGCTCTGGACCCTCTCCCATCCGCTGAACAATGGTGGGTCACCAAGTTGCAAAGAATTAGATGGAATGAATATTGACACTGTTGCCGTTTGATAACGCACACAAGTGTTATGCCAATCCCTCAAGCCAAGCCCAAATGTTAGTGTCATGTATAGAACTTCAATGCATGCATAAAATAAATATGATTGTTGGTGCAAAGTAACCTCAGACCCATACTGTTTTATTTCTAATCCAAAATATTTACAAGCCCCATAAACCTGACTTCCAACCTTAAAATATGTTCTAATCCTGTCAATAACATTGCGTTGAAAGTCATTAGCACCACCCCATTGGAAATCATCAACATGCATCATGGAGATGACTGAAAGTTTCCCACCATGGTACCAGTAAAACATGGCACGATCTGCCTTCTGTTGGAGAGAACCCAACAACAGCCGTCGAACTGAAAAGTACCAGACTCTAGAAGCATCGTTTAAACCATGGAAGCATTTATTCAGCTTCCAAAGTTTACCCTCTACATCTGGCACCTCCTTAGGAGGTTTGAGAACTACTTCCCTTTGGAGATGATCCCTTTGCTGCTTTCATATTAATTGACTTACATTTCCAAGAAAATGAAAGGGCCAAAAAAAAAATCAAAATTACCTTCCCTGCTGTGGGTGAGACCAGTCGACCTCTTTATCTGCTAAGCATTCTTCAAAACCTCGGGCTACTAATCTAGCCTTGGCCTCAACGAGTCCATCTAAGGAACACCTTTTCTGTGCATACCTGCCTATGTGTTAGCGCTGGCTGGCCCCTATTTGGGACCTCTGAATGCTGAACTCCCTCCAACTATCCAAATCTTGGGTGGAATTTTACGGCCCCACGCAGCAGGGGTGGAGTCGTAAAATGTGGCGAGCTGTTCAAAAGTCCATTGAATCCGGCAGGACTGTAAAATCCCACTGGCGTAAAATTCCACCCTTTCTGGTTTGCTGCCTATATAGCTTTATCACCTAATTTGTTGGCAATTGTAAAACCTTCTTGGTCATCGGGACTTCTGCTTCGATTCTGCTTCTATGTGGGGAGGTGGTGGTGTAGTAGTATTGTCACTGGATTGTTAATCCAGAAACCTAGGGTAATGCTCTGGGGAACTGGGTTTGAATCGCACTCTGACAGATGGTGACATTTGAATTCGAAGTCTAATGATGATCATTAAACCATTGTAGATTGTTGTAAAAACACATCTGATTCATTAATGCCCTTTAGGGAAGGAAATCTGCTGTCCTCACCTGGTCTGGCCTACATGTGACTCTGAAATGGCCTAGCAAGCCACTCAGTTGCATCCAACCGCTAAAAAGTCAATAAAAAGGAATTAAACAGGACAGACTGCTTGGCATCGACCTAGGCACCGAAAGCGACAATGGCAAACTCAAAAGGCTTCCTTACTAACATCTGGGGGCTGGGGCCAAAATTGGGAGAACTGTCTCACAAACTAGTCATGTAACAGCCTGACATAGTCATCCTCACGGAATCATACCTTACAGATCATGCCCAGACACCACCATCACCATCCCTGGGTATGCTCTGTCCCACCAGCATGACTGACCCAGTAGAAGTGGTGGCAGGGTGGTATACAGTCGGAAGGGAAATGCCCTGGGAGTCTTCAAAATCGACTCTGGACTCCATGAAGTCTCATGGAATCAGGTCAAACAAGGGCAGGAAAGCCTCCTGCTGATTACCACGTACCAGCTTCCCTCAGCTGATGAGTCTGTACTCCTCCATGTTGAACACAACCAGAAGGAAGCACTGAGGATGGCAAGGGCACAGAATGTACTCTGGGTGAGGGACTTCAACATCCGTCACCAAGAGTGGCTCGGTAGCACTACCACAGATGGAGCTGGCTGAGTCCTAAAGGACATAGCTCCTAAACTGGGTCTGCGACAGGTGGTGAGAACACCAACAAGAGGAAAAACATTCTTGACCTCATGCTCACCAAACTGCCTGCCGCAGATGTATTTGTCCATGAAAGTATCAGTAGGAGGGACCACCTTGTGGAGATGATATCCCATTGCCACAATGAGAATACCCTCCAGCGTATTGTGTGGCACTACCACTGTGCTAAATGGAATAGATTTCAACCAGATCTAGCAGCTCAAGACTGGACAACCATGAGGCACTGTGGGCCATCAGCAGTAGCAGAATTGTACTCAACCACAATCTGTAAACTCGTGGCCCAGCATATCCCCCACTTTACCATTGCCATCATGGGATCAACTTTGGTTCAATGAAGAATGCAGGAGGGCATGCCAGGAGCAGCACCAGGCATGTCTAAAAATGAAGTGTTAAACCTGGTGAAGCTACAACACAGAACTACTTGCATGCCAAACAGCATTAGCAGTAAGTGATAGATAGATCCAAGTGATCCCACAAGATCCACTAAGCTCTGCAGTCCTGCCACATCCAGTTGTGAATGGTGGTGGACAATTAAGCAACTCACTGGAGGGGAAGGCTCCACAAATGTCCCCATTCTCAATGATGGAGGAGCCCAGCACATTAATTCAAAAGATAAGGCTGAAGCATTTGCAACAATCTTCAGCCAGGAGTGCCAAGTGGATGATCCATCACAGCCTCCTTGGAGGCTCCCAGCATCACAGATCCCAGTCTTCAGACAATTCGCTTCATTCCACATGATATCAAGAAATGGCTGAAGGCAATGGATGCTGCAAAGGTATGGGCCCAGACAACATTCCGGCAATAGTACTGAAGAATTGTGCGCCAGAACTTGCTGCACCCCAAGCCCAGCTGCTCCAGTACAGATGCAACACTGGCATCTATCTGACATTGTGGAAAATTGCCTAGGTACGTCCTGTACAGAAAAATCAGGACAAATCCAACCTGGCCAATTGCCGTCCCATCAGTCTACTTTCGATCATCATTAAAGTGATGGAAAGGGTCATCAACAGTGCTATCAAGCAACAATTGCTTAGCAATAGCCTGCTCACTAATGCTCAGTTTGAGTTCCACCAGGGTGACTCAGCTTCTGACCTCATTATAGCCTTGGTTCAAACATGGACAAAAGAGCTGAACTCAAGAGGTGAGGTGAGAGTGACTGCCCTTGACATCAAGGCCCCATTTGACTGAGTGTGGCATCAACAAGCCCTAGCAAAACTGGGATCAGTGGGAATCAGGGAAAATTCTCCGCTGGTTGGGGTCATACCAAGCAGAAAGGAAGTTAGTTGTGGCTGTTGGAGGTCAATCATCTCAGTTCCAGGACATCACTGCAGGAGTTCCTCAGTTCCTCGGGGTAGTGTCCTAGGTAGTGTCTTCAGCTGCTTCATCAGTGACCTTCCTTCCATCATAAGGTCAGAAGCGGACATGTTTGCTGATGATTGCACAATGTTCTGCACCAATCACGACTCCTCAGGTACTAGAGTAGCCCATGTCCAAATGCAGCAAGACCTGGACAATATCCAGGCTTGGGCTGACAAGTGGCAAGTAACATTCATGTCACAGAAGCGCCAGGCAAAGACCATCTCCAACAAGAGAAAATCTAGCCATTGCTCCTTGATGTTCAATGGCATTACCATCCTTGATTACTAGCCATATAAATACTGTAGCTATAAGAGCAGATCAGAGACCAGGAATCTTGTGGCAAGTAACTCACCTCCTGACTCCTCAAAGCCTGTCCACCATCTACAAGGCACAGATCAGGAGTGTTATGGAATACTCTCCATTTGCCTAGATGAGTGCAACTTCAACAACACTCAAGAAGCTTGACACCATCCAGGACATATCAGCCCGCTTGAATGGCACCCCTTCCACAAACTTTCACTCCCTTCACTACTGACGTACAGTAGCAGCAGCGTGTACCATCTACAAGATGCACTGCAGAAACTCACCAAGGCTCCTTAGGGAGCAACTTTTAAACCCACGACTGCTACCATCTGGAAGGACAAGGGCAGCAGATGCACGTGAACAACACCACCTGGAAGTTCCCCTCCAAGCCACTCACCATGTTGACTTGGAAATATATTGCTGTTCCTTCACTGTCAATGGGTCAACATCCTGGAACCCCCTCCCTAACAGCACAATGGATGTACCTACACCAAATGGACTGCAGCGGTTCAAGAAGGCAGCTCACCACCACCTTCTAAAGAGCAATTATGGATAGGCAATAAATGCTGGCCTAGCCTGCAACACCAGGTCTCATAAATTAATTAAAAAACATCTTTTGTGGTGATGGTTCTGGATTTCCATTCTACTGTGTCTTCTAGTCAAACTGCAACCGCTATTTGCCTGCTAAAGTCTTTCAGGGCTGCTACTGTCAGATCCCCGGTATATACCAACTGATGGCCTATCTACCATATCTGAACATTTCCTCACCTGGGATTCATCACCCAATTGACTGTAACTCAAGCTATGCTTTCTTATTTTCCATTCTTGTACTCCATTCTGCCATCCATGGCCTTCACTACTTGTCCATCATCCTGGACATTCAACTAATTCTTATATTTTCCATAGATTTTCCTGCCTGTCCCACTATTGTTGCATCCCTCCAGTTATCTGATCCTTCTAGATGGTACGATGCTGTATCCTTATATTCATAATTCATTAATATGACCTGTGAAGAATGGACTTTTATTGTTTGATTCCCATGTTGGATAATCACAGTTTTCCCTTCACGCCCTATAACTGTCCCTCGGTCTTTCCATTCTCTTTTCCTCTCTTTCTTGTAATAAACCAGATCACTTGAACTAAAGTCTACTTCAGAGGGTCTTATGTGACATAACAATACTCTCCTGATTGCTTCCAACACGTCAGCCTTGATAAAAGCTTTCCTGCCTACAAGTAAAGCATTCCAGTGGACAGAGGAAACAGAACTAATGGTAGTCCTTTCTAAAGCAGGGGGAGCATCCGACAGTACAGAAGGCAAGTTCAGATTCCTTCCATACACCATGCATTTTCAATTTGCAATCCAGTTGGTCAGCCAGCATTTTACACAAAGTTGACAATTACCACGCAATTCGTCTAACATAAAACATTGCTGAACAGGCTGTCAGCCACAGTATTAAAGACTAAAATATTCAAATTCTTACATGCATTTCCAGGGTTCAAGTGTCTAAGCCACCATCCCAGGACGGTATTTGTCTTAATTCTCAAATGGGCTAAAAATGCGACTATCTTCAGACTGCCTGTCAACAACCCTGTCTTTGTACTAACGCCTGCATCTAGTATTTGGGTGATCTCAAAATTCAGCAACCATGGAGTCTTCCATTCTTTGCATCACTGCAGAGTTGCATGTATTTGATTGGAAAGTAGCTGGGAATGTCTGCTTTCCCAATTTTTTTTTTAAGGATCAGATAACTGGAGGGATGCAACAATAGTGGGACAGGCAGGAAACTCTATGGAAAATATAAGAATTAGCAGCCATTTGGTATAAAAGGGAATCTTTTTCATGAATTTGAATCCCCGTCAAAAGTCACTCCATATGTGAAATCCATGCACAATCCAATGCAAGCACAAACTTGGGACTTATAGGTCAAACTTTGTCGATCTCTTTTACCACCTATCAAAGTCCATAATATACTCTTCCATGGACTGATTTTTCTGTCATCTTAAATTTATCAAAATATAATCACACTTTGTATGCTTCCTACAAATCATCTTTCTTGTAAAGCTTATCCAAAAATTGCAATAGAAGGGTTAATCCCGCTTCGGTATCCAAATCACCCACATCCAGTTCCGAAAATATTCTGCTGCTAATCGTCCTTTTTCCTGGTAATGATAAAGCCAAAACCACACATTGCTCCTTCTGGGATAACGAGGTAACCCATGTCCACATTTCCACCTTATTTTTCCATTGCTCATATGGTTCAAATTCCGAAAAACAGAAAAAGTGGATAATCAAAGCCTGAAACTTTGCATCGGGTCTCAGCCATTCTGCACCTGAGATTGCCAGGAGTAGTATAGTTTTGTCTTACCAGAAGATAGAAAAAAATAAACTTCTTATTTCAACATCCAATTACCAGGGCTGAATGTTCATCCTCTGGTGCCTTGTTAAATTCATTCCGTACATTAAGGAAAGGATGAATCTGGAGCCAGTCTTTTCCTTAATCCAGGTTTATTTCCAAGACTACAGAGTAAAGGCATTCAAAGTAAATTTATCTTGTTTTCCACCCCGCCCCCCCCCCCAACACCTGGTGTGAATTGGTTTTTATACACTTGCAATAAATCCCTAATCTTTCCCCAATTTTGGCAGCTGCTCTTAAATACAAACTTAAAGCATGTACTCCATTGCAGCATGATTCCAACATTAACATCAAATGGCCAATGTTCCGGGGAGGAGAAAGAAAATGCTTCAAAGATACTGCGAAGCTCTCCTTGAAGCACGGCATCACATTAATGAGTGGGAGGAGTTTACTGCCAATCATTCAAAATGGCAACAACTTAACCATCAAGCTGCATCACGCCTTGAATCACAATGTCTTAATGATGAGGTAAAGTGGCCGCAGAAAGGGAAAGAAAAGGAAGCAAATTCTCCCCCTCTGGACCCACCCCTCATGGGACATCCTTCCCCATGTATCCAAAGATCTGAGTCAAGAATCAGCCTGTTCAGTCAGATGATGACCCATGACAGAACTTGTGACCCTGAGTAGACACCATCCTCGAATCAAGGAACAGATGACTACAACAATCATTTGCAATGGCTTCTCTTCCGCCCCTCTCATCGATACCTATGGCTTCCCCAAGGATCTATCTTGTCCCCCTCCTATTTCTCATCTACGTGTTGCCCCTCGGTGACACCATCCAAAAGCGCAATGTTAATTTTCACAAGTATTCTCATGATACCCAGCACTACCACCTCTCTCAACTCCTTCACAGTCCCTAAATTATCAGACTACTGATCCAAATTTCAGTACCAGATGAGCAGAAATACTCTCCAATTAAATATTGGAAAGACTGAAGCCATTTTCCCTGCTCTTAACTACCAATTCCATCCCTCTCTCTGGCAACAGTCTGAGACTAAAGCGGTCTGTTCACAACTGTGATATTATATTTCATCTCAAGATGCACTTCTCACTACATATTTGCAGCATTACTGGGACCACCTATTACCACCTCCATGACATTGCCCGAATTCACCCATTGCAGCTCATTTGCTGCTAAAACCCTCATCATGCCTCAGTTACCTCCAGACATCAACAGTTTCAATGCTCTCCTGGCTGATCTCCTACATTCTAGCATCCATAAACTTGAGGTCATCCAAAACTCTGCTGCCCATGTCTTAACTCACAACAAAAAACATTCACTTTCAGCCTTGTGCTTGCTGTCCTATATTGACTTCGAAGAGCAACATTTAGGTTTTAAAGTTCTCATCCTGGTTTTCAAATCCCCCCATGGCCTCACCACCCTATCCCAATAAGCTCCTCCGGGCCCAAATCCTCCAATATATCTGCGCTCATCTAATTCTGGCCTATAGTGTTTCCCCAATTTTAATTGTTCCACCATTAGTGGCCGCAGCTCAAGTTGCCTCATACCAAACTCTAGAATTTGCTCCTTAAACCTTGCCTCACCTCTACCTCACTTTCCTCCTTCAAGAAACACCTTAAATCTATCTCTTTGACCAAGCTTTTGGTCATCTGATCTAATATCTTCTTTATGTGGCTTAATGTCATATTTTGGTTTCTAATGCTCCTGTGCATTTCATTACGTTAAAGCATTATATAAATATAAGTTGGTGTTGTGAGTCAATCAAGAGGGTGAAGGAATGTGACAGTCCCGGTCGGGTGTTAACACAAGTGGTAAATGACATAAGACTTTATTGCTGGTATAGAGCTTAAAAATTGTCAACTGAAGTGGCCAAAATTTATGTTAATATTAGAGTGAATGGTACTATTTTTGTTTAAATATATGGAGAAGAGGCTGTGAGTACTTATCAAGTGAGATGTTGACACAAATAGGTTTGAGATAATCAAGATTAGATTGTATTAGCACTTCATGGATTATCATATGAGGACATCTTGGGGACAGTTCAACTCATGGTCTGATTTATGCTAGAATTCAAATAACCTTTTACTTTATTGATGAAACATTGTAATTTACAAACCTGATATCCTGATAGCTACTTCTTGTGCTGTTTTCAACTGTTCACTCAGTATACGACACTTGAATCTGTTTGTTGGTTGTCTTGTTATTACAATGTTGCTCTGGACATTTACAAGACCTTTCAAGTCCTATTGGTATCTTCTTTCAGCTTGTGTTAAAACATGTCCATCCTCACCAATCCACAGTACCTTTGGCCGAGGGTACCATCCACTGGATCACACACAAGCTCAATTTCATTTTCATAATATCCCTTCGTCTCAATCCAGGGCTCAGACCCCAACCTTGTAAACATCAGTGAATGGATTCAGAAATAGCAATTATCAGGAACACTTCTTATAGCCAATGAGAAATATCAATTTAATGTTATTGATAGTTAGCTAATCATAGCCTTATCTCAGGAAATTTAGTTCATAAACTCATTGTCATCTCAAAGAATGTCTTTATAGAGCAGCGATGATTAAATAATTAATGTAAAGCAGATGCTAGTAGACTACTTTACTCGCTTACATGTGGTAGCAGAAGACACATGATATCCATAGAATTGTACCCCAGCCAGACATAAACACCTTCAAAAGGTTACTGGTCATGAATGAGGCAGTAGGGATAAACAGGACATTTTCAAGTTGGCAGGCTGTAACTAGTGGAGTGTCACAAGGGTCAGTGCTGGGGTCTCAGCTACTTACAATCTATATTAATGACTTGCACAAAGGTACAGAAAATCATGGCCCAGATCTTCCTGTTGCTGGATCCACAGAGACCAATTGTACCCACAAAGATACACTTTGGGAAAGCTTGGAAGTTCTGATCCACTGACTCCATGGGAATTGTCTGGGGAATTTAAACTTCCAATGGGCAATTCCCCTGCTCCTCAGGATCCTCTGGGAAAGTCTCCAACTTTGAGCTAGAGTTGGAGACTTGGGAGAGATGGAGTCACCTATCTAGGAAATGTTAAACAGATAAAAACCATGTCTAACTGTTAGGTAACTATACAATTGACACTGGCCTGCACCGACTCCCCACTGACCCTCCGACCCCACCCTACCCCCCCCCCCCCACCCCCCAAACACTGATCTCACTACAACCCTACCCACCTGCCACCTTACCCATCCTGCCCACCTGTGTCCCTACCCAGCTGGCACTTACCAGCCCGACTACCCTGCCACCTACCACCTATTTAAATGTCCCAAAGCTTTTCAGTGCATTAGAATCAAGATTTACCAGAAAATGGCGGAATATGTCAGCCATTAGAACGGGATGTGACTTGGCCCCTCCTGACGATCAAGGAGGACTCTGATATAGTACTGCCCCGCATTATTGAAGACACTGGGTTTAAAAGTCCTGGCCAGAAATGCAGAGCTCTATTATTGAGTAATGAACTAGGAGCGGAGTGGCAATCTGACGGTGATTGCCACTCCTCGGATGATTCAACCTAATGTATCTAAGTTTGCTGGCGAGACATATGGTGCCTAAGAACCATAAGAATTAGGAGCAGCTAGGTGGGAATGAAAGCTGTGAAGAGAACAGAAAGAAGCTGCAAAGAGATACAGACAGGTTAAATGAGTTAAATGAGGGTAAGAAGGTGGCATTTGGAGTATATTGTGGGGGAGTGGGAGGTTATTCACTCTGATAAGAACAGAAAAGCAGATTTTTTTTTAAAAGGTGTGAAACTTTTAAATGTTGATATTAAGAGAGACTTGGCTGTACTCATAAACACAGGAACACAGAAAGTTAGCACGCAGATGCAATAAGCAAGTTAGGGGGATGCAGTGGTGAAATGGTAATGTCACTGGACTCGTCATCCTGAGGCACAGGCTATTGCTCTGGGGAATCGGGTTCAAATTGCATCACGGCAGCTGATGGAGTCTAAATTTAATTAATAAATTCAGTTAATTAATAAAGTTGGAATTAATGACCATGAAACTATAATTGATTGTCATAAAAACCCATCTGGTTCACCAACGTCCTGTTGGGAAGGAAATCTGCCATCCTTACCTAGCCTGGCCTACATGCAACTCCAGACTCACAGCAATTGAGTGACTCTTAACAGACCTCTGAAATGGTCAGCAAGCCATGCAGTTGTACCAAGCCACTACACAAAAGTCAATTAAGATGGGCTTTAGTGGTTCAAAAAGGCAGCTCGCCACCTTCTGAAGCACATTTAGAATGGATAACAAATGCTAGCCTTGCTTGCCATTTCTAAATCTCTTGAAAGAATTAACAAAATTTAGGAAGGCAAATAGCATGTTAGCCTTTATTGCAAGAGAACTCAAGTATAGGAACAAGGAAGTCTTGCTATCACTGCACAGGGTTTTGGTGAGATCACAGCTGGAATATTGTGCAGTTTTAGTCTCCATATTTAAGGAAGGATATACTTACCTTGGTGGGGTTACAGTAAAGGTTCATTCAACTGGTTTCTGGGAACAGAGAATTTTCAGAGACTTAATTAAATTGGGCCTATAAACTCCAGAGTTTAGAAGAATGAATTCTGATCTCATTTCATTCACGGGATATGGGCTTTGTTGGCTTGGGCCAGCATTTATTGCCCATCCCTAGTTGCCCTTGAGAAGGTGGTGGTGAGCTGCTTTCTTGAACTGCTGCAGTCCATGTGGCGTAGGCACACCCACAGTGCTGTTAGGAAGGGAGTTCCAGGATTTTGACCCAGTGACAATGAAGGAACGGCAATATATTTCCAAGTTAGGATGGTGAGTGATTTGGAGGGGAGCTTCCAGATGGTGGTGTTACCACCTATCTGGTGCCCTTGTCCTTCTAAGTGGTAGTGGTCGTGGGTTTGGAAGGTGCTGTCGAAGGAGCCTTGGTGAATTCCTGCAGTGCATCTTGTAGATGGTGCACACTGCTGCTACTGTGCATAGGTGGTGGAGGGAGTAAATGTTTGTTGATGTGCTGCCAATCAAGAAGACTGCTTTGTCCTGGACGGTGTCTGGCTTCTTCAGTGCGGTAGGAGCTGCACTCACCCAGGCAAGTGGAGAGTATTCCATTACACTCCTGACTTATGCCTTGTAGATAGTGGACTGGCTTTGGGGAATCAGGATGCAAGTTACTCGTCGGATGATTCCTAGCCTCTGACCTGTAATTCTGAGAGGTTGATCCCTGGCTGGGGAATCTGGAATGTGAGGGCACAGCCTCAGGATAAGGATTCAATCATTAGGACAGAGATGAGGAGAAACTTCTTCATTCAGAAGGCTGTGAATCTTTGGAATTCTGTACCCAGAAGGTTGTGGATGCTCCTTAATTGAGTTTATTCAAGACTGGGATTGATAGATTTCTTTTCTTTAAGGGAATTAAAGTATATGGGGAGTGGGTGTGAAAGTTCAGAAGATCAGCCATGATTGTGTTGAATGATAGGGCAGGCTCGAAGTGTCATACAGTTTACTCCTGCTGCTATTTCTTATTTTCTTATGAATATACACCAACTGCTAAAAAATACAATTTTTAAAGTATCTGTAATTTAAACACTGCTTGGAAATGATAGAAACATAGAACTTCAATAAAGTTATTAATATGTAATTAGACATTTACTAACCTACAACTTTCAGTATGACTGCATTTTCTTCAGAATTGATTATATCATCAATTAAACATCGATATTTCCCTTTATCAAATATTGTTATGTTCTTTATTCTAAGGGAAATGGTTCCTTTGGTGAGTTCATATTTCAACAGTTCAGTCCTTCCTCTGTAATTCCTGTATTGACAACAATGTCATCTTCTCCGTTTCTGTACACATGTACTGGTGAATCAAGACCTAATTTAAACCACTGTACCACAATGTTGCTGGCAGATATTTCTGGTGCAAGCTGACATTCCAAAAGAGTATCTTCACCCACAATGGCTACAACAGGATTATCAGGCCCAAGTACGAGGAATTTGCCTAGTGAACAATAAAATCGATTATTCAAGTAATCCACAGAACAAAACTTATATTTAAGGTAGCAGATCATCTACAATATAAAACTGTGGTACGACATACAATTCCTCCAGACTGTAAAAGAATTGTTAAAAAATGAACTCAGCAAGTTATTGATTCTAATGTAAAGCCATCAAATTGAAATCATTAATTTGGTAAACTTCTGGGAGATTGTTTTAACTTCAGTATTTACATGACAATATTCCATGTAATGTACTGTGTTACGACCCCTGTGGAGACAAATAACCTTAAAAGGAATCAACAAATGACCCTGACGGAAGGAACTGATGGACAAGATTTCACTTTTTAAAAGTTTTACTGTAACAATAAAACCCAAAATCAACATAAATCAAGCACGTATCAACAAACAAATGGCACCTCAATGGGAATAATGGGAGGAATTTTCCATGCCCGCTGGCATCGGACATGTTTGGCGGCGTGAGCAGACAATATGTGAGAAGGCCAAAATTCGATTTCACAACTTTATGAAACCAGTTTGCAATGATCTGCTCTACCTGTCAATGGTGGATGTTGGGAACCTCATTCTAATATATTTGCATACCGTTATTAGTCTAGCCCACCGAAATCATCCTCCCGTGCTGGTTCAACCGAGCACATCAGCCTATTTCACAACAGCATATATAAAGCAAGCATTTGGCAATCTGCACTTCGAGGGGAACTCAGAGGTGAGCGCACAGTAACTTTGTGTAGCGCTCGCGAGGGTTGCCTGGTCGACTTCAAGGTTGAAGTGCCGCGCATTCAGGTGAAGGCTCAGGCAAGTCTCATTTTCCAGGCTGGATGACAGTGAGGTGCTGGGGCAAGGGCTGCCCTGCGGTTGAGGTGACTTGGTGGGGGCGGTGCAAGGGTAGCACTGTGGCTGATGGTAGTGCACAGGCACATGCAAGGTGGGGGAAGGGAAGTGGCCTACGCAATAGAGAAACTTTGTATAAAGTGACAATTCCTTCGCAGATGAGACACAGCCACATTGACATGCTTGGAGTCAGGCCTCTAGCATATCTGCCCACTCAAGCAACACAGAGGCATGAAATTGCCACCAAGTGCTCCAGAGCTTTTCAACCCTCGGCACAATCTGCAAACTAATGGACTGCAGAACAGCTGGACAACCGCGCACGTTGTACAATCGCCTTGCAAAATTTGACTATGGAGCCGTGGTGGAGGTGCTCACAGCCCCTTACAATGTCATCATCCTGGTTTGGACCAGCCACCCCCATGGTTCAAGCTAATTGTGAGGTCTTGCAGTGCGGGTTAAGAGAATGCCTGTGCCTGAGCTGAGGGCACAGCATGCAGTCCAATGGGCAAAGCTGCCACCAATCGGTCAGGTGGAGAGGGTGGGAGGTGGGTGGGGCCATGCAGCGCACTAAACTCTGGCCATCCAATTATTGGCCAGCACTCTCCAGGATGCATTAAGGGGCCTTCAGACTTAAACAAGAGAGGTTCTTAGAACATACAAGCTAACCGACACGTCTCTCTTTTATCTTGCAGGAGGAGGAGTATATCAGGAGCATGAAGCCTGGTGACCTAACTGGCATTCAGAGAGTGGAGACAAAGGAGAAGGGAGCAATAGAGGCACCTGGCTGGGAAGGTGAAGGAGCAGTACTTTCAGGAAGAAAGGGCGGCTGGGCTCCCACACATGACGCTGAAGAGCCAAAGAGAGCTGTCGCTGGTTAGCGCCTAACTAGACCCAGGGTCTATAGACACCATATTTCATTCCTGCAGATGACCAAAAACCAGTGTCACCGAAGAGTGCGCATGTCTAGGGAACGCGTCAGTCATATCTGCCAGCTGCTGCAGGATTTGGCGCCACAGGGAAATGGAGGGCATCCACTGCCTGTGGCCATGAAAGTGACAGCGATGCTCAATTTTTACACCAGTCACACCTTTCAGAGGTCCACAAGTGACCTCTGTGGGATATCACAAGCCTCTACCCACAAATGCATCCATGAGGTCACAGATGCCATCTTCACAAGGGCACACAATTTTGAGCATTTCACCCAGGACTAAGAGAGCCAGGATGCAAGAGCGGTTGGATTTGCCCAGATCTCGAACTTCCCACAGGTGCAAGGTGCTATCAACTACACATGTGGTCCACTCAGATCTCCGTCGCAACAATCGGTCAACTACGTCAACCGCAAGGACTTCCACTCACTGAATGTTCAGCTGGTGCATGACCACCACAAACGCAGGTCTGTGTAGGAGTATGCATGACTCCTACATTCTCAGTCAGTCACAGATCCCTGAAGTCTTCCAGGGGCCAAAGAGGCTGCAGGGATGGCTCCTTGGGGACAAGGGTTACCCACAGAGGCTGTGGCTGATGACACCCGTACAGCAGCTTCAGACTGTAGCCGAGCGAAGGGATAATGAGGCTCATGCTGAAACTCGCAACTCGGTGGAGCAAACCATTGGGATGTTGAACTAGGGTCCAGTACCTGGAGCAGTCTGATGGAGACCTGCAATATAGTCCACAGAGGGTGTCACGCATCGTCATTGCCTGTTGTGCCCTTTACAACCGTGTGTTGCGACGGGGAGAGGAGCTGGCTGAGGAGGAGATAGAGGAGTTGGAGGTCTCCTCCGATGGGGAGGACAGTCAATGGGGATGAGAATCAGGAGATCCTCAAAGGCAATGATGACGGCGATGAGGCCATTGCATTGGCCAGATGGGGCAGGTATGCTCGGGAGAACCTCAGCTGCTAGATTTGTGGAGAATGATGACTGCATGCAGTGAGGGGACCCCACAGATCCTCACATTGCATCTGTGAATGTTTGACTCCAGTCTGGCTTATGGTAGCAGGCATACCCCATGAGATAATGCTCCTGTCATAGAGATGCAGCAGAGGTCCTAATAGTCACTTGATTCTAGGAGGAAATTGATAACATGCAGTGAGGATACTCCATAGATCTTCACTTAGCCTCTGCATGTGTCTGACTCCTGTCTGGCAGAGGGCAGCTCACTTGCGCTCTGTGATCAGGGTCATATCACAGAGACGCAGCCATGAAATTTTAAGTGCACCTGATCCTTTCCCAGTCTTCAGCACCTGACCCTTTCAGGAGCACAGCGTCACTAGTCACAGGTGCTGAGAACATGCACAGTGAATGATGAAACTCTGTGATGCCTGTCCATGACATTCTGGCAATAATGACAAGCATCTTCAAGGTCCAGGCGTCAGTAATGTTTCCAATGAGTGCAAGACCGTACCATCAGTTCGCTCAGAAGACTCCAATTCACAGGGAAGAGGTCCTGGAGTGAGGCAACTTCCTTTACCTTGTGCAGAAAGGTTTCACGTCTGAGTGACACAAACACTGCTCACCAGAAAAAGGAGCTATAGGCAGGGAGACATTTTTGTAAGTTTATTTAAAATAGTGAATATTATGTACAAGTGCCCAGGTTGTGCAACTACATCTTCTTAACCTTCCTAACCCTGCCGCTACATCTTGGTGCTCCCCTGACATACACAGTGGAGCTGGAGGCAGCTTGCTGATTGCTATGCCCTGTTTGTGATGACCTTGGTGGCCGCAATCCTACCAGCGTTGACCTCATTGCATTTGCATGCTGGCACTATCACCTCAGCCTAAAGGTGAACAGACTCCTCCTTCTTGCCTTGCAATCTGAGGAGCACAGCAGAATTCCCTTCCTGATGTTTCTGAGCTTGCCTTTGCAGCTCCAGCAACTGAGACACAACTGAGTCTGGAGGCTCGTCATCTGACTCTGAGTCCACAAATTTCTGGCCTCTAGCAGTCCTTGGAGCGCCAGAGACCTGGGAAGTCTCTGTCGCCGCCTGCTGTGGATCAGACAGTGCTCACCAGATTGTGATCCCGAAGCTGTTCTAAAGCTAGGTCCCACCGAAGTGTGTGTTTACGTGTTGGTAGAAGGTGTTTGTGAGCGCTGTGTGGGGTCTTCAGTGAAGGTGCCTTCAGATTCCTCTTCAGAGGTTTATTTAGGGCTTGATTGGAGGCCCTGGGCCATGGACTCTGTCAGCTGTTTCTCAGATGTGCCTGGAAAGGCAAGAAGAGATAATTAGCGCATGGTAAGGGATTGCAGAACAGGACGAATCACTCACAGATGGATGTTACACTGCTGGATCCTCAATTGGTAAAGCACCACCGACCTCACTGTCAGCAAAGGAACAGTCCAGATCCTCACTCGCCAGCTGGATGGCTCTATTTTCAAAGTCTGTGAGGGCCTTGGTTTCTGGCATTCCTCCACCAATCTGTAACTTCTCCCTGTTGTGAGCCAGTTTGTCCTGCATTAATAGAGATGGAAAGAGTGTAAGCAGGATGCCTGCCAGGCCAGTTAATAAGTATGCCTGGCATGTGTGGGTGGTGAGTGGTCCCATTGACAGGATAAGGACTATGAAGGTGTGTGCGAGAGAAGGAATAATGATGTCCCTTGAACTGGCAGTGTATGAGATTCCTGTGGATGTGTGATGGGTTTGTGAGTCTGTGAGTTGGGAATGATGAGAACAGTGACTTTCCCTGGAGGAACGGAACAGATCATTCATCTTTTTTCAGTACTGGGTGGCTGTATTTTTTTGCAGGGCATTGGCGCTGACCACTGCTGCCACCACCTCCCATGCTGGATTAGCGATATTGCTGCCCCCCCTGCGGCCAGAGCGGGGGTGTAGGACATCATGGTCGGCCTCCACTGCGTCCAAAAGGTGCTCGAGAGATGCAACATTAAACTGGATGGCTGTAGTCTTCTTGCCTTTCACAGCCATGTCTACTATTCAGCAGTCCTGGGCTTAAGCACAGAAAGATGTCCATGTGGATGCACTTTAAAAATGGCACCCGACGCAATGACACGACAAAGTGATGGCATGGTGGTCAAATGAGAGCCCGCCTGCCGTCAAAGCAACGTGTTTCCCGGGAATGTTTAATTAATGAGGCAGGATTGGGATGATACGGCGTGAAAAACCCCCACTGCAGCCGGTGGGTAAAATGTCCATTTTTCAACCGCTACCACAGTGGGATGATTCCACCCAATCAATTTCACTTGAAATCGTCGACACAACAAAGAAAGCTCTCATAACTGTTTCGGCGACACTCCCAGCACATATTTGGCATCACACACAATCTTAAAGTCCTTTAAACTCTGCCTTCTGTACATAGGGTCTCTTGCTTTTCTCACTCATTGGATTTAGCCCTCAAGTTGCTTTCACTAGCAATTTAATTCCATCCAAGTACCCTAGATATGATTAACGCCAACCAGGTGCACTTCTACAAAGCCTCTCTCTCTCAAGGGTCATGGCTGTCCTGATAGCGCAGCTTGCCAGAGTTCCTTTAAACTGACCAAGCAACAATAACCCAGATCACGGTCCACTTGCTTCTGGGAAAATACCCTGCTCTTTTTACGTGCTTGAGATATTCACACCGCTTTTAGGTTTCGGTCCCTTTAGCTGGCCTGCACCTTGTTTCACCAGGAGCTTCAGGAGTTCTTCTGCAGCACAATAGGCTGAAACTCAGTACTCCCAATTGGACTCTTTGCTTTTTTTACTTACCTAGTTTTCATTTCTATAGCAACATCAAGTCCCTTCTCAGAAATGACGTCACAGCCAGGAACCCAATTACATCCCCCTTTCCAGAATTACAGTTTCACTTTGGCAAGGGGTGTCTGAAAAATACAAGCTTCTTGCAAATTGCAGAGTTCATTACACCTACTGAATCCCAGGAAATCTAATTTTGTGTAATAAATTCTTGTGCGCCACCTTATTAAACGCATTCTGAAAATTCAAATACACTGCATCCACCGGTTCTCCATTACTTATCCCACATACATCCTTAAGATACCAACCCATTGTCAAACACAATTTTCCTTTCATAATCTGTGTTGACTCTGCTGAATAATATCATGGTTTTCTAAAAGCCTGGAAGGTAAATAGTAAACTGTTCATCATTCAAGGGCTTTAGCCAGGTCCAATTCATACTGAATTTTAATTCAGGAGATGTTTCTGTTGGTTACTTTCTATTATAAATGTGTAATCGGTGTCAATCTACATATCTCATTGCTATTATTCGCTTACCTATTTATAGTTTGCTAAATCTACTTGGCAGTTTCAACCAACTTTAGCTTGGAACTGGCTATCTGCCCCTTCTAGATTGCTTCTACTTGGCAGCTGTCTTCAAACCAACTGAACTCAAACAGCTTCCATATCAAATTGCTGTTTCTAGTTTCATCTATGTGTGTGTGTCTATGGGAGGGTCCTGCCTCTCTGGACCCCTGTTGCTAGGCAACAGCCCAGCTTTTTTTAAAAACTCTTGTGTTTGCTTAGCTTCTCTTATAGCTGTAACATCTCATTAGAAATGCAGGCATCTTTTAAAGTGAAACTAAAACTCAAGTTGACATTTCTTAACATACAAATACAGAAATACAAATCAAACTTGAACTTTAAAGCTAAAACTAATTCCTAACACCCACAAATACAAAATAACTTCCTTAGACTATTTCATTTCCTAACACCTTCCTCTTTGGAGGAAAGAAAGCCTCACACAAACTTATCATAAACATCTAACAATAGCTCATTCCATACTATACAAATAAATTTTCCATCTCCTTTCACAATTACAGATCAGATTGTACAATTACAGAAGTTTAAGCAAAACAAAGTCTGTCAATGTAAGAAGATTAGTAGAATATGCACATCACAGTATTATCATAACTCAATCCTTGTGTTTCTTTTTCCTCTTATTCCCAGTCTTTAACTCAGCAAAGAATGTTTCATTTAAGTCTACAGCCCAATTGTCCTTTTCACTAGCTGTGGGTTCAATTCCATTCTCGAGTTCATTTTCCAAACTCAAACATGGTCACTTCTCATTTCGACTTAACAAAGTCAAAATGTCATTTTTGTTCATTAACATCTCATTTCTTCTCTGGTCAAGATTTCTTTTTGTCGTTTAAAGGATGTATTCCTGATTGGTTTGATCTTTAAACTTTTTATTATCTTGTTGTTTCTCACAATACCATTTTGAACAGGTTTTTTCCACTTCTCCTTGAGCAATGTCAATTGTCTTCTCCCTGTGGAGTTTTCTAGTTCATTTCAAACCTTCAATTCTTTTACATAATCCATGAACTATATCATTCCTCCTATATCACTCCTTCACAGGTTTTGAATGATCTTTTGCAAACTGTCCACTTGCCTGGAATCCAACTGCTGTATTTTGTGCATTAGCACCAAAATCAATTGTAAATCATTGTCTCTGGTCATTGACCTTTTGCACTTTCGGTCCTTTTTGTTGACAATTCTTAATTTCCAGTTCTGCAAACACATTAGTTGTTTTCATATCGTCCATTACTGAGGTTGATACATCAATAATTTTACCTGGATCAGTTCTTTGCTCAGTTGGACCACAATTCAGCAAAGTATCTTTATCCACAGAAACAGCTTTGGAACTGTGACACTCCATTTTCTCTTTCATCTTCTCCAGATTGCACTGAAGCTCAAGAACCTCATTACTCTTTTCATGATAAAGTTCTAACAGTTCGTTAGTTTTGTTTTTTATTTCTGCATTCAACCAATTATTCTGATTTACCAATGATTCCTTTTCTTGTTTAAAGCATTTTCCTCGATATTTCATAGCAACTTCTGATGTTTGATGTTCATCAAGTTTTAACTTTGTTAAGTTTGCTTTTACAAGTTTAGTATTTAGATAATTCAAGTCCTTAAAGTGCTCTACTTTCTGTGACTGATTTTCAATTGTTCTCACCAGTTCTTTTCTTTCATTAGCAAATTCCTCTTTCATACATACATGAAGGTTGGTTTCCTACATTGATCAGCTTTTCCTTCAATTACTTATAAACAATAAGCTTCTCATTTTTGGTCACAATAGTTTTCTGAAGTTTGTTAAGATCAACATCATCAGCTGCCTGCTGCAATACAGTCATTGCCACATTACTGTCTCCACCAGCCAAATCATTACAGAAGTGACTTTGTAAATTAACTTTACACAAAGAAACAAGCTCATAAAATTGATTAATACCTCTTATTAATGCTTTTTCTTTCATAAAACTATCCAGAACACAAGTTGTATCATCAGCCACCATCAATGATTGCTCTGCCGCTGTATCTCTCAAAATTTTAATCTGTTTACTTATTTTGTTGGAGGAGTAAAGGAACATTTCTCTCTTTGAAACAAAATCCAGAACCTCTAATAACCTGACTCATTCACCAGCAATCAAAGAAGAATTCTTTGGACTACCTTGAATCATATCCTCCTTTCCCATATGTTCTGAGGGAACATGTTTCATCTTTACCACTGCTACAATTTTAACAACCATTCCCTTTCCTGGTGCAACCTCTCCTGAGGATTCCTTAGCCATTCCTACTATAGCAATAGGCTACCATTTAATTTCCAACAATCTGTCCTAACATGTCCCACCTTGTTAAAATGAGGATGCTTAAGCTTTTGAATGTCCCTTCCACCCTCAGCACCTTCCCTTCTGGTCTAAGGAAAAATTCCCTGAGAATTCCCAACTGTGCCTTCTCTTCCCTGATAAAAACAAAAAACTGCAGATGCTGGAAATCCAAAACAAAAACAGAATTACCTGGAAAAACTCAGCAGGTCTGGCAGCATTGGTGGAGAAGAAAAGAGTTGACGTTTCGAGTCCTCATGACCCTTCGACAGAACTGACTGAATGTTCAATCAGTTCTGTCGAAGGGTCATGAGGACGCGAAACGTCAACTCTTTTCTTCTCCACCAATGCTGCCAGACCTGCTGAGTTTTTCCTTCTCTTCCTTGGCTACTTGCCTTCTTTTCACCTTACCATTCTCTATCCTTCTGGGGTTTGTGGGGTTGACAAAAAGAGGGTTTAGATTTATGGGCCAGTTCATAATTGTGAGCCATCTCTGCTGCCTCTCTAACTGTCTTGACCTTCTGGTCTTCAATATGGGTTCTAACTACAATAGGAAGCGAATCTTTAAATTCTTCCAAGAGAATTATTTCCCCAAGAACTTCATACCTTGTCTCTACCTTTAATTCCCATATCCAGCAGTCAAAATTACTTTGTTTTAACTTCTCAAACTCAATATAGGTCTGCAAGACTGTTTCTTTATATTCTGAAATTTCTGTCTATATGCCTCAGGGACTCATATGCACTCAGAATAGCTTTTTTAACTACATCATAATCCACCAATACTTCTTTTGATAGTGAAGCATAAACCCCATGAGCCCTACCTACCAAGCTAGACTGTAAAAAGGATGTCCAGATTTCTTTTGGCCACTTTATTTGCCTAGCTATCTTTTCAAACAAAATAAAGAATGCCTCTACATCCCTTTCCTCAAACTTTGAAAACGGTTGTAAAAACTTAAACATCTCCCCACTAAATTTTGGCTTGAAGATTTTTTTCATCATCAGAACCTTCCTCAGCATCTGAGATCCCTTTTTTAACTTCCAGCCTTTTAAGCCCTTCTTGTCCCTTCTCTCTTTCCTCCATTCCTAACTTCTCCCTCTGGAAGTCAAGTTCTCTTGCCTTAGCTGGCTCCTGCCTTTCCACTTGCTCCCTTTAAAGTGCCCTTTCTTTTTCTTTTTCTGCCCTTTTTCTTTATCTTCCAGACTTTTCAATGACAATTCTCTTTCTTTTTCTTTCCTTGCATATTCAAGTTGCTTCATTTGCAACTGGATCTTAGCTAACTCAATTGATTCGCCCCCTGGAGAACATGATCTCTTCCAGTTTTAAATGCTGTGTTATTATCGCAGCCCTTCGGGTAATTCTAACTATCGCTTATCTGCCAATTCCATTAGCTTCCTCTTGGTTAATTTCTGTAAACCTGTCAATGTTATATTTTCCATCTGTAAAAATATCTTAGCAACCTCCAAAGCCATTTTGAATTCCAACCCATACAATATACATCACAGCAACTCCAACTCCTATGTCGAGTGCCCCTGTACCTCCACATACCCATTTTAAAAGGATTCAGAGATCCCACCAATGTTCAAGGATTTACAATTCCAGTCTAATTATTATTCTGCATCCAATCACCCACTGTCAGCATTTCAAATACCGCAATAGCCCCCACTTTGTTATGATCCCAGCTGAGGTTACCACTGGACAGGTCTAATCTTGGGATGGAACCCAGCTTGATAGATCCTAACTTTTATTTGTTTGTTTAGATATGTGGAGAGTGGCTACTGAACAGAGTCACCACAGTCAGCTAATGAACTTTTAACAAAAGCATAAAACATTAATTAAACAAGAAAAGATGAACTATATTACAATACTTCTTAATCCATAACTATACGTTTACTGGTATGTACAGATTTGTGAGGATAACGCAAGATACAAAAGCTTTCTTATACTCTAATGTCCACATAAAGCAGACAAACCAATGTGCAAAAATTCCTGTTTGATCAATGGTTTCACTACAAATCATGTGTGCCAATTAAAGGCCTAATCCATTTCAAGGGAGCTTATGATTGATTTGAGATGCACTGTAATGGGTTAATAGAATGGATATGCTAATGAGTGCTGTAGATGATGATGCATCACTGACATCAGTCAGTCATGTGCTAGAGTCTCGAGAGAGAGGTTGGAACACACAGTGCTCAGGAGCAACATAGCTACTCTGTCTAACCTGTTTATGTATAGTGTTAATAACCTAGTTTAAAGCAAGCACCAGAGTAAGGCTACAGTCTGTCTAGGGAAGATAAGTCATGCATACCCATAACCAAGAACCACGCCAAGGGTCCACAGATCAGGGTGGCAGTACAAAATATGGAGGCAGCCATGGTGACATCAATGTAAAAATCAACATTGGTGCCATTAGCATAACCACAGCATGAGTATGAAGAAAAATTTGGTAGCAGCTCATACTTACAACTCTATAGAGGGAGGAGGCATTACTGGAGAGAGGTAGTGATGTCTGTGTCCAGTAAACAGTCCCTCCCCTATCCTGCCCATTTCAATGTTTTCAGGGCCAACAGAGAGGCCAGCATTGGGCATTATGGAAGAGGCATTTGCTCCGATATCAAGCAGCATCGGACCTGCATGTTAAGGAGCAGAAGCACCAAGTAAATTCTTTTCTTTATGTTGTGCTTCTGGTAGCAGTTGACATTCTCCTGAGGTTGGTGGTGGACAAGTCCACTACAGACTTTAAGCCTTCGACGTGTATTTTTATCTTCTTCGGTACTTTAGATCAAGTAGATCGAATGCGAGTCAGGCTGAATTCAGAGAAATAAACCAGGCTATAACTCAGCGTGACTCTGAGGCTCCAGATGACTGGATACACCCAAGGGCCGTGGCCCCACCCATAGAAAAGCCCACCACAACAGGCAAAAGGTAGGAAACTCCACAGCAGCAACCATTTTGAGATGCTTATGTTGTGGTGCAAAGAAACAACATAGATGCCATGTCTACCCAGCAGAGGTATGGAATGCTTCCAGTATGGGAAGACTGGAGACTTCAAATGTTTCTGTAAATCCAACAACTTTAATTGAGGAAGAAGACAAGAGAACATTTATGAAACACATTCCAACCACAAAATTGGAAATAAAGCCAAAGACAAAATTACTGAGTTTCTAGGGGAAGTCAATGGTCTTAATCATGATTATTAGTCAGTTACAGTGCAAGTTAAAGACTTCATCACCAACTTTAACTTTGATGCTGGAGCTGACATTAACATACTAGCATATGATCTAGACTGGCCTCAGCCAATACCCCTTCATCCATCAGATATCAAATTGCAAGGTCCAACTTTCCAATGAAAGGCAGGATAATTGCTCCTCTTCATTACAAGGGATGTCGGATCATTGATTCTCTCTATGTTGTCCATAATCAACGCACATCCTTATTGAGTGGAGATGTTTGAGTACATCCTGGGAATTCAGCAAAAACCAGGTGATGGCCAGTATTTGAATAACTCAGTACCTTTCATGGAACATCTCTGAAGTTTTATATACAACCAGTGGAATTTCAGCCTACAATAGCTGATGAGGTTTATTCAATCAGCAATGAGTTCCTTTGCATCACCATCCCCTAGAGTTCAGGCGGTTATTGAGATTAAGGATCTGTCAATTCTTTATGAAGCTAAGGCACTGTGGCAGACAGTGGCCAAATGCGTGAAAGTCTTTTGAACCTGAGTTGCCTCCTTCCTGAAGAAAGTAATGAGGAAGAGGCCATTGTAGCACTTAGTGATCTCTTGGAGGATGAGGCCCTAGAGGTTGGTTCGCCATTCCAATCTACTACTGAGCCAGATGAAGTTTATGTTTTCTTTCTGAGGAGTCAGCTGTGTTTTTCATGGCTGAGCAGCATTCAGACCTTTATTCCACAGAATATGAAAAGTCTTTCAGGAAGAATGACTTGCTTGAATCCAGGCTTGAGTCCATAGAAGATCACACTGCCGAAGAGTTGGTCGCACCTATTTCCAGTGGTGAAAGTCAATTGATACTTCAGTCCCAGCAGAAAATCATGTTCCCATTAGAGCTGTTCTTCAGCACAGAAGCCAAAACAGAAACTTCAGAGCTTCTAAAGCTGCAGAATCCTATACAGAAACATTGCCCATATATACTAGAGTAAAACTGAATCATCATTAAGACAGCATGGCTTTAATACTTACATCTATCATATATATTTCATCAAATGAGAAAACAGTTCTAATGTCCTTTACTCCAGAATTCATATCAGGTCCATTTTAAAATTAACTACTAAAGTCTCTCAATTTTGAAAAATATTCATATATAATACAGATAATAGATTTAATACATGCACATTGATACATATTCATAATTTTCACAGAATAATGACCAGAATTATAAAGTGGAACTCTCAAAGCTCCAATAGAAAAAATCTAGAATATGATTAATAAAAGTGGAATTGGATTTATAGAATCGCTGTAAATCAGTGTCTGCAGCATTATCTCCTACCTTGCAGAAATCATGCTATTGTTATAAAAGACTGGATCTCCATAATCACTATAAGTAACACCACAGGAGGGTTACTGATAATATAACTAAACAGGTTATAATATTCCTTACCATATGCTGAATTGCATGCAGTAATAGCGCAATGTGGTGAACCTCTTTCATTTTGCGATCTTAGCAGAAGAAGATTTGCCTGAGTGGGAGAGAAGAGATAGCCTCATTATTTGTCACAAATCTCATCTTATATCTACAGTGCAAGCACACCATTGTCAAACAGGTTGTGCACCACCCACACCAAGTTTTTAGTCAAATATAAACTCTATGGGTCTTAAGTTCTTGAACGGTGTTTATGTTACATCCTATGAGCATTTGTGCATTGCATTTTTTTTTTACCCCTAAGTGTTGTGTTGTGGCTCAGGAGCCTTTCATAAAATACAGCGATTGGCACGTATCTGAAGAATGATCCTGACTTAAGGCGATCAAGCCTTGATGTATGAACTTAATTTAATAATGTAATCCATTTAGTTGTCATTGCTTCCCTCAAGATTTGATATCCAAAAGGAACAACTCCTCTGGTGAATGGAGATCAGCACCCTGTGCCTGTATATTTGCTGTGGTCATACTGATGGATGAATGCACAAGGTCTCAGGTAAGGCGGACTTGACTGTCAATCCTCCAGTAGTTTTATTCGACCTCTAAAGAGCTCAGACCTAGTAGGGTTTCCAAGAGGAATCCCAACATGGTGCTGTTGTAGGGGTGAATGTTATAGTGTGTTATAGTGCAACAATTAACACAAAACTCCTAAGTGATAACAGTAAAAGGTAAATGAAAATTAATGTAAAGAAATGGGCTGACAGCTGTCCAATCTTTTCACAAGATAAATTTCAGTGAATGCCACAGATTTGAGCAATTCTGCAAATCATTTTATCTGAATTATAAGAGTCTAGATAACTTGGGGTAATTCAGGCACAATCACCAGGAGTAAAAATAAAGTACTGCAGATGCCAGAAATCTGAAATAAAAACAGAAAATGCTGGAAAGACTCACCAAGTCTGGCAGCATCTGTGGAGAGAGAAATAGAGTTAACATTTTGATCTGCATGACTATTCTTCAGAGCTGAAGAGGGGTAGAAATGTGATGGGTTAGTTAGTTGGAGAGGGGGGTGGACCAGAATAGAAGGCCAGGGATAATTGGGAGTTCAGTAGAGATATTTTTTTATTCATTCATGTGCTGTGGGCCAAGATTTGTTGTCCATTCCTGGTTGCCCTTGAGAAGGTGGTGGTGCTGCGCTGCCTTCTTGAACTGCTGCCGTCCATGTGGTGTTGGTTCACCCACAGTGCTGTTAGGAAGGAACAGCGACAGAAGGAATGGTGATATATTTCCAATTCAGGATGGTGAGTGACTTGGAGAGGAATTTCTAGGTGATGGTGTTCCCATCTGCTGCTCTTGTCCTTCTAGATGGTAGTGGTCATGGGTTTGGAAGGTGCTGTCAAAGAAGCCTTGTTGAATTCCTGCAGTGCATCTTGTAGTTGGGTCACACTGCTGTTACTATGCATTAGTGGTGGAGGGAGTAAATGTTTATGGATGTGGTGCCAATCAAATGGGCTGATTTGTCCTGGATAGTGTCAAGTTTCTTGAATGTTGTGGGAGTTGCACTCATCCAGGCAAGTGGGGAGTATTCCATCACACGCCTGACGTGTACATTGTAGATGGTGGACAGGCTTTGGTGAGTCAGGAGGTGGGTTACTCATTGCATGATTCCTAGCCTCTGACCTGCTCTTGTAGCCACTGTATTTATATGGCTAATCCAGTTCAGTTTCTGGTCAATGGTAACCCCCCAGGATGTTGATAGCAGGGGATTCAGTGATGGTAATGCCATTGAACATCAAGGGGCAATGGTTAGATTCTCTCTTGTTGGAGATGGTCATTGCCTGACGCTTGTGTGATGTGAATGTTACTTGCCACTCAGCCCAAGCCTGGATATTGTCCAGGTCTTGCTGCATTTGGACATAGTGTCTGAGAAGTCGTGAATCGTGCTGAACATTATGCAATCATCAGCGAACATCCCCAATCTGACCTTATGATGGAAGGACCGTCATTGATGAAGTAGCTGAAGATGGTTGGGCCAAGAACACTGTCCTGAGGAGCTTCTGCAGTGATGTCCTGGAGCTGAGATGACTGACCTCCAACAACCACAGCCATCTTCCTTTGTGCTAGGTATAACTCCAACCAGCAGAGGCATTACCTCTGATTCCTATTGACTCCAATTTTGCTAGGGCTCCTTGATGCCACACTCTGTCAAATGCTGCCTTGATGTCAAGGGCAGTCACTCTCCCCTTACCTTGAGAGTTCAGCTCTTTTGTCCATGTTTCAATCCTATAATGAGGTCAGGAGCTGAATGGCCCTGGCAGAACCCAAACTGCATCAGTGAGCAGGTTTTTGCTAAGCAAGTACCATTTGATAGCACTGTTGATGACCCCTTCCATTACTTTACTGATGATCAAGAGTAGACTGATGAGGCAGTAATTGGCTGGGTTAGATTTATCCTGTTTTTTGTGTGCATGACATACCTGGGCAATTTTTTGCATGGCCGGGTAGATGTTAGTGTTGTATCTGTATTGGAACAGCTTGGCTAGGGATGCAGCAAGTTCTGGGGCACAAGTCTTCAGTACTATTTCTGGAATATTGTCAGGGCCCATAATCTTTGCAGTATCCAGTGTCTTCAGCCATTTCTTGATATCATGTGGAGTGAATCGAATTGGCTGAAGAATGGCATTTGTGATGCTGGGGACCTCCAGAGGAGGCCAAGATGGATCACCCACTTGGCACTTCTGGCTGAAGATTGTAGCAAATGATTCAGCCTTATCTTTTGCACTGATATGCTGGGCTCCTCTATCATTGAGGATGGGGATATTTGTCGAACCTCCTCCTCCAGTGAGTTATTTAATTGCCCACCACCATTCATGACTGGATGTAGCAGGACTGCAGAGCTTAGATCTGATCTGTTGGTTATGGGATTGCTTAGCCCTGTCTATCACTTGCTGCTTATGCTGTTTGGCGTGCAAGTAGTCCTGTGTTACAGCTTCACCAGGTTGACACCTCATATTTAGGAATGGCTGGTGCTGCTCCTGGCATGCCCTCCTGTACCATTCATTGAACCAGGGTTGATCCCCTGGCTTGATGGTAATAGCAGAGTTGGGGATATGCCGGGTCATGAGATTACAGGTTGTGTTTGAGTACAATTCTGCTGCTGCTAATGGCCCACAGATTGACAAAGATGTCATGAACACAAGATAAAGGGAGTGTTAATGGTCGTGCTAAGTAATCCATCCAAAGACTATACCCAGATTTTCTCTCCACAGATGCTGCCTGACCTGCTGAGTATTTCAGAATTTTCTGTTTTTATTTCAGATTTCCAGCTCCGCAATATTTTGCTTTTGCATCATTCTAGTAAGTATAAGCTGCACAATCTCCAAGATCAAGATATCCTTCCCAAGGCGTATTGCCTGGAATTGCTCACAGTACTCCAGAAGTGGACTAACCAAGGTTTTATCGCTGAAGGATGTCTTCTATCCTCTAAATATAAAGGTCAGCATTCTGTTACCCTTGTTGATTATTTTCTGTACGTGTTAAATGACATTTTAATTACTTATGTACCGTGACCCCCGAGTTTATTTGGACCACCAAATATTCTGGCTTTTTACTATTTAGAAAACATCATGTTCTATCTTATTTTAAATCCAAAGTGGATGATCTCACATTTGCCTACATTGGAATCCACTTACTACAATTTTGCCCATTCACTTAATCTACCAATCTTCTTTCTCAGTTCTATGCCTGAAGGCAGGT
The DNA here is from genome assembly GCF_017639515.1 of Carcharodon carcharias. Taxonomy (NCBI): domain Eukaryota; kingdom Metazoa; phylum Chordata; class Chondrichthyes; order Lamniformes; family Lamnidae; genus Carcharodon; species Carcharodon carcharias. The sequence continues at coordinate 106,186,793 of NC_054485.1, forward strand.
CTGACCTACAGCACCACTATCTCCACCATGGGTAAGGCAGAGGGGCAAGTCCTGAATCCACCCAAACTGGAACGCGATCAAACCCCATGATGGCATCAATTTAATCCACACCAGTCACCCAGCCACCTGAGCCAACTGGCCACCCCCAAGCAGTCTGAGTTGCTTAGCAACATACACTGTTACATGCATGTTGCAGCCAGCAGCTTTGGATAATTATGGTAGAGACTCCAATTTCTTTCCATCATATCACTGACCAGGAATCTGAGCTGCTCTTGCTGCATGCCATTGGCAAAGGTTGGAAAGATACATGGGGGAGATGGTTGTGTATTGATAATGTCACTGTATAAGTAACATAAAGCCACAAGCTAATTCACTGGGGCCTTAGGTTCAAATTCCAACATGGCAGCTGATGAAATTTAAATTTGATTAATAAATCTACAGTTGGAAAAGCTCGTCTCAGCTATGGTGCCATAAACTATCATCAATTGTTATAAAACAGCATCTGGTTCAATAATGTCCCTTTAGGGTAGTAAATATGCTATCCTTAGCTTTTTTTTGTTCATTTACAAAATGTGGGCTTCATTGGCTAGGCCAGCTTTCATTGCCTATCCATATTGTCCTTGAAAGGGTGGTGATGAGCTGCCTTCTTGAATTGCTGCCGTCCAAGTAGTGAAGGGAGTTCCAGGATTTTGACCCAGCGACAGTGAAGGAACGGCAATATATTTCCAAGTCAGGATGGCGAGTGACTTACGGGGAACTTCCAGGTGGTGGTATTCCCATGTATCTGCTGCCTTTGTCCTTCAAGATGGTAGTGGTCATGAGTTAGAAGGTGCTCTCTAAGGAGCCTCGTTGAATTCCTACAGTGCATCTTATAGATCGTACACACTGCTGCGACTGTGTGTTGGTGGTGGAGGATGGTGGTGGTGGTGAAGCATGTTTGTGGATAGGGTGCCAATCAAGTGGGCTGCTTTATCCTGGACGATATCAAGCTTCTTGAGTGTTGTGGGAGCTGCATTTGTTTAGGTGGGTGGGGAGTATTCCATCACAATCCTGACTTGTGCCTTGTAGATGGTGGACAGGCTTTGGGGAGTCAGAAGGTGAGCTACTCGTCGCAGGATTCCTAACCATTGACCTACTCTTGTAGCCACAGTTTTTATATGGCTAGTCCAGTTTAGTTTCTGTTCAATGATAACCCCCAGAATGTTGATAATTGGGGAGTCAGTGATAGCAATGCCATTGAACGTCAAGGGATGATGGTTAGATTCTCTCTTGTTGGAGATAGTCATTGCCTGGTACTTGTGTGGCGTGAATATTACTTGCCACTTGTCAGCGCAAGCCTGGATATTGTCCAAGTCTTGCTGCATTTGGACATAGATTGATTCAGTATCTGAGGAGTCACAAATGGTGCTGAACATTGTGCAATCATCAGCAAACATCCCCAGTTCTGACGTTATGATGGAAGGAAGGTCATTGATGAAGAAGCTGAAGATGGTTGGGCATGGACACTATCCTGAGGAACTCCTGCAGTGATGTCCAGGAGCTGAGATGACTGACCTCCAACAACCACAACCCTCTTCCTTTGTACTAGGTATGACTCCAGCTAGTGGTCTGGCCTACATGTGACTCCAGACCAACAGTAATATAGTTGACCCTTAAAAGCCCTCTGAAATGGCATAGCAAGCCATTCAATTCAAGGGTGATTCGGGATTGGCAACAAATGCTGGCCTTGACAGTGACACACACAAAGCCCATGAAAGAACTAAGAAAACAAAGAGTTGATACCCAACCTGCTGAGTAGGGTTATGAAAACATCTTTCTTGGCCATCAAGTCCCGAAATTGGACTTGTACATGGAGCTTCTGGCTCAAAGATGGGAACATTATCACTGCACCACAAGACCTCCTCTCACTCTATCAATGTCCCTTTATAATTTTGTGCTTCCATCTACACTGCTTACAATACTGCCTATCTTTGATCACCTGTTCCTGAAAATGTTCTGTTCATTGATCAGTCATTATTATTAAAATTCTCATCAGAAACATATCGCGTTATTTCTTTTTTATTAGCACATTTTGTTCTCAAAAAAACATTGGAAAGCATCAAAATCTATTTTGCATTACTTAATTTTTACAATTTTCTAGAAATGAATCTTTCGTGATTAAATAAATAAATAAATAAATAATAAACAACATTAAATTAAAAAAATCATCAACCAATGTGTGGTTTGATGTCATGACTCTCAGATTATCTAACTGAGCTGGCTGGGAATTGTCTCCACAAAACCTTTCCAATTTGCTTCAGAAGACTGTTACTTAAATCTGCAATCACTGTTTCCATTTTGTATATCTACGATGCTTTGGAAATTCATCATTATCCCCAGTAATAAAGCAGGAATTTGAAGTGAGATTTGATGCTCTGCAGTCGCACTGATGCCGTTTGAATGGAAAGGCATCAGCATCTGCAGTGTGGGCCGAGTGCGCAAGTGCAACCGTTCCTGATGCATTTCCAGTCAGTGGCAGGAGCTAAGGTGCTACTAAAAAGGCTGGTGTATTAAAGAGGATAAGACACCCGATCTTATGGGATGGATCCTAGCTTGCTGAGAGAAGAAAGGAAAGACATTGCATAGGTCCTGGTCATAATCTTCCAATCCTTCTAGATATGTGGAACTAAAGGACTGGAAGGTTGCAAATGTTATACCCATGTTCAAAGAAGGTAGAGGGATAAACCTGTAATTACAGGCCAGTCAGTTTAGCATGGGTGGTGGGGAAGTTTTTAGAAATGATAATCAGGGAGAAAGTCCACGGCCATTTGGACAAACGTGGATAATAACAAATCCATGCTGGCTCTCCTGTTTTACTAACAGGATTGAGCTTTTTGATGAGGTAATAAAGAGTGGATGAAGACAATGCAGTTGATATTTTGTATATGGACTTTCAAAAGCTTGTTAGAAAAAGTTAAGCCCACGGGTTAAAAGGGGCAGCAGCAGCTCATAAAATTAGCTAAGGGTTTGAAAACAGAGAGTTGCTGGGAACTTTTGTTTTTCAGACTTGAGGGAGGTATATACTAGCATTCTCCAAGGCTTGGTACTAGGAACACTCATGTTTCTGATCTACATTAATGACTTGGATTTGGGGTGGAGGGGCTGGTGGGTGTGTACAAGGCACAATTTCAAAATCTGCAGATGACACAAAATTTGGAAGTGCGGTAAACCAGCGGTATTCAATATGTGGCCCTCAGGCACTTGTCTTTCCTGTGGACCGCTTGCCAAATCTCCCGCTCCCTACTTATCACATCACTTGCTGCTTCCTACCCTGACCTGCCCACCCTCTCGCTCCTTTGCTCATTTCCTGCCTCTCGCCAGCCCTCTCCCGAGCCCTTGCTCAGTATTCCCTCAGTACTGCACTGGAATGTCAACTAAGATTTTTGTGCTCATATTATCTGAAGAGAAAAAATTTACAAAGCTACAGGGAAAGGCCTGTAGAATGGGACTAGGTAAATTGTCACTTGTTGAGACCCGGCACAAACACAATGGGCTGAGTGACCTCATTCTGCGCAGTAACCATTCTATGATTCTATGAAATCTCTGGGATGGGTCTTAAAGCCACAATCTTCTGACTCAGCAGCAGGAGCACTACCAACAGAATCAGAGCTGACACTCCATGGCTGAGGTCAGCTAACTCAACAGACATTGAACATTTTTTTTATTTTTAATTTATTTCAATTAATTTAGACAAAAATAAATTTGACTGCCACAGGCTGAAGAGGTGGATTAACAAGCATTAAGCCTGATTGAAAACTTATGGTCAGTGGAGTTCATTGTGGGGAAGTATAAAGAAAGTCATTCACTTCAGAATCTGAAAAAAACAATCCAAATACTTGTCTGATGCTGAGAGTTTAGAAGCAGCAATCGGTTTTGTGTCCATGCACAAATCATCAGCCAGTGGCTCTGCCTGGCTGGAAGTCCCCATCAATGGCCTAATATTAGACTTGACCAGAAGGAGCAATACCAGAACAGCAGCAAGCAGCAGGAGACATCAGTCATGGTGCTCAGCTGAGGCCAGTGGTTGCAGTGCCTGAGTTGGGGATGGAATCTAACTAAGGCTCGGGGGTGGGCCGGATGTTCCGGGACCAGGGATGGGGAAGGGGATGCTGGTGGGGAAGAGAAACATCAGGAGGGGCCAGACACAGGACAAGGAAATGGAGAAACAGTGGAACATCCACATGAATGAACTCTACTATCTGGTTCTTAAATTCTTTAAAGACAATGACACCTTAGCTTGCAGAGACATTCTCAAGAAGACCACGATTTTTACCCTCTGTGCCTGTTTGAGCAGGAGTACAGCCACATTTGGAAGGAGAATTTGGAAGGGTTTCTGTATCAGACAGAGGGTTTAAAGGGATGGACAGTTTCAGTGAAGTTATGGTTGCCTAGTGTATCGATGGTGGTGTTGGCTGTAATGCTGCTAGGTTTTTATTTGTATTGTGTTTTACTTAAAATTGACCTTACCTCAAATTAGCCTTTGGCTACGAGGGAATTTGACTTTAATAAACCATTAATATAAAAGCTAATGCACAGATAGAAGATGCTGTCAAGGAGGTTAATTAAATATTGGTTTTAATCTCTGAAGGATTGGAATCAAAATTAAGGAAGTGATGCCGTTGCACAGTGTCAGTCAGACTGGACCTGGCACTACACCTCATGAAAAATTTATTAGTGTGTGGGCAGGGGTTGAACACAGATTGACTAGAATGATGCCAGTATTTAAAAGGGTTAAATTATGAGCACAGGTTATACAAACATGGTTTGCCTTCCCTTGAGTTCACTAGATTGAAGTGTGGTCTTACGAAGGTATTTAAAATGATAAGGAAATCAAAAACATAGCTATTGAGAAATCTGAATCTAGATTCTAGAAGAAGTAGACACATGGCACAGACATGACACATGGCTCCCCAGTCAGGTGCACAGAGACAGGAGAACCCCCAGCTCCACGAACTTAACCTTTAAAAAAAACACTGCTCGGACATCGGCTGGTAGGAGGGAGAGTGAGAGAGGAGGCAGACTGAATTAGAAGTGGAGATGGATGACCTAGGAAGAGCTGAGGAGGATGCTGTATCCAAAGTTTAAAAATAAAGATTAAAACATGAAACATCCCTCCAGCCCTTACCGCCCACACCGCTGGCACCCCCCCCACCCCCCCACCTCCCCCCCCGACAACCACCCACACACTCCCCACTGGCACAGCCAGAAGTAGTACTGCCAGAAAAAGCCTCTTTCTGCCTCCAGGCCATTATCACATTTTTAGGTTTTTATAAATAATTGCCAGGCTCAACAGCACCCATCCTCCCATATGTAGATTTTTGTGTCCCAAATTACAACTTTTTACTTTCATAAAAGAGAACAAACATAATCGGGAATCCAAAGGTCTGGCTAACAAAACCGAGAATCCAAAGGTCTTTTATAGGCATATTAACAGTAAACAGGTTGTAAAAGAGGAGTGGGTTGATAAGGGACCAAAATAGAGAACCGTTGGTGGAGACGAAAGCAGGGTTGATGTTCAAAATTAGTATTTTCTGTTCAAGTTTATCAACAAAGAGAACTGTGCCAATACAATGGCAAACAAGGAGGTTGGAGGGATACTGGATGAGATACCATTAAGTGAGGGCACTAGAGAGGCTGGTGGCATGCAAAGAGGATAAGTCACCTAGTCGGATGGGATTCATTCCAGGTTGCTGAGGCAAATTAGGGTGGAAATTGCGGAGTCGCTGGCCACAATTTTCCAATTCTCCTTAGATGCAAGGGTGATGCCCAAGGACTGGAAGATGGCAAATGTTTCACCCTTTTTCAAACAATAGGGTGAAGAATTAACTTGGCAATTACCAACCGGTTGGTTTAACGTTGGTGGTGTGAAGGCTTTTAGAAACAATTATCTAAAAGAAAAATGAGAGACTATTGGACAAACATGGACTAATAAAGGAGAGAGAATGGATTTGTTTAGGTCCAACATGATTAATCTTTTTAATGAGGTAGCATGGCAGCTGTATGAGGGCAATGCAGTTGATGTGTATAGCGACTTTCAAATGGTGCTTAATAAATTACCCGATATTAAGCTTCTTAGAAAAAGCGAAATTCATGGTAACTCATCCTTTGACAGCACCTTCCAAACCCCTACCTACGACGACAAGGGCAGCAAACCCATGGGAGCACCACCACCTTCAAGCCCACGCCATCCTGACTTGGAACTATATTGCAATTCCTTCACTGCAACTGAGTGAAAATCATGGACCTCCCCCACTAACAGGTTGTAGGTATATCAACATCACACAGAAGGCAGAGTTTCAAGAAGGCAGTTCACTACCACCTTCTCAAGGGCAAGTAAGGGTGAACAATAAATGCTGATCTTGCTGGTGATGCTCACATTCCAAGAATAAATAATTTTTAAAAAGGGAGAGCAGTAGCAGCAGAGATACAAAATTGGCTAAGAGATGGAAAACTGAGAGCTGTGGTGAATTAGATTTTTCAGATTGGAGGGAGGGATATGGTGGCACTTCCCAAGATTCAGTACTTGGACCATTCCTGTTTCTGAATACATGATTTATGAGTACAGGGCACAATTTCAAAACCTGCAGATGACAGAAAACATGAAAGTTCAGTGAACAGGGAGGAAAATAGTAATAGGCTTCAAGAGGCCATAAACAGATTGGTTGAATGGGCACATGGCAGTTCAATACAGAAAAGTTTGAGGTGATACATTTTGGTGGGAAGGATGAGGAGAAGAGATCATACATAATAAAGTCACAGGAAATTATGCTCAAGCATATAAAACACCAGTCCAGCCTCAGCCTAAAAATTGTGTTCAATTCTGGGTGTCATAGCTTAGGAAGAACATAAATGCTGCAGAAAAGATTTACAAGAATGGTTCCATCTATGAGAGACGCCATTGTCAGAATTGTGATTCTCTCTTTACTGATTAGGAAATGGAATCTTGTAGTGAATTATTTTACTTTGCCTTCTCAAGTTAGTCACCAGACCATTAATCATTATACTCACTGAAGTAGGCCATAATCAACTTTGCAATCTGAAATATAATTTATTTTGTTCAAAAATTGCTCTAGCCCCTGAATAGGTCACAGGTCTCTTGGGGAACTGCAGTTGGGATGATAGATTGGAAGACTGCCCTCCTTACAGAAGGCTGAGACAAGGTTTGATGAAATCATAAAGGATTGAGACAGAGTAGGTGGAGAAAATCTGTTCCTTTTCTCAGAGGGGGTTGAGATTCTGAGGACACAGATTTAGGGCGCATGGTGAAAGAACTAAAAGTGATCTGAGGGAATAAAACATTGCAGCAACTGGTTAGGATCTGGAATGCTGATTCAGTTGTGGCTTTAAAAAGAAATTTGATAAGCACCTAGATAAAAAAAAGAAAATTGCAGGGTTATGGGTAAAGGGCAGGGGAGTGGGACTAGTTGAATTGCTCTTGCAAAGAGCTGGGACTGATTTGAGCAGCTGAATGGCCACCTTCTGTACTGTAGATAGTCTATGAATCTATCATGAACTTCCACTTAAAAACATAACATTACTTTTTATGCTGTGAACATATCACAGCCTCAAAAGCAGCCCAGTTCTTCAGCTGATCACATAAAACATGTTGCTTGTAAAACTGAAACCAACTTCAGGCTGCTTTTTACTCCTTTATGGATGCAGCATTGCTGGCAAGGCCAATATTCATTGCCATCACTAATGGCTCTTGAGAAGGTGGAATATAACTGAGTGGCTTGGAGCCATTTCAGAGAGCAAGAGTCAACAACACTGCTGTTGATCTGTAGTCAGACCTGATCAGACTAAGTAAGGAGGGCAGATTTCCTTCCTTAAAGCACATTGGTGAACCAAATGGGTTTTTATGAAAATCTGGTACTTTTACAGCCAACATTCCTGATACTAGTTTTTATTCCAAATTAATTTAATTAACCAAATTTAAGTTCCCCAGTTACTGTGGTAGGGTTTGTAGTTTGGTTTCCAGCTCATTTGTCCAGTCCTGTTGATTATTCGTCCAGAACTTTTTTAATGGAGCAAGTGGTAATGACCTGGAACTCACTGTCCGTGAGGAAAGTGGAGGTGGAAATGATCTTTGATTCAAAAGGAAATCGGTTGGGCACTTGTGTGAAATAAACTTGCAGGGATGGAGTGTGGGAATAGATAGATTGGATTGTTCTACAGAGAGCTAGTATGGATTCAATGGGCCACATGGCCTCCTGCCATGATGACCCTATAAGAATGAATGATAAAGTAAACACTGTTTGCTTAGAGGCAGAGTCAGGAGAAATCATCATGGGGAATGAGGAATTGGTGTAAATGCTGAACAAATACTTTAAGAGCCAGATTTTCATTTTTGTAGCAGGAATTGGGTGCCAGGAGTTTTCCCCACTCTGCAATATCAGGTCTTTCCTGGCAATACCCACCCACCATATTTACATTCTGAGGAGGTGGGCATGGGCTGGAAATAGGCCTGCTGTCTCTTGACGCAAGCTCAATGCAGCAATGGAGGCGATGGATGCTGGGGCAAGTAAGTTAGAATGCCCGCCTTCATCCGCTGGGACTTCAACCCACTTCACAACATGATTGTCAGGCCCCCTACGGCTCATCACTCGCTGACATTCCATGCCCTCGCTATACCCCCATGCCCCTTCATAGACCCTATGGGCAGGATTTTCCTGTAGGCAAGCGGGGGGCGGGGCCTGCTTGCTGACGGGTAAAATAATGCACAGTGACTTTGGGTGGAATTTTCTGATAGGTACTAGTCTTTGTGCACATTAAATATTCACTCCCTCCACCACTGATGCACCGTAGCAAGATGCAGTGCAAGAATTCACCAAGACTCCTTTGCCAGTGCCTTCCAAAACCATGAACACTACCATCTGGAAGGACAAGGGCAACAGATAGATGGGAACGCCACCACCTGGAAGTTCTCCTGCAAGTCACGCATCATCCTGAGTTGGGAATATATTGCTGTTCCTTTACTGTTGCTGGGTCAAACTCCTGGAACTCCCTTCCTAACAGCACTGTGGGTGTACCTACACCACATGGACTGCAGCAGGTCAAGAAGACAACTCACCACCACCCTCTCAAGGGCAACTAGGGATGGACAATAAGTGCTGGCCTAGCCAGGGAAGCCCATGTCGCGTGATTTATTAAACAAAATTTAGAAGAGGTAGTGTTCCCATAGCACACCAGCCGAAGCTGAATCATCTCCAGGATTGAACTTTGTCCTGAAATTTTTGGATTTTGTTCCCAAAAAAACTAGGGTCAACTTTTACACGAAGGATATAAAAAATGTTTTTTAGAGCAGAAATTAAGGGGTCGACTTTTGCATGAGATTGACTTTTCCACAACTACGTACAGTATCTCGCAATCAGTCTGTTTTGTCTCTGAGCGAATAGTTTTTTTTAGTTTAAAGGAACACTGCGTCCCTCTGGGATTTTAAACTCTTACGTGCCGATTGGAACCATTCCAAATCCAAATTAAAAATGGAACAAAGACAAGAATCATGTTTTATCACAGCTTTCCAATGGGAATGGTGATATGGAATGGGAAGCAGGGCCACACTTTTCAAAAACACCTCATGATCATTCCTTCACTACGTCAGCCTTGAGTCACAAGTTGACCGGGCTGCAGGTTTCATTTTGTCATTTCTCATCGGGTTTTCATTCAATTATTTTTTGCTAATTGTCCTTTATTTCCCATTCTGTTCGTAAAGGTCCCAATAGATTGATTTTCTTCCAAACTCTTCAAGAGTATTTGCCATCCTGCTTCGGCACTAATACTTCTTTATCCCTTTCTTCAGTTCTGATGAAGCCAGGTTAACCACCTCAAAACGTAGATCCGTTTCTAGGTGTCGATTCATCTGTTGCGCGTTTCCCAACTTTTTCCGCTTTTATTTCAGATTTCAACCATCTGTAGTATTGTGCTTTTTATTAATATGGGCTGAGCTGTTGTATACAGTGTCACAGTAAACCTCGCTCCAGAGGTTAACATTAGTGTTCACCAACACTTCTTAAAGACACGGTACTTACACAAAGGAGCAAACTGCATTCAGTGTCGATTCAAGAATACTGAACATTAAGTTTATGAATTAAAGACTTGTTTCCAGAGAGGAAAAAGCTATCTATACGGCTAAATTATTCGACTTTAAATACCCAGCAGCTAAGGTTTCATCTCATGACCGTCTCAAGGCTATTCCATGTTTCTTTCTGGTCGCTGTGTTTGACTCTGACGGTTTAATGTGTAAGTTCCCTCTCCCCCGCGTTCCCTTATACTAGCAGGAGCCAGTTCCAGAGTCTGTTAAGGTGATTAGAGACATTTTAGAAAGTTTTCAACTTTTCACTGGACAATCTCCAGCAGGTCCCCGAGCAATTCCTTGTATTTGATCTGGACCTTTCAGCCTGAATAAAAACCACCCAATCCCACTGGGAATGGACCCTTCCCCTGAAATTAAAGAATATTTGGGACTCACCTCTTACTTTCCCACAACCTGATCGAATGTTTTCCGGCTTTATCCAACAGATCTGAAAATTTCACTTTCGCTTTTCCGTTTTACCGAACTGAGCGACGGTCCCTCGTTTCGACGAACGTCGAAAGAAAATTGCTATTTAACGATAAACCCCAGATAATTAATCACCTCAAAGCATGTATTTAATGAATAATGTGAAGGCTGTGTGAATATATTTCACAGCATCACCGTCATTATTTTCTGGGCAACGTTCTTTTGAAATTCCACCCTTTGGCTGCACTGAGATCTGTATTGGGTATGAACCATTTGTCACTCCAGAACATCCTACCTCACTCACTAACCCTGTAAAGGAAATTCGCAGCCTCAAAATACAGTATGTGAATCTTTTATCTGTAGCCCCTTCTACTTGATTCGATTGAAAATAGTCTATCTACCCATAAACTGCATTGAGGATGAAAAAGATAAACCCAGATACAAAGTGGACAAAGTTTTATTGGGCTTGACGCTGAGCTACCGACCATTCTAATCAGGAATTAATCTGTCTTGTTTGATTTCCTGTAAACCTGACCTATCGTACAACTCAAAAACAGAATTACCTGGAAAAACTCAGCAGGTCTGGCAGCATCGGCGGAGAAGAAAAGAGTTGACGTTTCGAGTCCTCATGACCCTTCGACAGAACTTGAGTTCGAGTCCAGGAAAGAGCTGAAATATAAGCTGGTAACAAGGCAACAGAGAAATCCGGAAATCTTGTCGCAGAGAGGAACAGAACTTCTTCAAGGAGGTAGGCATTTCTTAAAGAGCAGTGGCAGTCAATTAAACACAGAGATAAAAACAAAAACTGCCACTGCTCTTTAAGAAATGCCTACCTCCTTGAAGAAGTTCTGTTCCTCTCTGCGACAAGATTTCCGGATTTCTCTGTTGCCTTGTTACCAGCTTATATTTCAGCTCTTTCCTGGACTCGAACTCAAGTTCTGTCGAAGGGTCATGAGGACTCGAAACGTCAACTCTTTTCTTCTCCGCCGATGCTGCCAGACCTGCTGAGTTTTTCCAGGTAATTCTGTTTTTGTTTTGGATTTCCAGCATCCGCAGTTTTTTTGTTTTTATCTCTGTGTTTAATTGACTGCCACTGCTCTTTAAGAAATGCCTACCTCCTTGAAGAAGTTCTGTTCCTCTCTGCGACAAGATTTCCGGATTTCTCTGTTGCCTTGTTACCAGCTTATATTTCAGCTCTTTCCTGGACTCGAACTCAAGTTCTGTCGAAGGGTCATGAGGACTCGAAACGTCAACTCTTTTCTTCTCCGCCGATGCTGCCAGACCTGCTGAGTTTTTCCAGGTAATTCTGTTTTTGTTTTGGATTTCCAGCATCCGCAGTTTTTTTGTTTTTATCTCTGTGTTTAATTGACTGCCACTGCTCTTTAAGAAATGCCTACCTCCTTGAAGAAGTTCTGTTCCTCTCTGCGACAAGATTTCCGGATTTCTCTGTTGCCTTGTTACCAGCTTATATTTCAGCTCTTTCCTGGACTCGAACTCAAGTTCTGTCGAAGGGTCATGAGGACTCGAAACGTCAACTCTTTTCTTCTCCGCCGATGCTGCCAGACCTGCTGAGTTTTTCCAGGTAATTCTGTTTTTGTTTTGGATTTCCAGCATCCGCAGTTTTTTTGTTTTTATCGTACAACTGGTTTGTTTTGACTTTATTCTTTGGCACTGTGCATCACTAGTAAGTGATTTATTGAACATCCCTATTTGCTTGGGAAGATGGCGGTGGGCCTTGTTGAACCAGTAGCGATGCGACTGAGTGCCTGGCTAAACTACTGGCTGTCAAAATTCTTTGGTTGAAGGACCGCTTTTCAAATGAATTAATAAACATGGACCATCCGCCTAAATTATACGAATTATAACATGATCAAAATATGCTTGATGCAAAGAATGATTTATTGATGAGTTTAAGAAAACTAGTATTTAGTTACATATATCAATGAAAAAGGTGTACCAGCCTTACTGCAATGTTTGTTTATGCTTGGGGAGAGCACAGGGAGATCAAGAGTATGGAAAGGGCAGGAGCTCAGAGAGATAAGGAACCCAGATAGAATGGAGCATGAAGAGAGTAGCACTACTGGGGAAGCAGAGCATAGTGCAAACAGGAGCCAGAGAGAGCAGGAGCAAGGGGAGAGATGGAACACAGAGAGAGCAGGAGAACAGAGAGACCAGGAGCCAGAGAAAACAGGAACATGGAGAGAGCAGGAGGACTTAGTGAGCAGAGGCACAGAGAAAGCAGGGGCATGGAGATAGCAGGAGCATAGAGGGAGCAGGAGAGTAGGAAACTATTGGCTAGTTAGCCTAACATCTGTCGTTGGAAAAATGCTGGAATCCATAATTATGGATGCAATAGATGGACATTTAGAAAATCATAATAGAATCAGGCAGAGCCAACATAGATTTTGGAAAGGGAAATTGTGTTTGTCAAATCTCTTATAGTTCTTTCATAATGTAAGATGCAGGCTGGATAAAATTGGTGCAGTGTATTTAGATTTTCAAAATGCATTTGATAAGTTCCCACATAAAAGTTTACTGGACAAGAAAAGAGCTTCTGGAGTTTGGGATGATATAGGAGCATGGATAGAGGGTTGTCTAATAGGACACAGAGACTTGGGATAAATGGGTCATTTTCTGGTTGGCAAACTATAAATAGTGGAGTGCCACAGAGTTCAGTGCTGTAGCTTCAACTATTTATGACCTATATTAACGACTTGGATGAAGGGACTGATGATATTCTAAACAAATTTGCAGAAAGTGGCCTCAACTATTTACAATCTATATTCATGACTTGGATGAAGGGACTGACATTATTGCAGCCAAGTTTGCAGATGATAACAATATAGGTAGGAAACCAAATTGTGAGAAGGATACAAAGAGTCTGCAAAGAGATATAGATAGGTTAAATGAATGGGCAAAAAAAATGCAGATGGAGTATTATGTGGAAAAATATGAGGTTGTCCACTTTGCAGGAGGAATAGGAAAGGAGAATATTATTTAAATGGAGAGGACCCATGCAATTCTACAACACAGAAGGGTCTGGTTATTCTTGTATATGAATCACAAAAAGTTAGGATGCAGGTCCAGCAAGTAGTTCAGAAGACAAATGAAATGTTGACCTTTATTGCAAGGTGTCAATATCTTATCAATTATATTGTAAGGACTGTTAATGTCAATTTCATTGTTAAGGTTAAGAGAAACCTTAATGATGGGCATTAACTGTCTTTGAGCACATATAAATAGGAGATAACTGGGACACTGTGTGAAAGAAAATATGTGAGACTGAACAAGTCAATAAACTCTCACAATAAAAAAAGCTGTATTTTGGTTTTGGCTTCACCAAGTGTCTTGGATCCTGTGAACATGGTAGCAGAGGATGTGACCTAAAGGTGAAGATTGGAAACTACAATCAATAGATTGACAAAATGAGGTAAAAATATGGAAGGCCTGGAAACACAGAGTGAGTTCTGAAAGTAGATCTGAAAGTGATCAGGACCCTAGGAGAAGATCACAGACTTGTGAAAGGAACTCTGATTGTAGGAGGGAGAGATCATGTAGCAGTACCCCAGGAAAAGATAAGAGGGCAAATAGAAGTCATTGTTTGACAAGAACAAGGACCATAGAACAGGCTAGGAATGCCACAAGAAATATAAGCCCTTGTGATTGAGAAGTTTTAATGGCTACTAACAAATTAGAACGTAAGTTGCTAAAGGATGCCAAACAAAAAGACTTGGAAAGAATTTGGTGGAAACACTGAAATATCAGACAGCGGACAGCCAGCCTTATCACACAGGTGGATATACACAGAAAAGGTACTTTCTGATGGCATGTGTAAGACTCAAGTTAGAGTAGTAGCTCGGGGTTTTGAAGGTAGAATTGATGATCTAGATGTAAGAGTAGCCTCTCCCACTGCAGGAAAATTGAGCTTGAAGATTTTCTTAGCTCTTTTAAGCGACATATTCCTGGGAATGTAAATCAATTAATATAAAAGATGCATTTTTGTAGGATGAGAAATTTCAAGGTGAAATTTCAAGGAGAATTCATTTAAAATATGCAAACAGATCTAGAAACAAACTTATCAGAAGTGTGTCAGACTGGGAATGTTCAGGTCCACCACGACCAGTATAAATAGTCAAAGTTAAGGATCCCCGCATTGAGCCGACTTGTGCAGCCTCTCCGGCTCCCCTGGTCCCTTCAGCCATGTATTCCCTCCTTCCCTCTGAGAAAACACCAGCTCCTGTTTCCGTAGTATCTGGAGATGCCCATGAAATGATGTGAGAAAACACAGAGTGTTCTTCTTTCTCAAGCTGATGGGCAATCTTGTATTAGAGAGTTAGGAATAGTTAGAGACAATCACTCTCTTGAAGTGAATAGGAGGTGGGGATACATCAGGTAGGGTCACTTAGAATTGGAAAACACGGATTTTAAAAAAGACTTGCGGAGAGAGAATGGATAAGCTGCAAAAGAACCTGTTGGTGTATGCATGTGATTTGCTAAGTCTTGTTAACCCTTCATTGTCCGTTTTTTTTTAAATGTTGAAAGCCTAAGCTTGTTACTAGTCCAATCTAAGTATCTATGTACATGTATGTCTTAATGGGAACAATATGAATGTGATCGTGGTGATTGTTGAGTTAGTTAAAGTTAAAACAGCAAATGAGTTACACCAACATTTCTTGTTCAGTGAGAGCATTGCCCTTTTAAGAGATTGAATTTGCTTGCCTTGTACAGACAAACGGCAGAAATCCAGCTTGAAAATTGATTCTGGTTAATGGTTTTATCAGAAAAAGTAAATATTGGGAAGAACTTTTACACAGGCTAAAAGAAAGACAAAGCTTTGGGAGAAAGTAAGATTTAATTTAAGATGCAAAATGTTTTATTTTAGGGTCAATGCGATTAAGGATTCTTTTTGTTGTGTTTAGTTCCCTGGGACACATTTGTAGGAATTAGAATGGTAGAGAAAAGTTTAAGAAAGCAGAATTTAAAAAGTGTTTGGATCTGCTTTGTTTGGGAAAGTCCTTTAAAATGAAGTCACGTAAGGCTGCACAATTGCATGCCTCCAAGAATGTTTTGCTCCGCCCCCTTGATGTTCTACAGAAACGTTAACCCTTTCAGCAGACAGCTGATCTTTTTAAAAATCTCCACACAGCTTTTGTGTTTTCAAACATAACTTTTTTATATATTGAATAGTATTAATTTTTAAGTTTTTTGATTGGATATTAAATAATTGGGCTCCTGACCAGAGCCACAATGGACATTCGTTTTTTTTTTCTACAGGTGCCAATGGATCCAATTCGATGTAAAGAATAAGAGAAGCATATATGCAAGCTCTTCTAATTGAAGAAAATCCAATAAAAATATGCACACACACTTTCCAAGTGTGGATTCTATTGTTATTTAAAATACAGTTCCTTTTGGAGAAAGATAATTTAGAAAAAGGAAACCTGTTAGCCCAACAATATTGTCATTTGAAGTTAGAATAATTTTGAATCTAAAACTGTAATTTAGTAAGTTGCTTTTGAGAAATTGAAATATCATCTAAATTAAACAATGAACAAGCAAAATATGTTAATGCCTGGAATTGAATAGAAATATTTGATTTCTGTTTAAAAGATATTAAGAGGGTATTTTATTGGACTGTAAAGTTTCTCCAGGACTCCTGAGTGAAATAGAATGGGAAAGGATTTCAGAGATAGAGACAGAAAAAGCACCAAATTGGTATTGAAATAACCTATATTGAATGTAATTCAATGGGATATATCAATCTGGTGCTAAAGTATATTCTAGTGAAAGGAAAGCATAGATGAGACTAGTAAATCGATTGATTTCCCTTGGAGATACTTGTGTCCTTGCCTAGGAGTTTTTTTTAAGAGAATTGAATTTGGTAGTCTGGCCAGTACCCAAAACATTGGAACCATACTTGGAGAGGTAAGCAAAGACTTTTGTTAAGATAATCTGAGTGTCAAGAGCGTGTAGCATGATATTGAGACACTGCATACATGAGCAGATATGTTACATGTGAAGTAACCAACAGAATATCCAGGAAATCAGTTCAAAAATGGCTGGTTCAAAGGAATGCACTGAAGAACAGATCTCAGTCGTGAGCAACTACTTGACAAATGACATGAAATGATTAATGTAACCAGTAGAGTGAGACAACATCCTTAAATCTTAAAGGCACCAACACATACTCCATAGAAGAACTGACTTTAAAGCAATCAGAGTATAATTAAGCACTATGATTCTTGTCAAATGAGTAGGATTAAAATATAAGAAATAAAATTTGGCTTAGAACTTTAAGGACCTAGGAACAATGAAACTTAGTAACAAATATCCACAAATTGAATACGGTTTTTTCTAAAAATTGAGAGCTAGAGGATCTTTTAAGTCGGTTTGATTTTATAGTTAAGACATTAATACTTCAGTGCAAATAACTTAGAATTAGCAACACTTTTGCAAGAGAATTTTATTAAGTGAGATAATCTGTAGGCGGGGCCTACCATTGCAGGTAGATAGTGAACAAGGCTACATTTTACGCGAGAAATTTTCACTCAAATACATAAATTATTGGAAATTACACACAAATTTCACATCAGCCACCACTCTTCTGGAGTAGTAGAAAGAGGAAATAGAACTTTAAAAACAATGTTGAAAACGCTGTGTAGGGATCACTTCACTCAATGGGTTAATATGTTACCACTGTGAAAGGCAAAAATAAAGAAATGAAATGGTACCACATGAATCAGTTAAAAGCTCTGAAAGAATATTACCAGACTTTGTTTTGTAACAGATGTAGATCCTGATATCCTGAACTTCTCCTCAAGGATCAACATCTTATGAACAGGGATGGAAGCCCCGGAATTGATACCACCTTGTGACAGAAACTATTGTCAATGCAAATGAACACCCCAGAACTATTTCCACCATCCTTGTGTTTGTACAACTGATTACCACACTTGTCGTTATTTTCATCTATTGTTACTTGAGGATCCTCACCAAGACATTGCAAATCCGTGCTTCTGATTTGGGCTGGAGGTCACTTCTGATGCCCAATAGAAATCTGTGAGATCAATTGAATAGTGAGAAGTTAAAATATTGACAATATATTTCATCTTCAACCCAGGGACTGTTGTACCACATAAATTAAGTTCAACAGCGCATTGGAAGCAGTTCAGGAAAGGTTCACTTGGTTGGTTAATGGGATGAGGGATGGTTGAGCAGGTTGCAGCTCACTGGAGATTAGAAGAATGAGAGGTGATCTTCTTGAAACGTATAAGATTCTGAGCGGGCTTGACAGGATAGGTGCTGATAGGATGTTGGGGTAATCTAGAACAAGGGGATACAGTTTAAAAATATGGGATCTCCCATTTAAGATGAGGTGGCATTTTTTCTCTCAGAGGTTTGTTAGTCTGTGGAATTCTGTTCCCCAGAAAGCATTGGAGGTGGGTCATTGAATATATTCAAGGCTGAGTTAGATAGGTTTTTTGACTGACAAGGAATTCAAGGAATATAGAGGACAGGCAGGAAAGTGGAGTTAAGGTCACAATCAGATTAGCCATGATTTTATTGAATGGCAGAGCAGGCTCGATGGGCTGAAAGGCCTACTCCAGCTCCTATTTCTTATGATCTTCCATGGACCTGCCTTCACAGAAGGATCCTCTTCTTCCAAGGAGCAGTACTTTCTTCTTTTACTACAAGGTACAGAGTGACTGAGACCTCCACTTCTCTAGACACCCCCATTTCCTGCCCTGCACTGGATGATCTGTTACACTTTCTCCCCCTTCTCTATAAGGAGCACATGAGTGGGCACAGTGCCATATATGGACCTAGGCATATGCTCTGTATTCAGGAGTCCTACCTCTATGTGCTCTTCTTCCTCCACACCTTCCTTCCACGGTGATGCTCCCCCTCCCTGATGGAGATCATGCTGGCGGGGGGCGGGGGGGGGGGGGGGCCTCTCCACACAGTCTTCCCTACTAATGCAGAGCAGGGTCGGGGAAGGAGTATTGGTAACATCCGCCAGTCTCAGCCACTTCAACTGTTTTGCATACAGGGCACCAGGGCTGTTCCTGAGGGCCTGCTCCACCTCCTTAGTGTCATGGAACCAGGGATAAGTATATAGTCCCCTGGTGGTGGATGTGGAAATCATCCTCTGTTGGGCCACGTGGATAAGTAGGCAGTGCCAGAAGGATAAGAAATAAAGAAGGCTTGTAAGCCATGTCAGCTGCCCCTCAGTAGGTAGCACTCTTCCTTCTGAAACAGAACATTCTAAGTCCCTAACCGAGTGTTGCAGACTGGCACATTCCAAGATCCAGGACTACGTGCTAGGGGACGCACTAAAGTTTGGAGCAGCCGCTGCAAAAGGCCAATGGGGAAAGGTGGCTGTCTAAGACCTTTCTGCCAGAGTGCAATGAGGGACTGGGAATTGTACAGACCTCTCGGGCTGTACGACTCACAATAAATGTATGTAGTGCAGAGTACAACATGATGTATATTGATAACTCCAATACCATTGCACTGTCTGATTGTCTGTAATTACCATATTGAAATGACTGTAATATTCATTGATTGTATTGAAGCACCGGGTGATCCATGTGTAAAAGTTGAATATGGTTGCACTCTTTGTGATGGCCTTTTAGAAATGTTTTGTAATGTTCTTTCAGATATTTTATGAATAAAGTATATTTTTCAAAAAAAAATCAGAAGATTCTGAGTTTAAGTTCCACTCTAAGGCTGGAGCACAAAAATCAAAGGTGATAAACACTCAATAGTGAGGGAATACTGCACTGTCGGAGGTGCTGTCTTTCGAATGAGACGCCATATTGAGGCACCAGCTGCCTGCTTCGGTGGATGTTAAAGATCCCATGGCATTTTACTTTATTCTTCCACTAGGCCAGCGTTTATTGCCCAGGCCTAGTAATTTTGAAGAAGAGCAGTGGAGTTATCCCCGATGTTCTGGCCAATATCTATTCCTTAATCAAAATTACAAAAACTGATCATTACCACATTGCTGTTTGTTGGGAGTTTTCTGATTGGATTTTGGCTGCTGCGTTTCCTACATTATATCAGTAACTACACTGTTGAAAAATACTTCATTGGTTGTAAAGTGCTTTGAGATGTCCGTGGTCAGGAAAAGAGCTACATAAAGAGCTCTATTTTTGTTGTTGCCCTGAGGCAATATAGGAGTCGTGCAACCACTTATGTAAATGCAGTTGTTAGATTGTTTTTAAGCCTTTCATTGAATCAATGATGGGGATTGTTGTGGTAGCTTCGATCAACGGACCACAGGAGTCTCAGGTACAGGTCATGATTGTTTATTCGAGCAATTGCAAGGAGAGTACCATCTCAATGAAGCTTGAGATAGCACTCTGCTAAATTACAAGTGTTCAGCATATTTATACATTATTGGTCACGTACAAGAACAGTTTCCAGATTCCGATCTCGTCAACATATAGGTTTACATTAAACAGACATCTCTGGTACATGCATCGTATGTCCCTATCTTCACCCATGCAGAGACCTTCCCTCTTATCTAAGCTGGAACCATCTGTCCTTCCCCTATCTGTTGAAGAGCACACTTAATCTATGTTACTGTCATCCTCTGACTCCAGTCTGGTTCCCAAAGCCTTTCTGTTGTTTGCAGGCCCTAAGGCTGTGCAAGGTTCATCTGGTAACCTTTAACTGTTAATTTGCTTGGTAGCACTGGCTGCTTGGAGATTTTAAGTAATTCATTCCCTTTCAATAAATTCTCCCTTATCATGAATTCTCACTTACTTTCTTCCCCCTAACAAGGATCAAATCTCTTCTCTTTTCTTCTTTTTGATATCCTGTCCTTGATGATCAATAAATGATTCCTGAGTTTCTCAGAGAAACTGGTACACGGATTTGGCCTCTTGGTACAAGTGATTCCTGGATATTGTTCCTCGGTACATGGCGTCCCTGGATTTAGTCTCTTTTTTTCCTTCCATGGGATGTGTTACTAGCACGGCCAGCATTTGTTGCACATCCATAATTTTCCTTGAACTGAATGGCTTGCTGGGCCATTCCTGAGGCCAGTTCAGAGCCAATCACGTTGCTGTGGGTCTGGAGGCACATGTAAGCCAGACAGGGTAAGGTAAGGACCAGTTGGGTTTTTACAAAAATCAAAGATAGTTGTCATGATCAGCATTATTGAATCTAGCTAAATATTCCAGATTTATTAATTGAATTCAAATTCCTCCAGCTTTGGACCACGTCCCCAGGGCATTAGCATGGGCATCTGGATTGCTAGTCCAGTGACATTGTCACTATGCTACCGTTTTCCCTTTTGTATGTGGCCCATGGATTCAGTCTTTTGGTGTAAGTATTCCCTGGATTTATTCTCTTGGTGTATTTCAGCTTTTGATGTAAATTGCAGGATGAGTTGAGGGGTGAGTGGGAGCAGAGTGTCGGGATGATGTGGGGGCGAGAGAGAACAGATTGTCAGGATGTGGGTGTGAAAGGCATTAGAGACAGTGCAGAAAAGATTCACGGGAATAGTACAAGGGGTGAGAACCTACAGTAAAGTGGATAGATTGGAGGAACTGGGGCTGATCTTCTTGGGGAAAAGAAGATTTGATAAAGGTGTTCGAAACATCAGGTGTCTGGACAAAGTAGGCTAGTAGAATCTGTTCCTGTTGATGGAAGGATATAGAAACAGCGGGTACCTATTTAAGGTGATTGGCAAAAGCAGTGGCATAATGAGGAAAATATTTTTTTACCAGTGATTAGTATCTGGAATGCACTTCCTGTGAGTGTGGTGGAGACAGATTCAATTGTGGTTTCAAAAGAAAATTGGACAACTATCTGAAGAGAAAAGATTTGCATGCCTTCAGATTCAAAGGCATGGGAATGAGGCCACGTTCATGCTGGTTTTCCTTAACTATCTGCATTTGTCCAAGTGATTGTTAATTTTGAAATGATCATTTCAAAAAGTTTCCGCACCACTGACTGGCCTTCAGTTGCTGGGGTTATCCTTACCATATTTTTAGAACAAAGGAGTAACACTTGCTATTCTCCATTTCTCTGGCATCACCCCTGTATCTAAGGAGGATTGGGAGATAATGGCCTGTGTCTCTGTAATTTCCACTCTTACCTCCCTCAGTATTTTTGGATGTATCTCATCTAGTCCTGGTAACTTATCAACATGAACCTCAGCCAGTCTGTTTAATTTTAGCCTATTAATTGTCTTAGTTCCCTCCATTTTCAATATGACTTGGGCAGCATCGACATCCTTGGTAAATGAAGGAAGAAGGTGCACAAAATACTTAACTTACTTTTTATCTTAGTCTTCTGACATGAATACATGTATTAGTTTTATCTACAATTTCATTGGAATTTTACCATGCATAATTTGGGAACTGCAATGCGCACATTTCATTTACAAATTATTGTTAATGGCAATTTCAAATCTCCAACCCCTCTGCTCCTGGCCCTATATGGGCGTGGACAATCTGACATCATGGATGATGCAACTGGCCTGAGGCACAAGCTATTTTAAAATTTCAGATTGGAACTGGAGCAGATTCTCAACCACTTGTTTTCATCCCAGGTCCAGAAGAAAGGATAAATCTTCTCCATGAATTTATTCCCAGTGAAGGTGTGGAGATGGGACTTGGTGTCCACGCATTAAAATGAAGCTGTTCCAGCCTCATAAATGAGGTAAACCCCCTGCCTTCCGGGGGATGTAACCAACTGGCAGAGGGATTGCGAGGAGGAATTTAAAGTAAACTAATCCGCAGATCGTCGCATGGTCCAGAATCCATTTTCTGGTCTCAGTCCAACTGTTCCCTTCCTGTCCACAGAATCTGCAGCTACTCCTAGTGTCCAATGCTGATTCCCTGATACCTCAATTTCCCAGTAATGTCTCCTTGATGTGAATCCCTCTGATCCTAGCACAGGTTCCCAGACTGTAAACCTCCTCCGAGTCCATCTCACACTTTTCAGATCCTCAGACACCACGAGCCAGGGATTTGCTGTTTCCACATCCAGGGTCACAGAGACTGAGAGAAAAAGCAGAGAATTAGAAAGAGTCACTGGGGTTTGGAGGAGAGACTTATTGGGGATTGTGGGTGGGAGGGTGGTAGATTCACTGGGGATCAGGGCGGGGAGACTCACTGGGGAGTGGGGCCAGAGATTCTCTGGGAATTGGGTAGAGAGACTTGCTGGAGATTGAAGAGAAAATAAGGGAGACTTTTTGGGGATCATGGGAGATATGAGATGGAGGGTTCTGGGGAGATGTGGGAGTAAAATTGGTCTAAATATGTTTTCTCCCCATACTTTCTGCTGTCTTCTCATTTTAATGATTGTTGCATGCAGCCCAGGTAATCCACGCTGCTGGCTGGGGGCACACTCAACTTAGGGGCCTGGTAGACTACTGAGCTAGCTTGTATTCAAGCTCTTAAATGCATTCTGTGCCATTTAAAAGAAAGCTGCATTGTTTCATATCATCTTGAATACCACTGATGAGATTGCAACAATCATTAGATGGAATACCAGGACAGAGAATGAGCTCCCAGATTTCCTTGATGTGAAACTGGAGGCCCTCATCATCAGCGTGGACAGGAGGAGGGAGACCATATTTCTATAGATGGACAGGAAGCCCTCAAGGCAAGTCCACTGAAGTAAGTGAGAGCAAGTGGCTATGGAAGTCAGGATTTTGGCCTTGAGGATCTGGCAGCAGTTCTGGAAGAGATCCAGTGACCTCATACAGGTCCTGAAATGAATGAATTTAGAAATGACATCTCATACCCACCATACCACCAACCTCTCGCTCTAATGAGATCCACCGCTCATGAAACAGTAACTCCTAGCATTCAGGACACCTAACATTCACATATTCAACCTCACCCTCACATGCCACCCACTGATCCCAGCCTCACACCTACCTCTGGCTGCATCCACAGAGCCATTCAGCTCTGGCAGAACACTGTCCAACACAATGCCACAGAATCATTGACTCCTTTGGGGATTGATGACAATCTATATATGATCTCCATGTGTGGACTAGTTCATTAACCAGAATGTTCTTGGTCCACCTCGGAAGGGGGTATCGCTGAATCTGATGCTGGGGAATGAGGTGGGCCAAGTTGACCGAGTTCTGTGGCGGAACACTTGGATAAGAGTGATCATTGCATCAGAAGGTTTAGATTAATAATGGAGATGAAAAAGGAACAGGTATAGCAGAGCTTCTATATTGGAAAAGGCTGACTTAAGTGGGATGTGGGGGAGAGCTAGCCAGGGCAAAATGGAACCAATATTTTAGAAAAAATTGTAATGGAACAATGGAATCTTTAATGAGGAAACGTTTCAGATACTGACTAGTTACATTCCAACAAGAGAGTAAGGCAGCGGAGTCAAAGTCAGGGTTCTTTGAATGTTGAAGGAGATAGAGAATATAATGAAACAGAAAAGAGGGTGTATGATGCAATCAGGTGAACTCTTCAAGCAAGAACCAGGCCAAATACAATAAGTTAAGAGCGGAAGTGAAGTTGGAGAAGCTGGGGTTGTTATCTTTCTAAGAAAGGAGGGAAAATAAGATTGGCAGACAGAATAAGGGAATAGAATGGCAGTTGACATGAGAGGTAACCCCATGTAAATAGGCATGTAATTTGTAAGTGGGTAGTAAGAGGCAGATGGAGCCTATTAAGGACAAGGAAGGTGAGATATACTTAGTAATTCAGAGCAAGGCTAGAATATTTAATGAGTGATTTGTACTGTTACTTACTAAGGAAGAGGCCTTCTGAAAAACATATTGGTAGAAAGGGAGATGAGAGAGGTAAGGACAGAGTGAAAACTGATTGACAGGTTGTACTGGAAAGGCTAGTTATGCTTAGAGTGGGTAAGTTGCTTGTTCTGATATTTTGCATCCAGGTTTCGAAGGGAAGTTGGGATGCAGATAGTGAAAGAACTTGCCAAGTCTTCCAAGCTTCCCTTGAAATGGGGGAGATGGTAGTAAGGCTTTATGGGAAAGAATCCAGAGTTTGATTTAATTAAGGAGAGCCAGTACCAACTTGTAAAAGGCAGATCGTGCTTGACTAATCTAACTGAATTTTTTTTGGTAAAGTAAAAGAGAAGATTAGTGAAGGGAATGCAATAGATATTGTCCATATGGATTTAAAGAAAGCCTTTCACAAAATATCACACAAAAGGCTGGTGAAGAAAATTGAGGCTTATAGAATCAGAGAGTCACTGTCAGCTTGGATAATAACAATGGCTTATGGATTGAAAACAGCGGGTCGTGGTAAATGGATGTTTTCCAGACTGGAAGATGATAGACAGTAGTGTTCTGTAACTTGGATTTTGGAATACAGAGTAAGGTTTCAAAATGTGCTGATGATACCAAACTTGGAGGTTTGGCAAACAATGAGGATGATACCAATTGACTGCAACAGGACATAGATAGGCTAGCTGAATGGGCAGACAAGTGGCAGATGGAATTTATTACACAAAATTATGAAATGAAGCATTTTGGCAGAAGCAATAGGGAGAGGCAATAATGACTGAATGGCATGATTCTAAAAAAGTGTACAGAGACAGCAGAACTTTGGGGAATCTTATGCATATATCTATATAGAGAATAGTTAGCAAAGCGTATGGGATCTTGGGCTTCATAAACAGAGGTATTGAGTACAAAAGACGGGAAGTTATGCTGAACCTTTCTAAAGCTCTGATTATGCCACAACTAAAATATTGCATCCAGTTCTGGCCACCATGCTTTAGGAAGGATGTGAAGGCCTCTGAGAGCCTGCAGAGGAGATTTACTAGAATGGTTCCAGGGATGTGGCATTTTAGCAACAAAGTTAGGTTGGAGAAGCTGGGGCTGTTATCTTTCTAAGAAAGGAGGTTGAGCAGAGATCTGATAGAGGTGGACAAGATTATGGCAGGTTTAGATAAGGCAGAATAAGAAAATCCATACCTGTTAATTGATGGTGCAAGGACTAGGTTTAAGGTTTTGAGCAAAAGATGCAGGGAGAATATGAGGAAGAACTATTTTACCCAGTGGGTGGTAATGACCTGGAACTCAGTCCTACAAGGGTGTTGAAGGTGCAGATAGTCAATGATTTGTAAGTAAACACAAAAACAGCAGCTGCTCACTGAGTGCAGCCTGTCACAGTGTGGGCTTGGGAATTTGGTGAGTGAGGGAATTTGGCGCAGTAAGGTAGGATGGGCTGTAGCTAACTTAACTGCCTTAAAAATTAGAACAGCAGACCAATTTAAAAGAACTAGGGGGCCTAGTCTGTGCACTGGCCATGTTCTAAGAAAAATCTAATAGTGATATCACAGAGAACAGGTGATTGGTTTCTGAGTATTTGGGTAGAAATTTGTGTGCGTGCGTGTTTGAATATATAAGTAGCTAGCGGTGTGTGTCTGCACTTAGGGAACCATGAGTATATATGGGCATGGATATGTGCATATTTGGGGAGGGGTGTGAGTGCATATAGATAGGGATGTGTATGTATATGGATATGAGTGTGAGTGAATATAGATAAGTATATATTTATATATGAATAGAGGTGTGTGCGTGTATATGGAGGGTTGTGTCTTTATATGGGCAATGGAATATGTATATAAATGGGTACAGGTATGTGTGTATATGGGGTATGTGAGTGTGTGGATAGGGCTGTGTTTGTGTATATGGATGGGGTATGTGTACATATGGGTGGGGCATGTGTCTGTATTTGGATAGGGGTATGTGTGTGTGTGTTTGGATAGGGGTATGTGTGTGTGTGTGTATATATATTGATAGGGATGTGTGTGTGTTTATATAGTTAGGAGTGTGTGTATGTGTGTACAGATAGGGGTGTGTGTGTTGATGAATAGGGATAGGAATGTAAATGGGTAGGGGTGTGTATATATCATCTGAAGTATGTGTGTATATGAGCAGCAGTATATATGTATACTGGCAGGGATATGTGTTTATATAGGTAAGGGAGTGTGTGAATAAAGGTAGGGGTGCATGTATATATGGGTGGTAGTATATATATTTTTGGGTAGGGGTATGTATATATATGCCTAGGGGTATGTGTGCATATTACTAGGGTTATGTATTATATGGGTAGGTGTGTGTGTCTATATGTAGGTGGGAGGTATGTGTGTTTTAGAGTAGAGGTATGTATGTAGGTGCTTACAGGTATGTGTGCTTATAGGTTGGGGGTATGTGTGATTTTGGCCAGGGGTATGTGTATATATGGGTAATGGTTTGTGTGCATCTGGGTGGAGTGTGTGCATATATCTGTAAAGGGGGTGTGTGTGTATGTGTGCATGTTTAGGGCAATTAAGAATGGCCAACAAATCCTGCCATTGTCAGCGATGCCCTCCCCATTTTTTTAAATGTGTGTGCCCGTGTGTGTGTCTGTGTGTTTATAGGGATGGACCCAGATTCAGAGTCATTCCACATCCTCCCACCCCATCCTGTGCCAACCCACCCATACTCTCACAATAGGAAATACATCTTGGACACATCAAACAATCAGCATAGTGAATAGAGCCCATCAACAATAATATATCCATGAATCCAATCAATCCAACATAAAAACAGGTAAAACACAGCTGATCAATATAAAAGGACAGGTAGAAGTGTCATTTCCACAGAACAGCCTCCTCACTGCCCTCAGAACACACCCAGTGAATGAATGTGTGGGACAAATGCTGATAATTTACTCAGCCAAGAGCAGAGAATAGTCACATTAATCAACAGAACTCTCCCATTACTCTGCTGATACACATTCCTGGAGAAGGAGGCTGCTCCATCCCAATGGAATTCAAATAATGTTACAAAGTGACGTTGCAGCTCTGTTCCCTGAATGAAGTGCTTGCACATTTCTCACATCAGCATTCCTCACACTCACCCCATGTAATAGCAGCACAGTAACTATGAGTGGAGACCAAAACTGTGCTCTTCACTCCCAACAGGACAAGCTCCCAGTGGACACAGGGCATTAGGAGAAGCAGCTGTAGCAATCTGGGGGGAAAGCAGTGACCTGATCCAATAGCAGCTAATTTCTTCCCTACTGACTTTCACAAAGTACTAAACAGGCAGCTTACTCTCTGACTGAAATGCTTACACCATGTACTGGAGACAGGGGCTCAGATACACATCAGTTCATCACAATCATCTTAATGCATAGGAATAGAGAGATTGTCACCACTGCTCATAGTAGCAAATAAAATATCTCTTCAGTACTGACTAGAAAATATTGGTCAAGGTCTTAACTCCCAGCTATCTCTGGTCTGGTCCATGGAAACAAATTGGCTTTGCAGGGGACTGTTTGTGGAGGAGGTTATTTAATATACCGCACCACTGTCAAACTTCCAAGGTAGTATATTAACAGGCTTTTGATGAGGGTCAGCTAAATATTTACTCCGGACAATTGAGAGAATAAGCCTTTCCAAGTGTTTGCTCCAGTGCTTGCTCCCCACAAACACAATAATACCAGCTGATTCGATAATCCTCATCCCTTCAGCAGGCAGATAAAGCCTTTTTCCCAAGTTTCCTCACACTTCTTGTCCCAATAATAAACATGGACATGAGTATGGTACATGGTGTGGAGATGCCTCAGGACAATGAATATTGCAGAGGCGGAAATATTCAGCTGGGAATGGCGGGGTTTTCCTCTTGATAAAGTTTTCAAAGTATCGTTGGGCTCTGGAGTCAATGCTTCATGTCTGTGGAGCTGACATTTGGAGTTGATGAACGGAAGGTGCATTTGATGTATGACTAACACTTTGATTTCAACCACATTCCTTTGCACCTATTTAGTTCTTAAAGTTACGCCTTTTGATGTGCTAATGTATAACGAATCAAATTACAAGGCCTAAATCAGGAAACAGGATGCTATATGAGATTTACCAGGTTTAATGGCATCCGGGAATTCTCTCCAAACTGCTTGCTGCAAAGGGCCACTGAAATTTCCAATAATCAAGGAGCCATATGCTAACTTCAGTATGCTTCATTCCTCCCTAATCCTGCAAATATTAAAAAGTTCGACGATAAATTCAGTATAAACACTTCTCTAAGCTATTTTGCCAAACTCTGCAGTTTCATTAATAAGCATGCCCTACCTACTCTTCTGACACGTTTCTTCCTGAAATAAATAAAACACAAACCTGAATTGATTGAGAATGACTGTGTATATCCGGACAGCAGAAATCTCACGTACATTATTACTCGCTGCTGATAGTTCCCAGTAGAATCGCAGGAGAAAGTATTAAAAAGTTACAATGGTGATACCAGAAATGAGAGGGTGTGTCTAATGGAAGGCCTAAACAGGCTGGGGGCACTTTTCTCTAGAAAAGACAAGTGTCAGAGGTGACCTGATAGAGATCTTTAAAATTCTGAAATTATTCGGTACAATAATGCGGTTCTGTCCAAACCTGGGGCCATAAACACAAGGAAGTCACACTAAATTAAACAGAGAATTCAGAATCAACTTTCCGGACATTGATTAGAATTCCGAAGTTTCTATACGTAGAATGATTGAGACCAAGGTGCCTTAAAAGAAACTAGATAAGTGCCTGAAGGAGTAGGAAATAGAACAATAGAGTGATAGTGAGTTGAAGTGAGACAGGAGGAGTCTTGTGTGGAGGGTAAACACTGACTGAAGTCTCTTGAGCAGATTGCCCTGTCTTTGTGATATAAAACATTGTGTGATACTATGGAGAATATATTTTAAAAATAAGCAGCAGAAATAGCACCAAAATCATTAAAAGCAGCTAATAAAAACAGGACATAGTGGATAAAATCTTATTTGTGTCAGATATTGGACATCAATATCAGTCCCATTCAGGCTTTCACATCCACCGAACAGACAAACTCACAACATGGGATGTGAGTTCCAGGCAACAAGGAAATAGTCACAAGCGAAGTGTTATGATCACGACAATTCCCCCTCAGCGAGCCTGCAGATATTCCTGGAGCTCTGTAGATATCGTAGAAATCCAATTGGTTCCGTGAAAACAGCAGATTCGCTCCAGAACATACACAAACATCGATGGGCTTAAATCAGTTCCAAATCATTGTGAAAATGTTGCATTTGTTTCAAACTTGTCGTTCAACACTTTTTGACTTTGCACATTTACTGAACTAAACTGAAATATAGCTCCTCACCTTCAGAAAAACCACTCCGTCCTTTTGTTACATCTTTGCAACTTTGAGAGTTTCCCTTCAATAGAATTTACATTATCCTGAATCTCTCGAAGGTTTTTCTCCATTGGTTCTAGAATCCTCCTCTTCTTCCCCGAGGTCTCGGATTAAACGCTGCTCTTTCTCAGTGAGAATCTGGTGCATTTTAGTGATTTCGGATGTGATGTGGGTCTGCAGACTGCTCGACTGTTCCTACCAAATGAAATATGAAACGTCCCGCGATGAAGAAACTAACCGAAATACCAGAAAATCAGCACAGGGACACTTTACCCTAATTTGGGAAATCTTCCTTTCTGTTGCCGCTCCATTGCTAGAACCGTCGATTTATTTTTTGTGAAAGAATCTAAGGATAAATTCACCCGATCCAGGGATTGGGAGGGAAAATCAGGAAATAAATGTATGTGACCATGAAAATGTGATCAAATAATCAGGTGATCAAATTTACCTTGTAAATTTCAACAGCTTCTTTAATCGGCAGGAAGCGGTGCTCTCTGTGTTCCCACGAAACTACACAAGTGTAACAGATCAATTTCTTGTCAGTTTCACAAACCAGCTTCAGGTCTTCCTGATGTTCTTCACAGTGAAGTTTACTTTCCTTCTCTTTCGGATCCAGCTTTAATTTTCGAGCTTTCTCAGCCAGATTCGCTAAGACCCGATTTACCCTGAAATTCCTTTCCGGAAACTCCTATCCACATTCCGGGCAGGAGTTTATCCCCTTCTTTTCACAACACTGGGTGATACAGGAGCGGCAGAAGTTGTGTCCACACTCTAGTGAAACCGGATCAGTGAAGAAATCAAGACAAATGGAACTAATTGTATCCTCGGTCCAACTCTCCTCCTGCTGTCTGAAAGCCATGTTCACGCTCAGCGCTTCTGATTCAAACCACTTTCAGTTTCGATCAAGGCTGGCTCTGGACACTCCTGTGCAGTGTTTAGGGAGCCTTCTTTTTAGTCAATCCCTTGGGATCGAAGATAATTTGCTTCTACTCCGGTTCGATGGGTTCTCAGAAGGCTGATAAGTCCAATGTCATGAAGCTATTAATGTATATAATATTATTGGAAAATATGTTTCTTGTAAAATACAGGTTTAATCTGTGGGTGTGTCTTAATTGGATTAAAGCCAGCTAGTCTGGGTGCTTTGATGTGTAAAACAAAAACAGAATTACCTGGAAAAACTCAGCAGGTCTGGCAGCATCGGCGGAGAAGAAAAGAGTTGATGTTTCGAGTCCTCATGACCCTTCAATGTGTACTAGTTTTGATCTGTAAAAGAGATAGTGCCTTTGCATTTTTTGAATAGACTATTCAAGAAGTGGGGTGAAAACTGTTACCTATCTAGCAGCTACCAAGCACTATGTCTATATTACAAATCAAATTGGTACTACAAAAGGGGTTTCATTGTTAAAAGGTGGAGTTCAAAGATGGTGATGATGCAATGAGAATTTACATGCAATCAGTGGTAGGCATAACTTCAGTAGTGTTCAGGTGTGCAGAGCAGAGGCAATGTGAGATCAAAAGGCAGCTGGGTAAGCCTCCAACTGGCTCCCCAGGAACCAAAGTGAAAAGAACCTCATCTTGAATTTGTAAGGTGAAAAATGCTTTGCCTGGTGTTTGGTTCAGTCTGTGGGTTGCTGTTGCCTTAATGGAAATTAGTCTGGGAACTTGTTAAAAGTTATGATAGTAGTAATTTGTAACTATGTGTATATATTGTTTAACCTTTGTAAATTAATAAAATGTTTAACACAAAACCTCGAGAACTGGTGGTCTGATTCCTGAATTTAGAGTCACATCTCAACCATAATACTTAAAATTATAGGTTATGGCAATTGTTTAAAGTTTCCTTTTGGGATTTTTAAATAACTCAGCTGTACCAATTGCATCCATCATAAGATCCAATGCATGATCTGCAGGCTTGCCACATGTTGGACGGGTGTTGCTTGAAGGTCAGGAGCAAGAACTGTTTGGAGGCTTGCGCATTCCCTTTGATGCCTTGACCGTGTCTCTATGTATTCCGATGAAGTCTCTCAATGTGTTATCAGTGCCTACTGGAATGAGCCTTTTGGTTGGTCACAAGCCAGGGACTCCTATGAGTTGGTGGGAATGTTTGACCTCTTCAGGGGTGCTTTGAGGACACCCCTAAAGCATTTCTGCTGTCCTCCTGGGAGTCTCTTGCCATGATTGAGTTCTGAGTAGAGCAATTACTTCAGGAGTCTGGTATCAAGCAGATGAACGACATGTCCTGCTCAGCGGAGCTGCTTTCAAGTGATTAGCCTCTCAATGCTGGGCATATTTGCATGGGAGGGGCTGCTGCTGGTACCGTCTTACTTGTTACTGGGTTTGGATCTCGCAAAGGCACTGCTGATGGTACTTGTCTAGTGGGTTATACAAGTCTCTGAAATATATAGGAGCACATGAGTCACTGCTGCCTGGTAAACCATGGCCTTAGACTTGGGTTTGTGATCTCAGTCCTCAAACACTCTTTTCCTTAGTCAGCCAAAAGCTGAGCTGACACATTGGAGATGATGAATTGCATCCTCTATGTCTGCCTTTGTCAAGAGGAGGTTCCAAAGGTATAGAAAATGGTCCATATTTTCCAGGATCTTGCTGTTGATCTAAATCAATATGGAGAGGTGCTTTGATCTGGGAGCTGGTTGGAAGAGGATCTTAGTTTTCCAGGTATTTAATGAAAGGCTCATTTTCACATACGTTTCAGAGAACAAATCGACAGTGACTTAGAGCTCAGATTCTGAATGAGCGCACATATGTGTCATCTGCGTACTGAAACTTTATGACTGAATTTGGATTGATTTTGGTTTTGGATTGAAGGCAGCGGAGATTGAACAGTTTACCATCCATTCTGAAAACTGTATCCATTCGTGTGGTTAGTTTTCTGGAGGTGACAGGCTGTATTGTAGCAAGAAAGATAGAGAAGTGGGTTGGTGTGATGACACAGCCTTGTTTGACCCTAGTCTTCACTGAAATAGGAGCCATGGTGGCTCCATTGGTGAGGATCACAGCTTGCACATCAGCATGGTGTAGGTGACAGATGGTGACAAATTTCTGAGGGCAGCCAAATTTGTGAAGGATAATGATTAACAAAGTTGAAGGCTTTCATGAGGTCAAAATAGACCATGTATAGTTGGTACTGTTCCTTGCATTTTTTTTTGTATTTGTCACACAGTGAAGATCATGACTGTGATACCTCATGATAGACAAAAACTGCACTGCAATTCTGGAAGGCATTTTTCAGCCACTGAGAGGATGTGATTCAGTAAGATATTTGGAATGACTTTCCTTGTGGCAGACAGCAGGAAGACTCCTCTGTAGTTACCACAATCGGACTTGTCTCCCTTCTCGGATATAGTCATGATCATAGGAAAGGGTCAAATGAAAGGGTCACTCCTTCCCTCTTCAGCCAACAGGAACACTCACAAAACTCCAAATGAAACACTCAAATGCAGCCCAAGACACGACTCAGTGCAAACAAGGCACACTAATGATGGAAAAACTCAGCAGGTCTGGCAGCATCGGTGGAGAAGAAAAGAGTTGACGTTTCGAGTCCTCATGACCCTTCGACAGAACTTGAGTGAGTCCAAGAAAGGGGTGAAATATAAGTTGGTTCTGTCGAAGGGTCATGAGGATTCGAAATATCAACTCTTTTCTTCTCCGCCGATGCTGCCAGACCTGCTGAATTTTTCCAGGTAATTCTGTTTTTGTTTTGAAATATAAGCTGGTTTAGTTGGGGGAGGGGGGGGACAGGTAGAGCTAGATAGAGGGCCAGTGATAGGTGGAGATAGCCAAAAGATGTCATAGACAAAAGGACAAAGAGGTGTTGACGGTGGTGTTATTATCGAAGGAATGTGCTAATAGGTGACATTAAGGGTAGAAAGCAGGACGAGCAAGGTACAGATAGCCCGAGTGGGAGTGGGGTGGGGGGAAGGGATCAAAATAGGCTAAAAGGTAGAGATAAAACAATGGATGGAAATACATTAAAAATAATGGAAATAGGTGGGAAAAGAAAAATCTATATAAATTATTGGAAAAAAAGGGAATCAGAAAGGGGGTGGGGAAGGAGGAGAGAGTTCATGATCTAAAATTGTTGAACTCAGTATTCAGTCCAGAAGGCTGTAAAGTGCCTAGTCAGAAAATGAGGTGCTGTTCCTTCAGTTTGTGTTGAGCTTCACTGGAACAATGCAGCAGCCCGAGGACAGACATGTGGGCATGAGAGCAGGGTGGAGTGTTGAAATATGCTTGCAGACAGACTGAAGGTGTTCTGCAAAGCAGTCACCCAGTCTGCGCTTGGTCTCTCCAATGTAGAGGAAACCACATTGGGAGCAGCAAATGCAGTAGACTAAATTGAGGGAAGTGCAAGTGAAATGCTGCTTCACTTGAAAGGAGTGTTTGGGCCCTTGGACGGTGAAGAGAAGGGAAGTAATGGGGCAGGTGTTGCACCTTCTGCGGTTGCATGGGAAGGTGCCGTGGGAGGGGGTTGAGTTGTGGGGGTGATGGAGGATTGGACCAGGATGTCCTGGAGGGAAAGATCCCTGTGGAATGCCACCGGGGGGGGGGGGGGGCATGAAGGGAAGATGTGTTTGGTGGTGGCATCATGCTGGAGTTGGTGGAAATAGCAGAGGATGATCCTTTGAATGCAGAGGTTGTGGGGTGATAAGTGAGGACAATGGGAACCCTATCACAGTTCTGGGAGGGAGAGGAAGTTGTGAGGGCAGATGTGCGGGAGATGGGCCGGACACGGTTGAGGGCCCTGTCAACTACTGTGGGTGGAAAACCTCAGTTAAGGAAGAAGGAAGACATGTCAGGAACTGTTTTTGAAAGTGGCATCATCAGAACAGATGCGACGGAGGCGAAGGAACTGAGAGAATGGGATGGAGTCCTTACAGGAAGCGGGGTGTGAGGAGCTGTAGGCGAGGTAGCTGTGGGAGTCTGTAGGCTTGTAATGAATATTGGTGGTAAGTCTATCACCAAAAATTGAAACAGAGAGGTAAAGGAAGGGAAGGGAAGTGTCAGAAATGGACCATGTGAAAGTGATGGAGGGGTGGAAATTGGAAGCAAAATTAATAATTTTTTCCAGGCCCAGACGAGAGCATGAAGCTGCACGAAAGCAATCATCGATGTACCGGAGAAAGCTGTGGGAGGGGGCCTGATTAAGATTGGAACAAGGAATGTTCCACATGCCCCATAAAGAGACAGGCATAACTGGAGTCCATGCGGGTACCCATTGCCACACCATAGCCACATGTCCGTCCTTGGCCTGCTGCATTGTTCCAGTGAAGCTCAATGCAAACTGGAAGAACAGCACCTCATCTTCCGTCCAGGCACTTTACAGCCTTCCGGACTGAATACTGAGCTCAACAATTTTAGATCATGAACTCACTCCTCCATCCCCACCCCCTTTCTGATCCCCCTTTTTTTCAATAATTTATATAGATTTTTCTTTTCCCACCTATTTCCATTATTTTTAATGTATTTCCATCCATTGTTTTATCTCTACCTTTTAGCCTATTTTGATCCCTTCCCCCCAGCCCACCCCCACTAGGGCTATCTGTACCTTGCTCGTCCTGCTTTCTACCCTTAATGTCACCTATTAGCACATTCCTTAGATAATATCATCACCTTCAACACCCCTTTGTCCTTTTGTCTATGACATCCTTTGGCTATCTCCACCTATCACTGGCTCTCTATCCAGCTCTACCTGTCTCCCACCTACACCACCCCCCCCCCCACCTTAAACCAGCTTATATTTCACCTCTTTTCTATTTTTCCTCAGTTCTGTTGAAGAGTCATACAGTCTCAAAACTTAACTGTGTTCCACTCCACAGATGCTGTCTTACCCGCTGAGTTTTTCCGGGTATTTTTGTTTTTGTTTTGGATTTCCAGCATCTGCAGTTTTTTGCATTTATTTTAATGTTCTACATTGAGTTACTTTTAATTCATAGTGTTTCAGAAGAAAAGCAAATACATTTGGTTCAATGCATTCTTTGTATTAGAGTTAACTTTTATAAGTGTGTGAATAGTTTTGTAACTGGATAATCCTTTTAGACTTTTATCACTCAAGACTATGTATTAACTGAATGTATAAGGAGAATTTACTATCTAACATTTTAAATACTGATTATCTGTACTACCTACTTCGTAATCTTCTGTATTAGGTCCACATAATTTGAAGATTATAAGCGACTTTTCCACTCTGTCCTTTGTTTTAAAAGTAAAATA
This sequence comes from Carcharodon carcharias, assembly GCF_017639515.1. Classification (NCBI taxonomy): domain Eukaryota; kingdom Metazoa; phylum Chordata; class Chondrichthyes; order Lamniformes; family Lamnidae; genus Carcharodon; species Carcharodon carcharias. The sequence continues at coordinate 106,222,717 of NC_054485.1, forward strand.
ACTCATTCCAAGTGCCAACAATAACAGGGAGAAAAACATCACCTAGCAAATAGCCCCTAAAACAGTCAGGGGTTTGATTTAATGAGGAACTTGCACCAATTAAGCAAAATCCAAGACAATGAACTCAAAATATCATTCATGGTGGCATGGCAACCATACTCCTCTATCCTAAAGAAATACGCAAAAAAAAGTCATAAAATAAGCTTTTATCTTAGCAAGGGGTCATAAAAGTAACAAAAGCAAACTATAATGAGGAGGATGGTCCTATAAGAAATTGGGGATAGTGGGAAGCGACAATCAATGACCATCACCCTTGGGGGCCAATCACAGATTGATCATGCACCCCTTCGGCCAATTAGAAAATAGCAATCCTCATGTAAGCCACTCAGAATACAATATACAATAACATCATTGCTCACGCTATGGGTTGTGGCTTGGAAAGAGTTTAGAAGCAGCAGCTTTCAGTGACCGAGGCGTGCGCCAAGTCCAAAACTGAAGTTTGCAGAGCTTGCTGTCCACAGGGAAGCAGAAAGTGTCGGGGAAAGATCAGAGACCAAGTGTCACCTCACGCCCAAGTTTAACTGGATAGCAAGAACCATAGTACGTCCATAAAGTCACTGTTCTGCTTTGTTAAGCATTACTTTATAACTTAAAGTTTTCTGAGTTACTTCACCAGACTGTTTCCTGTTGCCTGTATGATTAAAGTCTTAAATGAGCAAATGGATATTGGAATTTAAGTTCAAGTAGTACCTAAAACTTGCAAATCGGCAATAGTCGGCATCTAGCGAGAATTCCGATCCGCCATGGTAGGCAGTATCAGAAGGTCCCACTGTCATTTCACGTCGGCGTGAATAAGATTTTTAGATCTCCATCTGAATTTTTCTGCCCCAACCCATCATTGATCCCGCCACGGGGGTATGGAAGAATTCTGCTCTATATCTCCAGACTCCATGGAAATGCAGTATTGTCACGCTTCAATATCTGGATTTCCCCCTCAGGTTTTCATGTTCTGGGTGCAGAGTGAGAAATGGAAACACAGTAGAAATCCCAGCTACTGACTGAGAAACCGGTGAAGAGATGGAGGATGGGACTGGGCGATTTGACTTACTGAAGCAGGGAGTAAATGAAGGAAGGAGAGTCACCAAGATATTTAATTCATTTTTAAAATATTAATCTTCTGGCATTTATATTTGTATTGGTTTTATTTACAGTCTGATTGGGATTTTACAATGTATAATTTAGAAATTAAAAGATACATTTAATGATAATCAGGAGTCTGGGATGAAATATTTAAGTTATGAAGAGAGGTTGGATAGATTTGGGTTGTTTTCATTGGAGCAGAGAAGGCTGAGGGGCAACCTGATCAAGGTGTACAAGATTATGAGAGGCATGGACAAGGTGGATAGGGAGCAGCTGTTCTCCTTAGTTGAAGGGTCAGTCACAAGGGGGCATAAGTTCAAGGTGAGGGGCAGGAGGTTTAGGCGGAATGTGAGGAAAAAACTTTTTTAGCCAGAGGGTGGTGACAGTCTGGAATGCGCTGCCTGGGAGGGTGGTGGAGGCGGGTTGCCTCACATCTTTTAAAAAGTACCTGGATGAGCACTTGGCACGTCATAACATTCAAGGCTGTGGGCCAAGTGCTGGTAATTGGGATTAGGTAGGTAAATCAGGTATTTCTTACGTGTCAGTGGAGACTCGATGGGCCTCTCCTGCGCTGTGTGATTCTGTGATTCAATGGTGGATTTCTAACCCCCAACCCCTGACCTCGGCCCCTGACTCCAATGGTGGGGTCAGGTCATTGTGAGGTCAGGGATGGTGCAGCATGCCTGAGACGCCGAACCTTTTACAGATGTGTGCCTAAACTGGAGCAGACTCTCAGCCAGTTGTTCATATGGCTAGTCCAGAAAGATAACATTTCCCGGTGAATTTATTCCCAGTGAAGCTGTGGAGATGGGACTTGGTGTCCGCGCTGTAAAATGAAACTGTGCCAGACTCAAAACTGAAATAAACTCCCACCTTCCCGGGCATCTGACCAACAGGGAGAGGGGATGATTCCCAATCCGCCCTGTGGTCTAGATTCCATTCTCAGTCCGACCCTACCTGCCTCTGCAGCTGCACCCAGAATCCAGACCCGATTTCCCAAAACTTCCACCTCCCATAATGTCTCCCCGATGTGAATCCCTCTGATCCCAGGGTACAGAGACAGAGCCTGTCTGTAAACCTCTTCCCGGTGTCAGGGAGACTCCCCCGGGTCCGGGTCCGTCTCAAACTCTTCAGATCCTCAGTCACTTTGAGCCCGGGATTCGCTGTATCAAGAGACTGGGAAAAAAAAAGCAGAGAATTAGAGAGAGTCACTGGGGATCGGGAGAGAGACTCGCTGGGGATCGGGGGAGATGTTCTTACCGAGTTCACCATTTCTGCTTTGATATTTTGTTTCTCAAGATAAAAAACAGCCGCCATAAGTGAAGGCAACCGGGATCTACTCAGGTTTCACACACCTTACCAAATTACTAATAGAGGAAACTCGCTGTTTATGCATGTGTTTGCGCGCGAATGCGCGTACGTTTGTTTTTTTAGTGTGTGTGTATGCGTGTTTGGGTTTTGTGTGTGGGTGGCTGTGTTTGGGTCACGTTTGTGTGTCAGTGTGTGTGTGGATCTCAAAAGTTGTCTTACTCTCCAAGATGCTGCCAGACCTGCTGAGTATTTCCACCTGTTTTGCCTTTATAACGTTATAACTCCAGGCCAAACAGGCAAATGTCAATAATAGGGAAACACCCTGTCCACAGCAATTCAGCATCACTTGGAATATCGCTCATAAACACAATTACATCCATGAATCTTAACAAACACCCAACACATAATCTAGCAAAAAAGAAACTGATCTACACAAAAGTACAGGTGGAAAAAGCATTTCTACTTGAGACTCTCCTCACCACCTTCATAACACACCCAGTCTGGGTGAGTGAGGAACAAAAATATTGATCACCTTCTGCTCAGCCAAGAGCAGAGGATAGTCATGCTAATCAACAGGAACTTTCCCAATAATCTGCAGATACTAGTGAAGGAGACCTATTCTAATGAAATCTGGGTAACATGAGAACTCAAAGTGAAGCTTTAATTCCGTTCCCTGAAGGAGGATTCTCCACATCAACATTCATCATACTCATCGTATGTGTGGGCGGCATAGTAACCATAAGTGGAGACCTAAACTGCTCTTCAGTCTGAAAAGGACAAGATCTAAGTGGACACATGGCAGTAGAACAAGCAACTGGAGTAATCTGGGGAAAAGTAGTGACCTGGTTTCACATCAACTAATAATGCCACTGCCAAGTTTTACAAGGTCCTAAACATAGATCTTACGTTCTTTGTACTGAAACTCCTACAGCATGTGCTTGAGACAGGGACTCAGACACACTTATCTGAGCAACAGTAATGCTAATACCTAAGAACAGAAAAGTTGCCAGCAATTGCTCATTGTAGTAAATGAAATCTCTCCCCGATGCTGATTAGAAAACATTGGTCAACATCTTAATCCCCAGGTATCCCTATGGAGTCTGCTCTATGGAAACAAAAGGGTTTTAGATGCGGCCACACGTGGTCCAGGAGCTAAAGTGATGTTCTGACGCGTATCTAGGTCACTACTTAAAATCATCTAGTAACTACACCTCCCATCACATTTGACCAAATTTTCTCCCAGACAACCCCATCAATAAATGTCATGTCTTCAGAATCCACTTCAATGATTTTAAGCTTACTTAACTGATTTTTCACCTCACTGTACTCGGAAAACATGCCCAGATTTTTGAATTCAGCTCTCAGAAACTCAGCAAGAACCCAAGCTGGGAAATTTCTCACTCCCAACTTTGGCTTTTTTGAACGTTGTACAGACCGGCAGTGTGGAGTTTAGAGATAGGCACTTGGTGTGTGACAGGAACATGGAAGCGGGAAGTCCAGGATCATGTTTATTTTCCCGCCCTTTTTTATGATCCAATTCTCTTTCAGTTGTGAAGAAAGATCCTGCCTGAATTGTCTGATCAGCCGAGTGTTGCAGCATTTTCTGTTTTTGGTATTGCCGCCAGTCCCAGGTATCCAGCAGTAGGTGGCGATACTACACTGTAAAACTTTACTGATCTTTGTACAGCTCGACATCACCATCTTCTGGCTGACATTAGCACTTTAATGAGCTACAAGGTTAAACGCTCTGGGGGGAATTTTCACTTTGAATACCAGTCACAAGGAGTGCAATGAAGGTTCACTAAACTAATTCCTGGGATGGAGGGATTGTCCTATGAGGAAAGACTAAATAAACTGGGCCTCTATTGTCTGGAGTTTAGAAGAATGAGAGGTGACCTCATTCAAACATACAAAATTCTTACAGGGATAGACAGGGTAGATGCAGGAAGGATATTTCCCTTGGCTGGGGGACTAAAACCAGGGGACAGGATCTCAGAATAAGGGGCAGGCCATTTAGGACTGAGATTAGGAGGAATTTCTTCACTAAGAGAGTGGTAAATCTTTGGAATTCTCTGCTCCAGAGAGCTGTGGAAACTCAGTCGTTGAGCATGTTCAAGACAAAGATCAATAGATTTCTACATATTAAAAACATCAATGGATGCAGGGATAGTGCAGGGAAATGGTGTTGAAGTAGAAGATCAGCCATGATCTTAGAGCAGACTAGAAGGGCTGAATGGCTCCTATTTCTTATGTTCTCAAAACAGATGTTAGTGGATCAGCCCCATGCGGCAGTAAAAGTGAAAGTTCTGCTCTTTAAACTCAAGATTTCCAAACTCCCCGTTTCCATGGTGTAAACTATTTTGTGTATTTCTCATTAGTAATGATGAATTAATGATTGATGTTAAATACCTGGGGAATTTGTTCACTTTTTGAGCATAACTTGCACCTGCATTTTTAAAACATATGAATGTGAAGTTGATCTGAAACAGTTGAGATGGAGTTGTTGTGGGAATCGAACATCTCCCAGAAGGATGTTACTAAAATGTCAAACACTGTGAGCATTCTATGACATTTCAGGAACATTGCTGTACTTGGCCAGAGATAATGATTAGGTGACTAATGGTTTAATAATCCAGAGAATAAAAAATCCCACTGTGGAAAGCTATGCGGGTCTGCAATTGGGCACCAGAGCCACATTAGAATGTAAAACGGATGATTATGCACAGAAGATCTTTGATAATGAAGGGACACTGACCAAAAAGCATGAGATGAAAAGACACAGGGAAATAAAGAATATATACAAGACCCAAAGAATAGGTGAATAGTTAAAGCAGTATAGCAGAGAGGGAAGGAAAACTGGAAAATCAGAGCAGGCTCCAGTAGCCCAGCAGTGTGGTGGGTGGAAAATTGTTGGATAGACACTAGAGGTGCTGGCTTCTTGAAAAAGCTAGCTGATTAATCCCACTGCCCCACCTTCCTTGCAATTTCCCCACGGCCCTACAATTTTCTTTTTACCTTCAAGTATTTATCCAAACCTCCTTTGAATGTTTCTGCTGAATCTGCTTCTAACGCTGTTTCAGGCAGTGCACTCCAGAATATAACAACTCACAGCATTAAAGAAAAAGTTTCCTCATGTCACTTCTTTTGCAAACATAAATGATGGAAGTGTATCAGCCTTTGTTTCCTGTTATCTGCCCCATTGCAACACCGGACATAAGAGATGTCCTTGGTGTACATCTTTGCTAAAAGTAGCACAGTTCTTTCATTTCATGCAGAAATTGCCAAAACAGCAGATTTCAATGAAGCCCAAAACCAGTTCAATGTTCCCGAAATAACATCAGATGAGCTCTCTTTCAAACAGTTTCTACTTGTCTTCCTGCAAATTAAAAAATTTGCAACATCCTCATTTTAAAAAAGGAACTGCTTTAATTTCAGAAAGGTAGGAAAGTAGTTTGTGTTCTTGTTCAGTATGATTTGTCACTGATAATGATACAATGATAACCCTCTGTACCTTTCCTGAAGATGGTGACTCCTGCTGGACTTCAGCTTCCTCGCTGCCAAGAATCCACCAGTACTTTAACCAGCCAAGTTGTCAAAGTGTCAGCCTTGAAAATGAGCAAGGGAAGTGTGAGCACACATGTAGAGCCTCCAGTAGTAATCACTGCATGGAGACGGAAAAGAAGCTGCAGGATCGGAGTCCCCTTCAACTGAGAAATTTATGGAGTATAAAACCCAAACCCACCGACATGTTTTGACCTCATGTTTTGTATCACACAGTACATAAACCAAGCTGCAGCCAACAGCACAGGGTTAGGCAGCAAGGCATTCAGACATTTAGTAAAAGACAGTGGCTCATCAAAAGGGTTTGGGCATTGACAGATCGCTATCATGGGACAATGGTACCAGGGAGATGCCTCTGACTGACGCAATTAAGAGACTGATTACCTGATATAATGGCACAAGGAACAGTTAATAGAATCAAAGAATTGTAATGCAACTAAGGCTTGCATCAATGGTGCTGGAATCTGGCATTGCAACTATGATTGGTTCCTCTCAGGGAGAGGAATGGGGTCATTCAAACCTTCATCGACCTTGGAGCCAGGTGCTGTCACTGTATTGCCTCAAAACAGCTGGAGAATTGTTTAAACAATGTGAGAGCTAATCATATTCGTCCAGGATATATTTTCCATGGAAAGACTATTGTTTCAACTAGCATGAGCTGATCATATTTGTCTGGACTATGTGTAGAATAAACTAAAAGTGCTAACTACAAGATATTGAAATGAATTGGCCAGGCCAGCAGCGGAAATGTTAAAACTGGGGACAGAAATTGTAGTGTCACGACTCACTGTGGACGGTGCACTGTAATAGCAAGCCCCTGTTCTCTGAGCTGTGACAAATGTGAAAAGTTTGACCAAACCGCCAGATTGCCCCAATTCTACCTAGCTGTTTAATTTAGGTAAACAGAATACAAGCACCATGTTTGTAAACTTAATAAATAAATAACGGTTTATTGAACAAATTGTCTTTAGCTAGTAGCAAAAGAAAGAATTATGAACTGCTAACTTCTAACACTATAACTTAAACTCTACCCCTTCTTAAATCCTCACACACAAGACACAAAAAACCTGGATTTTAAGGGTGGGATAAAACAGTTCAATAGCACCAATCCGGAGTACAGGGTTTGAGGTGCTGATTTTGATTGAAGCCTTCAAAATTCCTTTCAGTTCTTTGTTGATGACATGAAGTGGTCTTCCAGTACTTTCAGCCTGTAGTTCACTGGTTGAGTACTTGCCTTTCAATGTCTCTAATAGTGATTTTCCCCTTTGCCTTTGACAGGAGTTTTCAGAGAAAGCAGGCTACAGAGATATGAGGAGAAAAAGCCAGCTAGCTATTCTTGTGGAATTACTGGAATCTTCCACACACAGGAGAAAGAGGTTTTAGGTCTTGTTCCTTTCAGGCTAGGAGCTATTCAGCTGCACTGTCCCCACTCAAAAATCTGGTCACCTGGTCAGGAGCCAATTAAAACGTTGTTGTTGGGCAGCTCCCTTGGTCTAGAACTCCTTTCTGGCACCATCCTGTCTTTCATGGCACACTTGTTCCAGGACTGCAACAATGTGCACATCGCTCATCCTCTTCCAGTGGACATGTCTTTCAAACTACAGCCATTGTAATATTAATCAACTGTCCAATAGAAAGTAAAAAGATATGTTCTTTACAACAGTGCAACAGAAATAAAAATAGGACAGTACTGTTTTCTGCAGGCAGTCAAGGAAGTTCTTCAAGCCTGGTCAACTCTACTGAGGGACCTATAACACAATTGGAAGACCAACTGAGGGGTGATTATAACCATTAAGTTAGGAACAAAGTGGAGGTTTAGCCTCTGATGCGATAAGGTTCTGGGAAATGTAATTGCAATTGTAACTGTATTTTGTGATTGCTGAATGCAGCCCTTCTCTGAGGGCTGAGGGTAATTCAATAAAGCAATTATGAATTATCAGAAGAAACTTGTCTCACTGGTAATTCTGTTCAAGCCATACGCTTGTGAATCTGGTGTCATGAACTTGAGTCTGGGGAGGGTCTCTGAGGGAGAAAGGGGGACCCCTACAGACTGATTTCCCCATATTTCCGGATGGTCATTCTGACTAGCTGCAATGCCTTCACCATTGTGCCAGCTGAGGTCAGCTAAATCAACACAGGCCATTGGTTGAAACTTAACTTCTATGGTTTGTCAAGCTCAATGCTTCACCTTGCAGTGCACTGAGAAAATGTTGCAAAAATACTTTTCAATGTCAATAGTATCAGCAAATTACATGTTTAGAAAATTTTTAAAATAAAAATGAAGATCTTACACAAAGGGATTAAGACTTTATATTCTGGATTAAATCTAACCTACATATCCAGGATGAAATTTTCATTGACTGGTCAAGCTCCAGAATGATCGCACTGACAATCCTAATCTCAGTACAGAGGGGTTCACAGCACTAAATATGACCCGAAACATAACTAAAAGCAAAATGTGAAATGTGAGAGGCCCTAAGGGCTGGTAGTATAGATATGCATGGAACCTGAAAAGATCTCAGACGAGAGTGTTGTATAGTGCTAGGTTGGAAGTCACTGTACCACATCTTTAGACTGTGGATATGACAGGCAATCATGTGGTGCATAAAAATAAGCATCAATATGGCAAAAAATAAATAATTGCATTTAACATAAAGCTGTGACAGGCTTATGTTGCACATGTATATTGGCCTATATAGTTATTGTATCAGGGAACATGTCAAACACCAATTATGTTACACAAGGGAGTCCGACAAAAATAATAAATGAAGTTCGTCTTTTACATCCGCACAATCACACCTCATTGTGACATATAAACTGTAAATGTAAGACATTTTATTTTGAGACAGATGACAACTTTTGTTTCATCTGACACATTTTGAGAACAAGGACATTCCACTTTAACATTTGAACACATGGACTGAAAGCAGATTCATGGTCTTAAACAGCCTTCAGCATTTTGCATGTAGGCATTCTGGTGGGCACTGACCAACAATTCAGTTGTTGGGACATCTGGATTGAACAGTCATCTGCCTCAGCCTGCCTCAATTTGGTTCAGTTTTCAATGTGACTTCACAATGAAGGACGTATTATGCTTCTCAAACAGGAGAATGAAATTTTCTGCTGGATTCTCATATGCAATGTGACTAGATGTCTTTAACATTAAGTTTTGCATGTCTGACAGAGCAATTTCCAGATACGAGGAAATTCAAGGGCTCATTTAGGAGGTGAATTTTTGGACATGGCCCCCTAAGTTTTTCCCCAAACAATTATCCAATGGGGCAGGTTTTCACTGTCCTGATTGATTTGTCTTTCAGTGCCCTGATTGGCCATTCCATAAGAACACTCCAATTTGCTAACCAGGGATTTCCATGAATGCACTTGTATGAAGGCAGTTTGAAAGTGCTTTGGCACATGCATGGTATAATAGCGTTGTGGAACAAGAAACCACTCTCGAGTCTGTAAGCTTTGAGTAACCAAGGACCTTTATTTATAAGCATAAGCTGGGAGGACACAGCCTGGTTCTACAGGGTGTCTCTCTCCAATACAAAGGCTGTGTAACATATTTATATCTTTTAGTTATTAAATTTCACTATGCTGCCTAGTACAACCTCCAGTTATATACCTAATGAGCAGAATTATTCAGGCTGTAGATGTCTCTGTTAGATTTCTGGGAGGCTGGAAATGCCTCGTTTCCACTGCCTCCCAGTCTCTGCTGTTATCATGCTAACATTTGTTTACTCATCCTGTAAATATGTAAAGTTTTATGACTTGTGATTGTTAGTTGGGTCCCCAAAATATCATGCCTATGTGTTGGCTATATTTCCCATCATGCTTAGAAAGAGCTCTCATAACTACATTTGTCTATTCTAAAGCTATTAATACTTGTCCATTATAATCAGTTACGCCACTTCAGTCCCTCCTTTTCGACCCCTGGTCAGGCACTACCTGGCCCAGGTGGTACATTCCCAAGACTCTCTGCCTACCAGAGGGATCTAAGGATCCTACTAGAATCTAGTGGGCTTGGGACCAGCTACCCTACTTTGTCTTACAGCTTTGCCTAAGTCCTAATAACCTAAGCTAGGCCCGGAAGCATCATTTCATTCAATTGCAAAATCTTCATAAATGTTCTTGACTTTGTATTCCCTAGGAGGGGAGTTTCAGTTGCAGTGGATACTGAGGTATACCCTTTACTGGCCAGTATTACCATCTGTACTGCTTGGGATACTATCAGCCTCTGATAACAGCAAATACAGAGGCCAACTATTAAGACTGCAACAGACACAATTGCTGCTACCACTCTCCCTACATCCCACCAGTTATACTGCATTCTTGACATCTTGGCCTAATTACTGGCTAAGTCCTCCAATCTCGCAGCCTTTCCAGTGGCTAGATTTGCATACACTCTTCACCTCGAGATTGCTTGATAGCTTTGTTCCATAAATCTCCTGGTAGTGGTCAGAACCCTTTCTATTGCTACCCGAGCCATTTGGCCCAGGGTATTGATGATGTTTAATGCACCGTCCCACCATGGACTGGATGGACTAAATACATAGCCAGTGAGGGCTCTACCTATGAGATGAAAGTCCACCATGATAAAGGAGTCAGTGATCTGTAGGCAGAAAGTGTCATTATTGTCACACTCTAATCCTCCATATGCGAATTTTGTCCTGTCTGTCAGAAAGCATCACTGTGTAGGGGAGGTTTGGACTGCCTTGACGGCCCCTTCTAGGGGATTAACTGACACCACAATGGCAGAATCGTTACTGATGGGTTTCAGGGTATTATAGGAGCAGATGTTGTAATGCTGTGATTCAGTACAACATCTGGGATCCTACCTGATACACCCACCCTCTCTTTTCCATTGCCAGGGATTCGAATTTATATCCCCCTTGATATGTTCTGTTAGTATGTTCCTGTGGTATACTCATCAGAAATTTTATTGCCTGCTGTCATGGGCTGTGTAACTACAAATTCCTGTCATTGTCACTTGATAAAGTCTAACTTCTCCACAGCCTGATATGTGTTGAGGCGAAGTACCAAATCTTATGTCATCAATATCTGACCTAACATTGTTCATCAAGTCTCGAGCCAACATGTCACATGCCCTCCCCTTAGACTGTAAATCTGTTGCATTAATAATGGCCTGGATGGTAGTTTTAACCCTTCCATTATAACTTCTACCTGGACCTCAACAGCTGTAAGTGCACATTCAGTTCCGTGTGCCATGAATCACAGTCCTCCTGCCATCCGCTTGGCTACTCAGGAGGCATAATCGTTTATATTGGACATTTGCAGTGAATTCAGGGCTGAGTTGGCACTTTTGAACAAACCCCCTATATCCCCCAAGAAACTCCGCCTCTTTTTTCTCCCTTTCCTAATATCCTGAATTCCTGGGGCTATGTGGGTTTAGTAATCCTGGGTCAAACGCTGTAATTTTTGTTTCGCCCAATAGCAGATTCTGTAAGATCACCATAAGCCGTTAGTAGGGTTGGGATGAGCCCGGTCAAATTGTAGGTCACTTCTAAGGTCGCCATTGTGACATCATGTAATACCACTTTGGGTTTCCTGATTTTGACTATCCCATATGGAGGTGGTAACACGGTAGCAGGGTTCTTAGTGGGTTTCTGATACCCACAAGTTGACAAATTAAAACACTGAGTATCTGCTACAACCAAGCCAATTAACAATATTTATACATTGCTGTTAACAATATTGTGCCCCAGTCCTAATTCCCAAACAAATGGGGGCAGATTATGTCCACATTTTCAACTGTGTCATTAGTGTAAAAGATCAGGGCCATGTTACCTGAGTCAAACTGTCCCGTTCGATAATATAACTTGAATAACACACTGACTACTGGTAGTTACTGTAACAGAAATCCAAACGCTTAGTTTCCTTATCCATTCTCCACTCCCTCCTTTAGGTAGCTGCACGTACTGTCCTGGACGCAGACAGGTAGCTTTATTTATGCTCAGGTGGGTGCCTCCCATGATGCTCTGGCTCTTAAGAGGGTGATTACAGCTGCTGCTGCCTTCCAGATGGCCATTGCTCTGAGGATTTTCCTGAAACAAAATAGTCAAACAAGCTGCTGGTTGCTTTCCTGCTGACAGAAACAGACTGTGAAATATAATGCTTCCAAACATACACATGTGACACTAGTCAACATTATCCAGTAAGGTCATTGCCATCATGGGTTAGATCCTGGTCATTTCAGTGCCCCCTTAACCAGGACCTTATCCCTTACTTCTGTCATGCCATGGGGAAGCTGCTCCCCTCACTTCTTTCCCGGTCCGCTACCTTCTGTTGCTGTCCCACCTCGGACCTCAATTCCTTAAGCTGTCTACACAACTCTACATTGCACCTTCTTATCCTATCTTCCAATGCCCCAATATCTTTACTTCCAGTGGCAGTTCCCTTTGGAAGCTGCATAACTCTGCCTGTCATCATGGTGTTAATCCTATGGTCCAACCTGCTGTAGTTCGTAGGCACATTAACATGGCCAGTAATACAGCAATTCATCCTTTTTCTAGCTCTCCCTTTAACTGTATCCATCTTGTGGATAATTGTTGTTAAGTACTATTTCTCCTTATCCTTCAATAATCTCAGCCGAAGATTCTTGCATTTTTTACTTTAATTCTTTTTTACTCCCTCTGACCATGATCATCCCAAGATTCTCTTAAAGTCAGTTTCTTTATTGCCTGGATCATTTGAAATGTTTCCTTACTCTTTAGGCTATATTAACCATTTCCTGTAAAATGGGTCTCTGTCTCTTGATCTTTGCTCATCTTCCCTGGTGATGGCCAGGTTATCAAATTCTGTTCTCTTAAAACAGTTTGTATGTTGCTTCCTCTTTCCCTAACTCTACCTCCTATCCTTAATCATTTCCTCACACCGTTTTACACATGCAGTAGTTACTATCATATCTCATTCAGGACAGACTTTACAGTACAATAAAGTATTCTCATGACATTTTTAAAACAGAAATCAAACATTTCTATTTGATTCCAGGCATTAACTTGTTTTGCTTCTTTGGCCGGAAATTTCCAGCCCAGTCAGGCGTCATAGTGGGCGTGCGGATACAATATGGCGAGAAGGCCAAAAATCAGTTTCACACTGGCGTGAAAGCACAGAGGACACACCCAATGGTGTCTGTCATGGTGGAACATCAATCCCACTACAGGCTGGGTTTGAACCCGCTTTGCTTCTCGCTAATGGGATGCAATTTAAGGCCCAAATGGAATTGTTGCCCCATGCCAGATTTACCATTATGCCAGCCCAGAACACATCTAGACAAGTGCAACGTGCAGAAGCTGGGAGTTACCATTAGGGCCTTGTTAAGATCGCAAACATCCAAGGAACAGAAGATACTGGATCCCTACAGCTACCGGACCCTGGAGGAACACCTGCATCGCATGCTGGGTGGATCCTTATGGACATGGCTCCGCCGCGAAGCAGCTCTCAGAAGGTGGGAGGTCTCCACTGATGTCTTGGATCTGCTTCAGATCATCACGGTTTTGGCCAGGGGCTGCTGTGGATGATCGGCAAGAGGGTAGCAGGGGAGAGGAAGGTCCAGCTGTGAGTGGGAGAGGAAGGTGTCAGGGAAGGAGTTTGGAGAGGGAAGGACTTGGGGGGGTTGGTGGAGGAAGGAGTTTGGAGGAGGGAAGGACTTCAGGGGAGGAAGGAGTTCAGAAGGGGGAAGAATTCTAGGGGGAGGAAGGATTCTGGGGGGAGGAAGAAGTTCAGGGAGGAAGGAGTCCAGGAGGAGGAAGGAGTCCAGGATGATGAAGGAGTTTGAAGGGGATATGGATTTCAGGGAGAGGAAGGAGTCTGGGTGTTGTAGGGAGTAAGGGTGGAGGAGGAAGTAAGGGGAGGAGGGAGTAAGGTTGGAGGAGTAAATAAGAGTGGAGGAGGGAGTAAGGGTGGAAGAGGGAGCAAGGGTGGAGGAGGAGGTAAGGGTAGCAGAGGGGGGAAGGGGATAATATACAGGTGAACGTGCAAGGGCAGGGTTTATGGAATCAGTGACTGCCTCCCGGGGAATGAACTGAAGGTAGGTGTGGTAGGAGGGAATGGTGAGTATGAGAAGGGGCAGAGTGATCCGGAAGAGTGGGTGGGTGAGGTAGCGATAGAAGGGATGGCCAAGGTGGTTATTGGGGACTCAGAGGCAGACACGGATCCTGGGGCTGGGGAGGAGGAGGTCGGGAGATGTGGGTCGGATTTTCAGGAAGGTAGGGAATGTGCACAGTTACCTGGACATCCTGGAACAACAAGGGTTCTGGTTGGTAGGTGATGGTGGGAAGGTGGAAGGTGATGCCAGGGGAGCCGACACTGATGGGGGAAAGGACATGGGTAACTAGTGGAGGGGTAAGGGCAGGGGAGCTGAGCAGAAACATGACGATTACCATTTTTCTCAAATCAAAAGTGAGCGGAGCGTCGGGTTGGATGGGCACAGGTGCTGCATGGGAGTGCGATCAGTGGGTGGTCAGGGATGTAGGTCAGCTCACATGGGCAACTGAAAGATTGAAAATGCTCATGCCATTGAGATAAGTGTGATGGAGGAAGGCTCCATGTGCATGGGATAATGCTTGTACCAAGTTCCAAAAGACCCTGCCCCCCACACACTCTCCCTCCAGAATTGCTCATAGTCCTTCTGCGTGCAGCCAGTGGGAAGGATGCAGGGGGGAGGGCTCATGAAGCCTGTAAAAGAAGCTGAAAGACACCATTGCACATCATTCAGTGAAAGTGAAAATATTTCCGGATTACAAAGTGCCAATTGTGTTCCCTCGTGCAACCACTTGTGTTCGGGAAGTCTTAACTTTTCTCAGCCTATCACTTCTTCTAGGTGCTGCCCTAACATTGTAGGAGTGGTGGAGATCAACTGTACAATGTTTGGCTGTTGCCTCTGATGACTTCAGCGTGCAGCCTCTGGAGAGCCAAGGCCTTGAGGGCCCCAGCTGCTCCCTCTGCGGTAACAGAGATGAGGTTGAGGGGGTCACAGGCATAGGGCAATCGAAGGGAGAACACAGCCGCTGAGATTCCTGAGTGGATGTCCTAGGGGTGCCCAGCTGCCACTCCTCCTCGGTTAGGGTGCCCAAGGGCCCCGGCCTGACTCCTTAAGCGGAAGGAGCACTTGGACGTACATTGAGGCTTCGCGTGTACCTCTCGCATTGCCACTGCAGAAGCTCACCCATGGCTACTGCAATGGAGTGCAAGTCTGCGTGCATCTCTGTGTTCTGCTGGACAAGGGTCTCCATGATGTCAGCCATCTTTCCCATGGGGACCTCCAAGCCCGCATATGTGGGCACCTCTTCATCAGGGAGCAGTTGGATGCACTCCTCCGACTCGTGTGCCACTCTGTTGACGGCCTCCAACAGCTCTGTGTGATGTTCCCCAGTCTTCTGCTGACTCTCCATAATGAGTTAGAAGGCCTAATCCAGAGCTTGTCATCTGACTTGGACCTCACAAGATGCCTCTTCTCCACCAGTCTTCCGAATGCCAGGGAGCTCAGCGGAACTTGCCTCCTCTTGCTGTGGACACGTGCCCGTGCGGTGACCATCAGATTGTGAACCTGAGCATGCTCTAGATCTAGGTCCCACCGTGGTGTGTGTCTCTGTACTGGTGGAGGGTGTGGGTAGGCACTGTGATGGGTCTTCCAGGCTGCTTATTTCCAGCTCCTCAATAGACGAAGAGTTCTCTTCACTGGAGGTGGGGAACTGGATGGAGCTGAGGGACTGGCTGGCTGAGGGTGTCGGTCACTTGGCAGAGCTCCCTGTGAACCAAAGTAGAGATGGCAACAGAGGCGAATGCAGGAGAGGGCACTAGCAGTTGCGTTGAGAGAGGGATGATGATGATCTTCATGTGGTGTTCACCACTGACCTCACTGTTGCCGCAGGCACAGTCCATGTCCTCAACAGTCAGTGTGATGGCATGCTCCTCAAAGTAAGTGAGGGGCCTAATGTGGGCCACTCCACCCCCGCTCTGGGACCTCTCCCTGCTGTTGTGAGCCAATTTCTCCTGCATCAAAACACATAGAGAGAGTGTGAGCAGGACGCATGTTACTGCGTGGAATGTTTGTGTGGTGAGTGCAGCCATGAACAGGATGAGAACACAAATGCTGGAGGATTCCTGATGGAGATGTGAGGGTGTGGTGCTGACCATCGCTGCCACTGCTTCCCAGGCTGGATTGGTCACCCCGGTGGGCATCCTGCTGCCAGAGTGGGGGTAAAGGTCATTGTGGTGGCCTTCCACTGCGTCCAGCAGGTGCCCCAGAGAGATATTACTAAATTTGGGGCCTGCCATCTTCTTTGCTTTTGGGGCTATCTGTTGCCTGGAGCAGTTCCTGGTCTGAAGACATGAAGTAGGCATGAGCTCTAGTGCACTTTGTGCAAATCTGGAACAATTCCGCCGTAGGAACGAATGAAGTGCACATTCCCCTCGGAAGGAACGCGACAAACCCACAGTGTCTGACAAAAGCAGACAACTTGTTAGCAAAGGGAAGTGCGACTCAAAGGTGAATCAAATGGAGGTAGCCAAGCACCAGAAACATAGAGTACAACAACCACTCCTCCAAATGTAAGAGACCGAGATGTGGGAGAACTGTCAAGCCTCAAGGCCACCTGAATTTGTAAAGTCAGAAACTTGAGGTGGGGGAGCAGGGATAGCAAGTAAAGATTGTATTGTAATACTCCATTAGAAGGAAGAAAGTTTTCTTTGTAGAAGAGAGGGGGATGTTGTGGCATGTGCCTGCACGCATTGTGATGTAAAGGTGCTTGGCAGAGCAGGAGGAACTGCAAAATAGAACCGCACATGATATGATGAACGCAGTCATATGGCATACTCTCATAGAACTCCCTAGAACAGCACTCTGTAAGCAGCTACCTGCATGGCAGTAACAGCTCCATGCAGAGAGTAACCTGGGAACTGTAAATAGTTAAAGACTACCAAAAAATGGTCCCTACGGAATGCAGACAGAGGGGGTGAAGGGAAGATGTGTTTGGTGGTGGCATCATGCTGGAGTTGGCGGAAATGGTGGAGGATGATCCTTTGAATGCAGAGGCTGGTGAGGTGATAATTGAGGACAAGGGGACCCAAGGGGGAAAGTTAAACATTGGGCTGAATTTTCACTTTGATCACCAGTCACAAGAAGTGCAACAAAGGTTTACCAAATAATTCTTGGGATGGAGGCATTGTCCTATGAGGAAAGATTAAATAGACGGGGTCTCTATTCTCTGGAGTTTAGAAGAATGAGAGGTGATTTCATTCAAACATACAAAATTCTTACAGGGGTAGACAGGGTAGATGCAGGAAAGATGTTTCCCCTGGCGGGAGGACTAGAACCAGGGAACACAGTCTCAGAATAAGGGGCAAGCCATTTAGGGATGAGATGAGGGGGTGTTTCTTCATTCAGAGGGTGATGAATCTTTGGAATTCTCTGCTCCAGAGGGCTGTGGAAACTCAGTTGTTAAGCATGTTCAAGACAGAGATCGATAGATTTCTAAGCATTAAAAACATCAATGGATCTGGGTATAGTGCAAGAAAATGGTGTTGAAGTAGAAGATCAGCCATGATCTTAGAGTGGGCTCGAAGGGCTGAATGGCCTAGTCCTAGGCGGGTAAAGGGGTAGGTGTTGCACCTTCTGCAATTGCATGGGAAGGTGCCATGAGAAGGAGATGACTCCTACTCAGTCCTACTTAGGCCCCCTCCCACAACTCTTTATTCAGTACATCGACGACTGTTTCAGTGCTGCTTCATGGTCTCGTCTGGACCAGGAAAAATTGATCAATTTTGCTTCCAATTTCCACCTCTCTATCACCTTCAAATGGTCCATCTCTGACACTTCCCTTCCCTTCCTTGACCTCTCTGTCTCCATTCCTGGTGATAGACTGTCCACCAATATTCATTACAAGCCCACCGACTCCCACAGCTACCCTGTCTACAGCTCCTCCACACCCTACTTCCTGTAAGGGCTCCATCCCATACTCTCAGTTCCTTCACCTCTGATGCATCTGTTCTGATGATGCCACTTTCCAAAACGGCACTTCTGACATGGCTTCCTTCTTCCTTAACAGAGGCTTCCCCCCAGCTATGGTTGACAGGGCCCTCAACTGTGTTCAACCCATCTCCTGCACCTCTGCCCTCACACCTTCCCCTCCCTCCCAGAACCATGATCAGGTTCTCCTTGTCCTCACCTTCCATCCTACCAGCCTCCGCATTCAAAGGATCATTCTCCGCTAATTCCACCAAATCCAGCATGATGCCACCACCAAACATATCTTTCCCTCACCCCCCCCACCACCCCCGTCAGCATTTCGTAGGGACTGTTCCTTCCAGAACACTCCTCCACCACCCCCGATACCTCATCCCCTTCCCATGGCACCTTCCCATGCAATTGCAGAAGGTGCAACACCTGTCCCTTTACCTCATCCCTCCTCACCGTCCAAGGGCCCAAACACTCCTTTCAGGTGAAGCAGCACTTCACTTACACTTCCTCCAATTTGGTCTACTGCATCTCCTCTCCTCTATATCAGGGAGACCAAACGCAGACTGGGTGACCGCTTTGCGGAACACCTCTGGTCTGTCCACAAGGGTGACCCCGACATTCCTGTCCTTGCCATTTTAACACCCCATCCTTCTCTCATGCCCACACGTCCGTCCTTGGCTTGCTGCAATGCAAACTGGAGAAGCAGCACCTCATCTTCCAAAGAGGCACCTTTCAGCCTTCCGGACTTAACATTGAGTTCAACAACTTCAGAGCATGAATTCTCTCTTCCATCCTCACCCTTTTTTTTTTCATCCCCTTTATTCTACATTCATTTTTTATGCACTTGTTTTATTTTTATCTGTAGTTTTATACTTTTTTTTCCCATTTTCTATCCCTTTTCCCCCACCACCGCCCCCTCCCCCTCCCCTCAACCATCCCTTACAGGCCCATCTGTCACTTGTTCCATGTTGTTCTTTCACACAATACCATCCTTGTTCAAGCATCTGATATTGCAATGCATCAGGGACAGGGATATTTACCTGGACACTTTCTTGCAGGAGACAGTCACATCTCTTTGGCTAAGTGCTTCAGATTTGATCCGTGGTCAGTGACAGGAGGGTGTCACTCTAAACAAGGACAAGTCTAGTGATCCAGAAGGTAATGGAGAAAGAACGGGAGGAGCCTCAGCCCTTCCAATTGCCCAACAGGTTCAATCTTCATTCAGTTTGTGCAGAGAGGTGAACGAACTGAGCATGGCACTGCAGGAGGCAATTTAAGTGTGGTGAGAAACATGAATGTAGTTATAGTAGGACACAGTATAGTTAGGGGATTGATACTCATGCTCTTGGCTGCAGAGAATTGTGTGAAGGCTGCGCTGCTGTTTGGTGCCAGGGTTAAAGACATTTCCTCAGGGCTGGAGAGGAACTTGGCAGTAGGAGGGGAAGGATCCACTTGTTGTGGTCGACTGGGTACCAATGACATAGGTAGGACTAAGAAATAGACTTTGCTGAGGGAGCATGAGTACCTAGGTGTGAAATTAAAATGCAGAACCAGAAAGATAATAATCTCTGGATTACTAACTGAGCCACCAGCAAACTGGCATAATGTAAATAAGTACACGACTGCTACCATCAAGAAGGACAAGGGCAGCAGACACATGGGAATACCACCACCTGGAAGTTCCCCTCCAAGCCACTCACCATCCTGACTTGGAAATATATCACAGTTCCTTCATTGTTGCTGGGTCAAAATCCTGGAATTCCCTCCCTAACAGCACTGTGGGTGTACATACAGCAGATGGACTGCAGCAGTTCAAAAAGACAGATCATCACCGCCTTCTCAAGGGCAATTATAGATGGACAATAAATGCTAGCCTATCCGGTGACACCTGATGATTAATAAAAAAATCAGAGTCAATGCATGGCTCAAAGGTTTCCATGAGCAAAATGGGTTTTGATTCATGGAACACTGGTACCAGGATTGGGGAAGGAGGGAGCTGTACTACTGGGATGGCCTTCACCTGAACAATGCTGGAGCCAGTTTCCTGACAAATTGTATAACTAAAGTTGTAGAGAGACAATTAAACTAAATAGTGGGGGTGGGGAAGATTTACATGAGGGGAGATTGGGGAAGTTAAAGAGAAAGGACAAGGCAATAGTGCAGGGTAGCAATGAAGATAATGATAACCAGAGTGTGACAGGAAGGGACAGAATGTAAAAACATAAGAGTACATCAACAAATTAGGTCAGGGGTGGGGAGGGGGAGGGGATGGATAAAGTACAGAATTAAAGGCTTTTTATCCAAATGCACAAAACATCCATAAAATGGTGGATGAACTGATAGCAGAAATAGAAATAAATATATGATAGCCATTACAGAGATATTTGCAAAGGGGGCTATGCTGGGACCCGAATATTCAAAGATATTTGGCATTTTGGAATGACAGGGAAGGGAGGAAAAGGAGATGGGGTAGTAGCTCTGTTAATAAAGAATGAGATCAGTATGGTAATGAGAAATGATCTTGGTTCAGAAGATCAAAATGTAGAATTGGTTTTAGTGGAGATTAGAAGTAGCAAAGGAAGGAAATGAGTATATATTTCTCTCTTTCGAGAGAAAACTTTCAAGAAATATAAAAATATACAGTAAAAGCTTCTGCAAATAAGATAGTGAGAGTGAGTGTTGTTGCCTTAGGGTGTGAGACTGAGGAATTAATAACGGGAAGCAAGGCAATGGAAGACATTTTGAACAAATATTTTGTATCTGTCTTCACAGTAGAAGACACAAAATACCCCAAGAATAGTAAAGTAGGGGAAAAAAGGAGAGAGGAACATAAACAATCATGATCACCAGAGAAACAATCATGATCACTAGAGAAAAAATGCCAAGAAAACTAATGGGACTAAATGCTGTTAAGACCCATGGACCCGACGGCCCACATCCTAGGGTTTTAAAGGAAGTAGCTGCACAAATAGTGGATGCATTGGTTGTAATCTTTGAAAATTCCCTAGATACTGGAAAGGTCCCAGCGGATTGGAAAACTGGAAATGTAACACCTCTAATCAAGGAGGGTGACAGTAAGCAGGAAACTTTAGGCCAGTTAGTTGATCATGTGTCATTGGGAAAATATTAGAATCTAGTATTAAAGAGCTAGTAACATGGCATTTAAAAATATATACAATCATGCAGCATTACATGTTTATGAAAGGGAAGTTGTGTTTGATAAATTTAATAAAGGTCCTTGAAGATGCAACAAGCAGGGTAGATAAAATAGAACCAGTAGCGTATTTAGATTCCAAAGGCATTTGATAAACTGCCACATAAAAGTTTACTTCAAAAGATAAGAGCTCATGGTTTTGGGGGTGATATATCAGCAGGAATGAAGTCTTGGCTAACAGGAAACAGAGTCAGGATAAATGGGTCATTTTCAGGCTGGCAAATTAGCTAATGGAATGCTGTAGGATTCAGTGTTGGGGCCTCAACTATTTACAATCTATTAATGAATTGGATGGCAGAACCGACTGTATTGTAGCCAAATTTGCTGATGATACAAAGATGGGTAGGAAAGGAAGTTGTGAGGAGGATGCCAAGAGTCTGCAAAGGGAACTATAAACTTTAAGTGAGTGAACAAAAATTTAGCAGATGGAGTATAACGTGGGGGTATGTGAGGTTGTCCACTTTGGCAGGAAGAATAGAAAAGCAGAATATTATTTAAATAGGGAAAGACTCCAGAATGTAGAATGCTGCAGTAGAGAGGAATCTGGGTGTCCTCGTACATGAACCATATACCGAGCCCCACCCTGGCTGTGGTCTCTTCTTTTGCAGGACTGAGCATCTCTGGGAAAAACAAGAACTGTGATTGTTCCCTTTGAAGCAGAAATGGTTAAATGAAGATTTACAATGAATGTTCAAAATTATGAAGGGTTTTGACTGGAAGGTTCAGTTTCAAGTGACAGGAGGGTCGGCAACCAGAGGACACAGATGTAAGGTCCTTCACAAAAGAGCTACAAGGAGACAATGAGTTTTTGAAAAAAGAGGCTATGAAGGTCTGGATGTGCTGCCTGAAAGCGTGGAAGCAGATGGAATAACTTTCCAAAGGGAATGAGACAAATACTTAAAGAAAGAAATGTTGGACTATGGCAAAAGAGGGGGTCGGGGGTTGGGTGCGGCGCGATCTCTTTGAGAAAACTAGCATGGACACAATGGGCTGAATGGCCTCATTCTATGCGCTCTCTGTTTCCTAGCAGCTGGCTAGAGAGATATGGTTTAATATCTGGGGACACAGCAGAAGGAAGAAAGTTTGGAGATACTTACAGTTGTGACACTTTAACCTGTGTCCGAGAATCCGGCCGAAGATGACACAGCATTAGAATCAATCCATCGCCCACTCACTTAGGCAGCGAGCGAGACATGGCTTGAAACGCAGTTAATATTCCTACTGAAGCGGGATTGATTTGTACCAGTCACACGCTCTTCTTTAAAATACTTTTATTGGACAGTAGAAGAATGAGGTAACATTGGAATAATTTACAAACCATCCGCAAAACGTAGAACCAAGTCACAATTAAAGGGAACGATCCATTTGTTAACAATCGGCACATATTGTTCATTCCTGTTCAGTATTTTTACACGTCAGTTTTATACGGGTATGACAGCTGGGACTAATATTCTACAGAACGACATAGCCAATCCTTATCTGGATTTGACAGTGAGCCCCTCTCTGCAATGATGCCAGCCTTACAGTCTACAATATCCTACCACGTCACTATTGGCGCCACGTGTACTGACTTGTCTTGAACAAGAGTCTGAAGCGAGATGATGGGCTGAATGCCAATCTCCTCAGCCTGGGGGCACACTGCACCCTCACAACCGCCATCGAAGGGACAACTTTATCCTTCAGAGTCAGCTACTGCTATGGATAACCGCAGTTTCATTACATTCACACACCGAGGATTGCACGGGAAAGGATCTTGCATTGTCATCTTTTTATTGAATATCAATGGATCTGAAAATTACATATTCGAGAATTATTTCTCATTTACATGTGGCAGCTTCATAACCAGAAAACGTTTTACCAAATTGTATGTGAAGATATTTATCTTGTTCCTAGTTTCTACAGGAGGGGGGGGGGGGGGGGGGTGGTGGTGGTGGTGGGGGGAGGTTGAATATTCCCAAGAGCTTTGACAGGAGGTTGTATTACAGGCACCTGATAAGCAGGTTGTCAGCCATGGTTTCGGACAGGTAAAGTGACAGGCCAGCATGTCAGGCACATGGTAACAATGCTGAAAAAAATCAGAGGCAGATATGCTCACATTTCCAATGGCTGTTCGCAGGTGGGTGAGGTTCTTCCACCTGGATGTTGAAGATGAAAATCCAGGTTTCAGTTTAAAATGGAGTGTCCAGCCTTCATTTTAAACAAACCCTCAACTCCACCCCCCAAGCATCAACTGACAGATGTCACATTGGAATAAGTTGTCAATTGCAGCAGACACCAGTTATGCTTTCCGAGGTCAACAATATGTACGAATCAATATTCTAAGCTTCAATGAGAAACCCGGGTTGCTGTTCAACCAGAATAAAACACAACTACAGTCAAAAGTGATCAGAAGCTAAGATCAGGATCAGCGATACCGCTCAACAAACAGTACTGATGGAATGGGCTAAAACTGTCAGCAAACCTGTAGGAGCTTTGTTTCTGGGACAATAGCAGCTGTCGGTGCTGGACATGTCTCATTTACCTTCCATTCTACAAAACAAGGTGAATACTCTAAACATTCCTAGTGCCCAAAGGTTACGGATGGAGGGAGCACAGATATTACAAAGGGCGGATCCCACACAGGGTGTGCAGTCACCAGTGAAATAAAATCTACACCCAGGTAGCTCAGAGAAAATTAATTCACCGGTCACAACAAAAACAGAAAATGCTGGATTTGTTTCAGATTTCCAGCATCCGCAGTATTTTACTTTTATTTTAATTAATGATAGGTTCGAAACGCAAAAGAAAATTAAGAGTTAAAATGCTGTCGAAACACTGGAAACAGAGTAACCAGCGAGTCCAAATGATGTGAGTAATTGTAAAGTGCATAGTAACACTAAATGCACAATATTGTATATTGCACGTTTGACACTCCCCCTCCCCCTACAGTCTTGCAAACTAAACTACTGCTCCGCCCCATGTTCAAGTGTGTCCGGAAGTAAAACTCCCCCCAGGTTGTTTCTCTCTTCCACAAGAACTAGCTTTTGTCAAAAGACCTGTAAACACAGAGTTATGTATATGTAAACGAATTAGTGATCATACACTGAGGGTATCATTGTATGTGTGCACAACGCTCATCAAACTCCTCTATACACTGTTCACATGGAGACATTGGCAGTTTGAAATAAATGGGTAAAGGTGCTGTTCAGATAGCAAACCGAAGTTCACAGCAGCTGGCTGGGGTAAGTTAACCAAAGATGCATGGCAAATCAACTGCAATGTCACCAAAGTGCATCACGATCTGAACATCCACCAACTTAAAAGGAGGCTAAATGGAGCCGAGGCACCAATCAGATGTGACCTCATTGAATGGAGGAATAAGCTGAATGGCCCCCTCCTGTTCCTGTATAAAAACTAAATCGAGCAGATGAGTTTGCAATGAAAACAAAAAAATGCGGGAAATACTCAGTAAGCTAGTCCGTAGATAGAGAAACAGTCAACGTTTCAGATTGATGACCTCACTTGATATCCTGACATGTTGCTGCAGTAACGCCAAGGCGCTCTTCTGAGAATTCCCAGCGACCCAAGATCTTGGTGCTGGGCTTAAAAATGAAATTTGGCATCAGATTAAAGATTAAAACTAAAATTCTACTGAATGCAATTCTGCAGAAAGATCTACTGAAGTCAGTGAGATTTGTACATAGCTAAAACAAACACGATCTTCAGCCTTCTTCTCACACATTCCCAGTTAAAACTCAACTCATCTCTGCAGTATCTACAAACATTCAGTTTAACAAAGCTCGTCATTCAAACTATATTTAAGATTAGAAAAAAATAAAAGTTCATCTGAAAAGAGAAATAGCTGATTTAATGTAGATGTATATGACACCCTCCTTCCTGATGGATCTGCAGTGCATTTCCAGCTTTTTGTGTTTATTTCAGCTGTCCAGTCCCTTCATTTCCTCTTTCCAACTACATCAGCTTAGAAAATGTAAACATTGGTGGAGAGACTAGTGCAGCAATTCAATACAGTAACACTGCTCACTCTTCTCTCCATCCGCTTGCTGCCATCTCTTGCACCACCATTTCTTCCTCACCCTCACAGAGGTCACTTACATGGGCCCAGCAGCCAAATGTTAAGAATGCAATCTGTGCAGTTTTTTGCTGAAAGCCCTTGCGCTACAGGGCGTCTAAAATGAATGATCAAAGAGAGCTCTGAAGGCGAGAACCCAAGATTGAGAACAAAATCAATAGAGGGAAAAAACTTAACCACTGGTTGCCCAGATTTAGGCAATAATTCCCACACCAAACATATTGATCAATACACAGAAGAGATTTGAGGTCGACAGTGTCAACAAGTTGTAAAACAGTTCTTACAGACTCAAACAATATTTTCTAAAACTGATATATAGTCCACGCATTAGCCTTTCAACACAATTTAAAATGATGGGTGAGAATGGAAATGACCTCCTGCAATACCGCTTCTGGACAGTAAGTGGCAGTGTCGCGCCGCGGGTTTCATACGGTGCAAAAGCACCACCTTCTGGGGGAAAGCGGTACCACCGGAAAAAGCAGCTCACTTCAATCCCAATCCCTTCAATTCCTCTAACTCATTTTACCCCCATCGCCTATATTGGGTGTCCTGGTATTCATGAGGCATGCGCTAATTGCTCATAATCCACTGTTTACCTGCTTTAATATCCTTTCACAATTTTATATAAAAGACAAAAATCTCAAATATGTGACGCTTAAAAACCCAGTTCATTCATTCAAAACTATTCCTTTGAAATATGATTTTAAAAGTTTAGATGTAGAAAAAACTTCTCTTCCCTTCAAAAACATTTACATTTCCCTTTAAATGATTAGATGCCCGCGTTACTAAAGGAGAAGCGAACTCTGAACAGGGGCAAACCAGAATGAACTGGTCAGATATGGAACTTTGTTGGGGTGTTGAGGGGGGGAAATCAAACAGAAAATATTGAGGGGTCAAATTCATCCACTGAATCCCACAGCAGAATTCTGCAATGGTATTATTAACCTGTCCAGGAGGCATTGAGAAGGAGGCAGCAGAGTCTACATTTACAATAAATGACTGGGTGGGTTGCAGATTAATTCACAGTCTGAGTGCCATCTTTCACATGTAGTTATAGGATTTACACAAGTCAATATCAGCTTGCAGTGACCTATCTGCCTCTTCTCAACCTGTCCACTCCATTTAGTTAGTGTTTGTTTAAGGGTCAATGAGCAGAATACCTGAGGTAGTCATCGAGCATTATTCTCGCATTTAAAATCAATTTGAAAACTGGTTTGTAAAGATTCAAGCCACATGGTTAGCATCTCCTTAGAAAGCAGCATCGGAGAAGGTTCCCTACTGGCTTCACCTCTCGGTGGGGAATAGGAGTGGAGGGTGGGGAGAGGAAAAAGCCAGAGGTGGAAACAAATAAACTTATAAACTCTTTGCCAATTCTCAGCCTGAAAGTGGGAATTCTTCCTCCCTGGATTGGATTTCATCAGTGGATGGCACTGTTCCCCTCCCCTCCCCATCGGTCACACACTGAGGCAGTTAAAACAGGCACTGGTGCTACCTGATGAGATCCAGCCTCTGAGATCAGCCTCCAGTGTCGATTGTCATTGCATTTACACTGGGGACCCCCAGAAAAGCTTCCAGGTCTGGAATCTCTCCCTCACCATCTGCAGAGGGCACTTCTTTGTGGCATTCAGTTTGGTTTGTTGTATGCACCGAGTTCACAGTTCGCCCACCCCTGACTACATGGATGTCCAGCGTATTTATTTTTACGTGAGCCATTTGACAATGCAGTTGTCAAACACGGTTCGATTGGAGTGCCACTTGGTGTGATGCACATTGTTAACTATAAAAGTGTTAACGGCCCCCCTGGCATCCAGGCTTTTCAGACCAAACGTATCCTTGATGTAAACCTGGATGGAAAGAGAAAGCACATGTTTTATTTCATTTAGAGAGTGCAGCTTTCACACAGCATTACACATGGGTCTGAATAACCATCAAACCCATGCTCAGTCTGATTACTTAGGCTAGATATTGAAGGCTACTTTGGCCCTGGAACTCTGCCCCTCAGTCAACCCAGCAGCCAATGTAACACTGTCGACAGCAACCCATTAAACTCCCCATTGCAACATGGGTCAGTGTCTTCAGAAACAAAGAAGTCAGAAAGAAATAGTAAAATAAAACATTCGAGCTCCATTGAATAACTTTCCTGGCAAATGCATTCACTAGTCTCGAACAGTTTCCTCTCAGAAGGCAGACAGAGGGATAAACACTTACAGGGTAATAGGAGCCAATTCCATCACAGTGTGTGTGCCAAGCGCATTCTCACCAAAGTCCTAGAGCTCAGGCTAGTTCACAGGGTGGGCTCCAAAAATACAACTGAACCAGCGAAGGATGAAGAACCAGGTAAAACCCAGTCAGTCAGACATTTAGAGAGAGTAATGCCAGCTTTCTCTTACACTGCCCACTGCTCACTCGCCTTTATTTCTCATAGGTTAATTCCCTCATTGCAGCAATGAGGTGCATTTACATCACAATTTGACATAGAAAATGTCTTGACATATGAGTAACACTACAAAAATGTACACAAAGCCAAAGCAGGAGATATGAGGACAGGTGATCAATATCTTGATCAGGGATCTTTGTTTTAGGGAGCATCTCGAAGGAGGAGAGAGGGTAAGAGAGGCACAGAGGTGCAGGGAGAGAATTGTGAGCTTCAGACCCAGCTGGCTGAAGGCACAGTCGCTAATGATGGAGCGATTAATGTTGGGATGCACAAAGAGGCCAGAATTGGAAGAATAAAGGTTTCAGAGGGTTGTGGGTCTGGAATTGATTAGGGTTGGGAGGAGGTAAGGCCATGGCAGCATTTCAACATGAGGGTGAGAGTTTTAAATTAGAAATGCAGGTCAGTGAGCACAGGGCTAATGGTTGAACTGGATGTGGTGAGAGTTAGGATACAGGCAGAAGTTTTGGATGAGCTGATGTTTATGGAGTGTGCATTTATATATCACCTTTAACATAGTAAAATATTCCAAACACTTCACATGAACATCAAATTTAACACTGACCCACGAGGGAATATTCAGGTAGACAACCAAAAGACATGGTCAAAGAGGCAGGTTTTAAGGGGCAACTTAAGAGAAGGAAGGAGAGGTTGAGAGGGTTATGAGGGAAATTAGAGAGCTCAGGCCTTTGGCATCTTAAGTAATAGCCGAATCCAAAGAGTCATTAAGGGTTTGAACCGATGAGCTGAGGCCGGGCTGGAGTCAGGGGATGTGGTGGAATTAGCGAGTTTTGGTGAAGGTAAAGATTTGTGGTCTGAATCTCTGCTCAAGGTTAAATAGGACATCATGGCTACAAACAATCTGGTTCAACCCAACAGAGAACGTGGAGAAGGGTTGGACTTGGTGATCAGCGAATGAAGTTTGTGGCAGAGGCCAAAGATCTTTTTGAAGGAAATTTTAGCTCATCCAATAGCGTATGTTGGACAGGCAGTTTTACAGGACAGGTGAAGAGAAGGGGTTGACCTCAGTGTTCATGAGGAACCAGCCTTATGTTTTCAGATGATGTAATGTGAAGAAGCTGGGCGGGGGGCAAAGATTGATCTCTTTGGGGGAATTCCCAAGTTTCCCTCCTCCCCCACAACTTCTCGTTGCCGTTATTATTCCACAATATTTTTAAAGGATCAATAAAGAGCCTTCAGTGCAAACTTTAACCTACAATTTCCTGACCGTTTCAGCGATCTGTTTCTAATTTAACTTAACCGCAGTTGAAATATACTCGGTGCAATATTACCACCTGTTGGCGGTGAACGGTACTGCGGTCAATAAATTATCCGACTTCTATAATTATTTTTACATGGTACAGCACTGCCACCAACTGGCGGCAAACGGTACTGCGGCCAAATGTCATTTAGTGCCAATTGTGTCTAACAGATGGCGCCGTTAGAAAAGCAAAATACCGCGGATGCTGGAAATCCGAAATAAAAACAGAAAATGCTGCAAATACTCAGCAGGAAGAAAAAGGTTAACGTTTCATGTCTGTGGCCTATTATTAGAACTGGAAAAAGATAAGAAATTAAAAAAAATTTAAGTATGCGCAGAGAATGGGAAAGGCGAGAAGGGAAAGGACAAAAAGGAAGCTCTGTGATAGGGTGGAGGTCGGGAGTTTTTAAATGACAAATGGGATGATGGTGCAAAGGAAAACGAGATGAGAATGGGACAAAAAAGAAACAAAAAATGCAGCTAAAGAGAATCACAGAATCGTCAGCAACAGCCTCTGTGTGAAAAAAATAGGGACAGCAGTTATGATCTAAATTTGAACTCCATGTTGAGTCTGGAAAGTTGTAAAGTGCCTAATCAAAAGATGAGGTGCTATCCCTCAAGTTTTCGTTGAACTGCATTGGAACAGTACAAGTGGCCAAAAACAGAAAATTTACAGTGAGGTTGGGACAGTAAAGTTAAAAGGACAGGCGACTAGAAGCTCTGGGTCATGCCAGCAGACTGGACATTTCTGCATTTGGCAATCTGCATTTAGAGAGACCACATCATAAGCAGTGAATGCAGTATACCAACTTGAAAGCAGTGCAGTAAATCACTGACACAAAAACAAAAATACCTGGAAAAACTCAGTGGGTCTGGCAGCATCTGTGGAGAGGAACACAGTTAACATTTCGAGTCCGCATGACTATTCAACAGAACAGTAAATCACTGTTTCACCTAGGAGGAGTTTGGGGATGCTGAGAAGGGAGGAGGTAAAAGGCCAAGTGTTGCATCTCCCACACTTGAATGGAAAGGTGCCTCGGGAAGGGATGTTTCTTCTGTTAAGTTTCTCTTGCTGAGCTTCTCCTATGTTTTGTTTCTTTTTTTGTATTTCCATCGTCTAAAGAATTTTTATTTACTTAATTTACAACACCAAATATCTACACAGTCCCATTTTCTGGCACAAACAGGAAAACACTTTGCATTATTTATTTAAAGTTTAGTAAATCAGTCAACAGAATAGAGTACAATAAATTATATAGATTTTCCTTTTCCCACCTATTTCCATTATAAAAAGAGAAAAAAAAATATTTATTTATTTATTTTTTACATCTTTTATGATCTCCCCAACCCCACTAGAGCTATACCTTGAGTGCCCTACCATCCATTCTTAATTAGCACATTCGTTTAGATAATATCACCAACTTTAACTTTAACACCTATGTGTTCTTTTGTATTATTGTTGTTGACATCTTTTGATGATCTGCTTCTATCACTGCTTGTTTGTCCCTACAACCACACCCCCACTCCACCTCTCTCTCTCTCTCCGCCCCCCACACACACACTTTAAACCAGCTTATATTTCAACTCTTTCTTGGACTCAAACTCAAGTTCTGTCGAAGGGTCATGAGGACTCGAAACGTCAACTCTTTTCTTCTCCGCCGATGCTGCCAGACCTGCTGAGTTTTTCCAGGTAATTCTGTTTTTGTTTTGGATTTCCAGCATCCGCAGTTTTTTTGTTTTTATAACAAAATAGAGTAGCCCAACGAAGTATGGTTGGGGGGAGGGGGGGGAGGGAGCGATACAATAGCACCACCAGGTGTCCAAAACCGGTAATGCAGCACGAAAATAAATTCGTGGAACATCGAAGTTAGCCAGCAGATGGCGGTGTTGCTCCATGAAAAACAGGATGTTGTAATTTTAAAGCTGTTGAAGTTAAAAAACGTCAATACTGAGTAACCCAGGAGACCTACCATTAGTGAAGTAATGATTAAGATACTAGAAGTTGACTGATCTAATTGAATGGCGAAACAAACTCGGGAGTCTAAATGGCCTGCTAAACGACATAAAAGATTCTGAGAAATGACTAAGTTAAAAATAAATTTGTAGACAATTTGTGGTTTGGGGTTTACTGTTTTACTGACACGTACCGCTGTTGTCCCATGTAAACAATATTCATATAGTACAATCTAACAACAATGTTACCCGCTGGTTAAGAATTGAACAGGGAAACGTGATGTTGCAATATCCCCAGCAGCCATTAGGTGGAACTCTTGCACCACTTTTTTAAAAACCTAATTTTATTCTTGCAAAACCATTCCCAGCCAGTCGGTGGTGGTGTTGCACTGTCTAATTTTACTTGCATTCTCCATTTCTAATCATCCATCCACCAATGCCCCCAGTTATCCAACCTTCAGGACCTTCTCTCATCCTCCTAAGACATACAAAAGAGTGACACAGAGGCCACACACCCCCTCCTAGCCCAAAGGGACTAAGGCACTAAAACCAAAAGCAAAACACTGCACATGCTGGAAATCTTAAATAAAACAGAAAATGTTGGAACCAACGGGCAGGATAGGTGGAGAGAGAAACAGAAATAATCTTTCAGTTCGATGACCTTTTGGAAGAACTGTTACAGATGAAACAACTTTATCTGAAATATGGAGCCAGGGGGAATAATGAAAGGGAGGGTCTATGATGGGGCCGAGGGCAGCAATGATTAAAATGAGAAAAGGGGTGATCAGGCAAGGCAAAGGGAGATGGTGATGAGACAAGTAAAGGAACAAAAGGTGGGTCTCGAGGAGGTGTAAATGGTTACTGTGGAATAGCAGAGGGGGAGGGAAACTTGGAAAATCTGCCAAAGGCTCCCATGGCCCAGGAATATTCTGGAAGAAATGTGGGTAGGATCTCATGTACTGAGAGGAAATCCCTAGGGATCCCCATTCACCATTACCTCCCTCCACACCCCACCCCATGGCTCATTGCCGTGAGCGCTCAACAACTCACCAGCTGCTCTCTCATATCCACCACCGTCTCGTTCTCATTGTAAAATCCAAAATGACTGGAAAAGAAATAATCCGTCAGGAAGGGGTTTCACTTAACATAAAACATTCAGCAAGTGACAGAGCGATGGGAGGGGGAGGCCCAGTGAATTACTGTCAGAGGGTGAAGGGGGGATGGGGTTAGGGATCGCCGATCTCAGACAGTCCCATAACCAGGGAGAGCCTGTGTTGAACCCTCCAAACTCAGAGAGGGACCAGGAGAGAGTGAGTCAGAAAGTCTGTGAGTCACAGTGGAAGGAGAGACATGAGGGAAAAAACCCTGTTCATCATCAGTTACAGACTCTCGTGGCCACAACCACTTCCCACCAAGAATGGGAGTTTTTTTTAAAAGTTCTTTCCCACAAGGTTCAATAATTTTATGAACAGTTTAATTTGACTTGATTGGTTGGTTTCTCTCCTGTCCATCACTCCCAGCAGTTCTGGCATTTTGTTAAATCTTGGATGTTCAATGTAACCAAATTCCAGGCCACTAGACACAAATCCAGAATTAATGGCACAAACAGACCATTTAGGATAACTGGAGACTCCACACGAGCTTCCTCCCACCAACCTCATCTGATCCTACCAACATTCCTTTCAATCCCTTTCTCCCTCATCTGATTATCCAGCATCCCTTAAATAGATCTGCACCATTCCCCCAACCTCCCTGTTCCACATTCTAAGCATTCTCTGGGTAGAAACATTTCGCCTGAATTCCCTGTCGGATTTATTAGTGACTATCTTATACTGATGGCCCCAAGACATCTTTCCTGGATATTGATAATCTCTCAGTTCTGACATCATTGATCTCCTTCAGTATCTCACAGTCGAGCACGGGGAACGGATTCTGATGCCGACAGTGATCTGGAGACTATGGTTCAGCCCAAGGCAGTGGGAGGTTGGTACACACAAATGTGGAAACAGGGGGCAGCCTCCATCCACATGCCCACTCATACTCCACATCCCCACCCCTCTTCTCCTCACCCCTCAGCCGCACAGGCTGACTTGTACCTCGACTGCCACGGGGTTATGACTCCATCATCTGGTCCACCAATCAGAACAAGTTTCTTGATCTTCAGAAAATTTTTCTTCCATTCTAATAAGAAGGACAAAAGGATAACAGTTCAGAAACTGGAACGTCCAGTCACACAGTCTGGTAAATAATCAGTAATATAGGGAGAAGGTACAAGAAACACACAATCAGGACTTGGTGGGTCAGACACTGTCCTTTCCCCCTCTGGGACTGGGTGAGACAGTGGGTCAGACACTGTCCTTTCCCCCTCTGGGACTGGGTGGGACAGTGGGTCAGACACTGTCCTTTCCCCCTCTGGGACTGGGTGGGACAGTGGGTCAGACACTGTCCTTTCTCCCTCTGGGACTGGGTGGGACAGTGGGTCAGTGTCCTTTCCCCCTCTGAGACTGGGTAGGGCAGTGGGTCAGACACTGTCCTTTCCCCCTCTGAGACTGGGTAGGGCAGTGGGTCAGACACTGTCCTTTCCCCCTCTGAGACTGGGTAGGGCAGTGGGTCAGACACTGTCCTTTCCCCCTCTGGGGCAAACACGGAGAGCACAAAGTACTGAAAGTGTGAGAGAGAAACAACATGGCCATTGACAGCAAGAGAGTGTGAGAGAAACAGCGTGGTCATTTACAGGTGAGAGACTGTGAGGGAAACAGCATGGTCATTTACAGGGAGAAAAACAGCGTGGTCATTTACAGTGAGAGAAACAGCATGGTGATTTACAGTGAGAGAGTGAGAGAAACAGCGTGGCCATATACAGTGAGAGAATGAGATAGATACTGCGTGGTCACTTACAGCAAGGGTATGAGGGAAACAGCGTGGTCATTTACAGTGAGAAACAGCGTGATGATTTATGGCCAGAGTGAGAAAGAAACAGCGTGGTTATTTAGAATGAGAGAGTGTGGGAGAAACAGCGTGGTCATTTACAGTGAGAGAGAAACAGCGTGGTCATTTACAGCAAGAGAGAAACAGCGTGGTTATTTACAGTGAGAGAGAAACAGCGTGGTCATTTACAGTGAGAGAGAAACAGCATGGTCATTTACAGTGAAAGAGAAACAGCGTGGTCATTTACAGCAAGAGAGAAACAGTGTGGTCATTTACAGTGAGAGAGAAACAGCATGGTGATTTACAGTGAAAGAGAAACAGCATGGTGATTTAGAATGAGAGTGTGTGGGAGAAACAGCGTGGTCATTTACAGTGAGAGAGAAACAGTGTGGTGATTTAGAATGAGAGAGTGTGGGAGAAACAGCGTGGTCATTTACAGTGAGAGAGAAGCAGCGTGGTCATTTACAGCAAGAGAGAAACAGCATGGTGATTTAGAATAAGTGTGTGTGGGAGAAACAGCCTGGTCACTAAATTGAGAGAGTGAGAAACAGCATGGTCATTTACAGTGAGAGAGTGAGAGAGAAAAACGCTATGGTCATTTACAGAAAGAGAGCATTAAGGAAAGAGTGTATTCATTTACAGTGAGAGAAACAGCGCAGTCATTTACAGCCAGAAAGTGAGGGGGAAACAGTGGGGTCATTTACAGCCAGAATGTGAGAGAAACAATGTGGTCATTTACAGGGGAAGAGTGTGAGGGAAACACTGTGGTCATTTATAGGGGGAGAGTGTGAGGGAAACACTGGTCATTTACAGCGAGAGAATGTGAAAGGAGCGGGGCCAATTACAGTGCGAGGGACAGAGAAACAGCAGGGTCGTTTACAGCGAGAGACTGGGGGGAATAAGCGTGGTCATTTACAGCCACAGAGTGAGAGAGAAACAGCGTGGTCATTTAAAGCAAGGAGAGTGAGAAAGAACAGCGTGGTCATTGACAGAGATAGAGTGAGAGAGAAAAACAGCGTGGTCATTTACAGCGAGAGGGTGAGAAAGGGTATGGTCACTTACAGCGAGAAGGTCTGAGGGAAACAGCATAGTCATTTACAACTAGAGAGTTTTAGAGCAACAGGATAGTCATTTACAGCGAGAGAGTGAGAGAAACAGCGTGGTCACTTACAGCAAGAGGGTCCAAGGGAAACAGCGTGGTCATTTACAGTGAAACAAACAACATGATCATTTACAGCCAGAGACTGAGAGAGAAATAGCGTGGTCATTTACAGCGAGAGAGTGAGAGAGAAACAGCGTGGTCATTTACAATGAGAGTGTGAGAGAAGAGCAGTGTGGTCATTTACAGCAAGAGAGTGTGAGAGAAACAACGTGGTCATTTACAGTGAGGGAGTGAGAGAAATAGCATGGTCATTTACAGTGTGAGAAACAGCGTGGTCATTTACAGCGAGAGAGTGTGAGAGAAACAGCGTGGTCATTTACAGCAAGAGAGTGAGAGAGAAACAGCGTGGTCATTTACAGCGTGATAGTGTGGTCATTTACAGCGTGACAGTGTGAGAGAAACAGTGTGGTCATTTACAGCATGACAGTGTGAGGGAAACAGCGTG
The DNA here is from genome assembly GCF_017639515.1 of Carcharodon carcharias. Classification (NCBI taxonomy): domain Eukaryota; kingdom Metazoa; phylum Chordata; class Chondrichthyes; order Lamniformes; family Lamnidae; genus Carcharodon; species Carcharodon carcharias. Next base: position 106,258,178 of record NC_054485.1, read on the forward strand.
GTCATTTACAGCATGACAGTGTGAGGGAAATAGCGTGGTCATTTACAGCGTGACAGTGTGAGAGAAACAGCATGGTCATTTACAGTGTGACAGTGTGAGGGAAACAGCGTGGTCATTTACAGCGTGACAGTGTGAGAGAAACAGCGTGGTCATTTACAGCATGACAGTGTGAGGGAAACAGCAAGAGAGTGAGAATCAACGTGGTCATTTACAGTGAATGAGTGTGAAAGAAAAAGTGTACTCATTTACAGTGAGAGAAACAGCATAGTCATTTGCAGCCAGAAAGTGAGGGGGAAACAGTGGGGTCATTTACAGCCAGAGTGTGAGAGAAACAACGTGGTCAGTTAGAGGCAGAGACAGAAAGAGGAGTGGGGCAATTAACAGTGAGTGAGTGAGAGAGAAACAGTGTTGTCATTTACAGCGAGAGAGTGAGAGAGACTCAGCGGGGTCATTTACAGCAAGAGAGTGAGAGGCTCGGGGCCATTTACAGCGAGACAGTGAGAAAGACTGCGTGATCATTTACAGCTAAAGAGTGTAAGAGAAACAGTGAAGTCATTTACAGCATGAATATGTGAGGGAAACAGCGTGGTCATTTACAGTGAGAGAGAGAGAGAGAAACAACATGGTCATTTACAGTGAGGGAGTGAGAAAAACAGCATGGTCATTTACAGCAAGAGAGCGTGAGATAAACAGTGTGGTCATTTACAGTGTGAGAAACAGCGTAGTCATTTACAGCATGACAGTGTGAGGGAAACAGTGTGGTCATTTACAGCATGACAGTGTGAGAAACAGCATGGTCATTTACAGCATGACAGTGTGAGAAACAGCGTGGTTATTTACAGTGTGACAGTGAGAGAAACAGCGTGGTCACTTACAGCATGACAGTGTGAGGGAAACAGCGTGGTCATTTACAGTGTGACAGTGAGAGAAACAGCGTGGTTATTTACAGCATGACAGTGTGAGGGAAACAGCGTGGTCATTTACAGTGAGAGAGAAACAACATGGTCATTTACAGTGAGGGAGTGAGACAAACAGCATGGTCATTTACAGCAAGAGAGTGTGAGATAAACAGTGTGGTCATTTACAGTGTGAGAAACAGCATGGTCATTTACAGCATGAGGGAAACAGCGTGGTCATTTACAGCCTGACAGTGTGAGGGAAATAGCGTGGTCATTTACAGCGTGACAGTGTGAGGGAAACAGCGTGGTCATTTACAGTGTGACAGTGTGAGGGAAACAGCGTGGTCATTTACAGTGTGACAGTGAGAGAAACAGCGTGGTCATTTACAGCATGACAGTGTGAGGGAAACAGCGTGGTCATTTACAGCGTGACAGTGTGAGGGAAACAGCGTGGTCATTTACAGCATGACAGTGTGAGGGAAATAGCGTGGTCATTTACAGCGTGACAGTGTGAGGGAAACAGCGTGGTCATTTACAGCGTGACAGTGTGAGGGAAACAGCGTGGTCATTTACAGCGTGACAGTGTGAGAGAAACAGCGTGGTCATTTACAGCATGACAGTGTGAGGGAAACAGCGTGGTCATTTACAGCGTGACAGTGTGAGGGAAACAGCGTGGTCATTTACAGCATGACAGTGTGAGGGAAATAGCGTGGTCATTTACAGCGTGACAGTGTGAGGGAAACAGCGTGGTCATTTACAGCGTGACAGTGTGAGGGAAACAGCGTGGTCATTTACAGCGTGACAGTGTGAGAGAAACAGCGTGGTCATTTACAGCATGACAGTGTGAGGGAAACAGCAAGAGAGTGAGAATCAACGTGGTCATTTACAGTGAATGAGTGTGAAAGAAAAAGTGTACTCATTTACAGTGAGAGAAACAGCATAGTCATTTGCAGCCAGAAAGTGAGGGGGAAACAGTGGGGTCATTTACAGCCAGAGTGTGAGAGAAACAACGTGGTCAGTTAGAGGCAGAGACAGAAAGAGGAGTGGGGCAATTAACAGTGAGTGAGTGAGAGAGAAACAGTGTTGTCATTTACAGCGAGAGAGTGAGAGAGACTCAGCGGGGTCATTTACAGCAAGAGAGTGAGAGGCTCGGGGCCATTTACAGCGAGACAGTGAGAAAGACTGCGTGATCATTTACAGCTAAAGAGTGTAAGAGAAACAGTGAAGTCATTTACAGCATGAATATGTGAGGGAAACAGTGTGGTCATTTACAGTGAGAGAGAGAGAGAAACAACATGGTCATTTACAGTGAGGGAATGAGAAAAACAGCATGGTCATTTACAGCAAGAGAGCGTGAGATAAACAGTGTGGTCATTTACAGTGTGAGAAACAGCGTAGTCATTTACAGCATGACAGTGTGAGGGAAACAGTGTGGTCATTTACAGCATGACAGTGTGAGAAACAGCATGGTCATTTACAGCATGACAGTGTGAGAAACAGCGTGGTTATTTACAGTGTGACAGTGAGAGAAACAGCGTGGTCACTTACAGCATGACAGTGTGAGGGAAACAGCGTGGTCATTTACAGCGTGACAGTGTGAGGGAAACAGCGTGGTCATTTACAGTGTGACAGTGAGAGAAACAGCGTGGTTATTTACAGCATGACAGTGTGAGGGAAACAGCGTGGTCATTTACAGTGAGAGAGAAACAACATGGTCATTTACAGTGAGGGAGTGAGACAAACAGCATGGTCATTTACAGCAAGAGAGTGTGAGATAAACAGTGTGGTCATTTACAGTGTGAGAAACAGCGTGGTCATTTACAGCATGAGGGAAACAGCGTGGTCATTTACAGCATGACAGTGAGGGAAATAGCGTGGTCATTTACAGCGTGACAGTGTGAGGGAAACAGCGTGGTCATTTACAGTGTGACAGTGAGAGAAACAGCGTGGTCATTTACAGCGTGACAGTGTGAGGGAAACAGCGTGGTCATTTACAGCGTGACAGTGTGAGGGAAACAGCGTGGTCATTTACAGCGTGATTGTGAGCGAAACAGCGTGGTCATTTACAGCGTGACAGTGAGGGAAACAGCGTGGTCATTTACAGCGTGACAGTGTGAGGGAAACAGCGTGGTCATTTACAGTGTGACTGTGTGAGGGAAATAGCGTGGTCATTTACAGCGTGACAGTGTGAGGGAAACAGCGTGGTCATTTACAGCGTGACAGTGTGAGGGAAACAGCGTGGTCATTTACAGCATGACAGTGTGAGGGAAACAGCGTGGTCATTTACAGCATGACAGTGTGAGGGAAACAGCGTGGTCATTTACAGCATGACAGTGTGAGGGAAAGAGCGTGGTCATTTACAGCATGACAGTGTGAGGGAAACAGCGTGGTCATTTACAGCATGACAGTGTGAGGGAAACAGCGAGAGAGTAAGAGAGAATCAACGTGGTCATTTACAGTGAATGAGTGTGAAAGAAAAAGTGTACTCATTTACAGTGAGAGAAACAGCATGGTCATTTGCAGCCAGAAAGTGAGAGGGAAACAGTGGGGTCATTTACAGCCAGAGTGTGAGAAAAACAACATGGTCAGTTAGAGGCAGAGACAGAGAGAGGAGTGGGGCATTTAACAGTGAGTGAGTGAGAGAGAAACAGTGTTGTCATTTACAGCGAGAGAGTGAGAAAGACTCAGCGGGGTCATTTACAGCAAGAGAGTGAGAGGCTCGGGGCCTTTTACAGCGAGAGAGTGAGAGAGACCGTGTGATCATTTACAGCTAGAGAGTGTAAGAGAAACAGTGAAGTCATTTACAGCATGAATATGTGAGGGAAACAGCGTGGTCATTTACAGTGAGATAGAGAGAAACAACAGTCATTTACATGAGGGAGTGAGACAAACAGCATGGTCATTTACAGCAAGAGAATGTGAGAGAAACAATGTGGTCATTTACAGTGAGGGAGTGAGAGAATTAGCATGGTCATTTACAGTGAGAGAAACAGTGCAGTCATTTACAGCGAGAGAAACAGCATGGTCATTTACAATGAGAGTGAGAGAGAAACAGTGTGGTCATTTACATTGAGAGAAACAGTGTAGTCATTTACAGTGAGAGAAACAGCATGGTCATTTACAATGAGAGAGTGTGAGAGAAACAGCGTGGTCATTTACAGTGAGAGAGTGTGAGAGAAACAGCGTGGTCATTTACAGTGAGAGAGTGAGAGAGAAAAACACCATGGTCATTTACAGTGAGAGAGTGTGAGAGAAACAGCGTGGTCATTTACAGTGAGAGAGAAAAACACCATGGTCATTTACAGTGAGAGAGTGTGAGAGAAAAAGCGTGGTCATTTACAGTGAGAGAGTGAGAGAGAAAAACACCATGGTCATTTACAGTGAGAGAGTGTGAGGGAAACAGCGTGGTCATTTACAGCATGACAGTGTGAGGGAAACAGCGTGGTCATTTACAGTGTGACAGTGAGAGAAACAGCGTGGTTATTTACAGCATGACAGTGTGAAGGAAACAGCGTGGTCATTTACAGTGAGAGAGAAACAACATGGTCATTTACAGTGAGGGAGTGAGACAAACAGCATGGTCATTTACAGCAAGAGAGTGTGAGATAAACAGTGTGGTCATTTACAGTGTGAGAAACAGCGTGGTCATTTACAGCATGAGGGAAACAGCGTGGTCATTTACAGCCTGACAGTGTGAGGGAAATAGCGTGGTCATTTACAGCGTGACAGTGTGAGGGAAACAGCGTGGTCATTTACAGTGTGACAGTGTGAGGGAAACAGCGTGGTCATTTACAGTGTGACAGTGAGAGAAACAGCGTGGTCATTTACAGCATGACAGTGTGAGGGAAACAGCGTGGTCATTTACAGCGTGACAGTGTGAGGGAAACAGCGTGGTCATTTACAGCGTGACAGTGTGAGGGAAACAGCGTGGTCATTTACAGCGTGATTGTGAGCGAAACAGCGTGGTCATTTACAGCGTGACAATGAGGGAAACAGCGTGGTCATTTACAGCGTGACAGTGTGAGGGAAACAGCGTGGTCATTTACAGTGTGACTGTGTGAGGGAAATAGCGTGGTCATTTACAGCGTGACAGTGTGAGGGAAACAGCGTGGTCATTTACAGCGTGACAGTGTGAGGGAAACAGCGTGGTCATTTACAGCATGACAGTGTGAGGGAAACAGCGTGGTCATTTACAGCATGACAGTGTGAGGGAAACAGCGTGGTCATTTACAGCATGACAGTGTGAGGGAAACAGCGTGGTCATTTACAGCATGACAGTGTGAGGGAACCAGCGTGGTCATTTACAGCATGACAGTGTGAGGGAAACAGCGAGAGAGTAAGAGAGAATCAACGTGGTCATTTACAGTGAATGAGTGTGAAAGAAAAAGTGTACTCATTTACAGTGAGAGAAACAGCATGGTCATTTGCAGCCAGAAAGTGAGAGGGAAACAGTGGGGTCATTTACAGCCAGAGTGTGAGAAAAACAACATGGTCAGTTAGAGACAGAGACAGAGAGAGGAGTGGGGCATTTAACAGTGAGTGAGTGAGAGAGAAACAGTGTTGTCATTTACAGCGAGAGAGTGAGAAAGACTCAGCGGGGTCATTTACAGCAAGAGAGTGAGAGGCTCGGGGCCTTTTACAGCGAGAGAGTGAGAGAGACCGTGTGATCATTTACAGCTAGAGAGTGTAAGAGAAACAGTGAAGTCATTTACAGCATGAATATGTGAGGGAAACAGCGTGGTCATTTACAGTGAGATAGAGAGAAACAACAGTCATTTACATGAGGGAGTGAGACAAACAGCATGGTCATTTACAGCAAGAGAATGTGAGAGAAACAATGTGGTCATTTACAGTGAGGGAGTGAGAGAATTAACATGGTCATTTACAGTGAAACAGTGCAGTCATTTACAGCGAGAGAAACAGCATGGTCATTTACAATGAGAGTGAGAGAGAAACAGTGTGGTCATTTACATTGAGAGAAACAGCATGGTCATTTACAATGAGAGAGTGTGAGAGAAACAGCGTGGTCATTTACAGTGAGAGAGTGTGAGAGAAACAGCGTGGTCATTTACAGTGAGAGAGTGAGAGAGAAAAACACCATGGTCATTTACAGTGAGAGAGTGTGAGAGAAACAGCGTGGTCATTTACAGTGAGAGAGAAAAACACCATGGTCATTTACAGTGAGAGAGTGTGAGAGAAACAGCGTGGTCATTTACAGTGAGAGAGTGAGAGAGAAAAACACCATGGTCATTTACAGTGAGAGAGTGTGAGAGAAACAGCGTGGTCATTTACAGTGAGAGAGTGAGAGAGAAAAACACCATGGTCATTTACAGTGAGAGAGCATAAAGGAAAAAGTGTAGTCATTTACAGTGAGAGAAACAGCGCAGTCATTTACAGCCAGAGTGTGAGAGAAACAACGTGGTCATTTACAGGGGGAGAGTGTGAGGGAAACAACATGATCATTTACAGCAATTGTGAGAGATACAATGTGGTCATTTGCAGCGAGTGTGTGAGAATGGGAGGGGCCATTTACAGTACGAGTGTGAAAGAAACAGTGTGGTCATTTACAATGAGAGTGTGAGAGAAGAGCAGTGTGATCATTTACAGCAAGAGTGTGAGAGAAACAACGTGGTCATTTACTGCGTGAGAGTTTGAGAGAAACAACGTGGTTAGTTACAGCAAGGGAGTGAGAGACCAACAGCGTGGTCAGTTACAGTTAGCGAAATGGTGTGGTCATTTACAGGGAGAGAGTGAGAGAGAAACTGCATGGCCATTTACAGCAAGAGAAACAGCGTGGTCATTTACAACCAGAGAGTGAGAGAACAGCAGCGTGGTCATTTACAGTGAGAGATTGAGAGAGAAACAGCATGGTCATTTACAACATATCAGTCTGAGGGAAACAGCGGGACCATTTACAGTGAGAGGGAGAGAGGAGCAGGGTCATTTGCAGCAAGAGAGTGTGAGAGAAACAGCGTGGTCATTTACAGTGAGAGTGTGAGAGAGGAACAGCAAGGTCATTTACAGCATGACAGCGCGAGGGAAACAGCAGGGCCATTTACAGTGCGAGGGAAAGAGGAGCAGAGTCATTTAGAGTGAAAGAGCGAGGGGGAAACAGCCAGGTCATTTACAGTGAGAGAGAAACAGCATGTTCATTTACATCCAGAGAGTGAGAGAGCAACAGCGTGATCATTTACAGTGAGAGAGTTTGAGAGAAACAGTGTTGGCCGTTACAGTGAGAGAGTTTGAGAGAAACAGCATGGTCATTTACAGCGAGAGGGTGTGGGAGAAAGAGCAGAGTGGGAGCAATACAGCAGGGTCAATTACAGCGAGAGTGTGAGAGAGAAACAGCATGGTCATTTAAAGTTAAAGAAACAGCATGGTCACTTACAGCAAGAATGTGTGAGGGAAACAGCATGGTCATTTATCGCCAGAGAGTCAGGGAGAAACAGCATGGTTATTTACAGCAAGAGAGTGAGTGGAGCGGGGCCATTTCAGCGAGAGAGTGTGGAAGAAACAGCATGGTTATTTACAGCAAGAAAGTGAGTGGAGCGGGGCCATTTCAGCAAGAGGGTGTGGGAGAAACAGCATGGTTATTTAGATTGAGAGTGTGGGAGAAACAGCGTGGTTATTTATCGCCAGAGAGTCAGGGAGAAACAGCGTGGTTATTTAGATTGAGAATGTGGGAGAAACAGCATAGTTATTTACAGCAAGAGAGTGAGTGGAGCAGGGCCATTTCAGCAAGAGAGTGTGCGGGAAACAGCGTGATCATTTGCAGTGAGAGAGTGAGAGATAAACAGCGTGGTCATTTACAGCGTGACAAGATGATGGAAAGAGCGGGGCCAGTTACAGCGTGAGAGAGGAGCGGGGCCAATTACAGTAAGAGAACGTGACAGAAACAGCATGGCCATTTACAGCAACGAACAGAGAGAGGCAGCCATTTACAGCGAGACAGTGTGAGGTAAACAGCGTGGTCATTTACAGTGGGTGAGTGAGACAGAAACAGTGCGGTAATTTACAGCAGGAGAGTGAGAGGGACACAGCAGGGTCACTTACAGTGAGACACAGAGGAGCGGGGCCATTTACAGTGAGAGAGTGTGAGGGAAACAGCGTGGTCATTTATAGCAAAAGTATGTGATGGAAACAACATGGTCATTTACAGTGAGAGAGTGTGAGGGAAACAGCGTGGTCATTTACAGCAAAAGTATGTGAGGAAAACAGCATGGTCATTTACAGTGAGTGAGTGTGAGAGAAACATGGTCATTTACAGTGAGTGAGTGAGAGAGAAACAGCGTGGTCCTTTACAGCGAGAAAGTGAGAGGGAAACAACATGGTAATTTACAGTGAGAGAGTGAGAAACAACATGGTCATTTATGGCGAGGGGGTGAGAGGGAAAAACAGCGTGGTCATTTACAGCGAGAGAGTGAGGGGGAAACTGCGTGGCCATTTACAGGGAGATAGTGAGAGAGAAAAAAAGTGCGGTCATTTACAGCGAGATAGTGTGAGGGAAACAGCAGTCATTTACAGTGGGAGAAACAGGCTGATCATTTACAGCAAGGGGGTGTGAGAGAAACAGCGTGGTCTTTTACAGCGAGATACTGTGAGAAACAACATGGTCATTTACAATAAACGGTAAGAGAGCAACAGTGTGGTCATTTACAGCGAAAGAGTGTGAGAGAATCAACATGGTCATTTATAGCCAGAGAGCGAGAGAGAAATAGCGGGGCCATTAGAGCGAGAAGAGTGAGAGAGAAACAGCGTGGTAATTTACAGTGAGAGAAACAGTGTGGTCATTTACAGTGAGAGAAACAGTGTGGTCATTTACAGCGAGAGAGTGTGAGGGAAACAGCATGGTCATTTAAAGTGAAAGAAACAGCATGGTCATTTACAGTGAGAGAATGAGAGAAACAGCCTGGTCATTTATAGCAAGAAAGTGAGAGAAACACCGGAGCCTTTCACAGTGATAGAGTGTGAGAGAAACAGTGTGGTCATTTGCAATGTGAGAGAGGAGCGAGGCCTTTAACAGTGAGAAAAGGGTATGAGACCATTAAAGAGTGAGAGGGAAAAGAGCATGGAAAGCAGCTGATTGGTGAGTAGGATTGGTGAGTATTTCTAGTCTTTAAAGTAAAAATAAGGTGTTTAGTATGTGCTTAGATCTCTAGTCCTTTTTTCTCTTTTTCTTTAGGATAGCTTGTTAAATATAAGATCGATACTGGTATATATTAAAAAATAAAAATAAAGTGTAAAGCGTGGGGATACTAGAGTAATTAATTGATAAATTGAATAAAATACGATAGTGATGACAGGATGGGTAATGTGTTGCTGCTGCAGCATGTGGGATATGCTGAACACCAAGGTGATCTGGAGCGAACGCATGGCTGATGACAACTTGATCCCTCCCCTCCCCCTCCAAGTTCCTCTCCAGCCCCGAGGACGTATCCTTAACCCTGGCAGCAGGCAGGCAACACAGCCTTTGGGACTCTCAGTCACAGCTGCAGAGAACAGTATCTATCCCCCCAATTATACTGTCCCCTACCACTACTACGTTCCCATTTCCTCCCCCACATGTGTGGCTCCCTGTACCATGGTGCCGTGGTCAATCCGCCCATCCTCCCTGCAGTCCCCACTCCCATCCACACAGCTTGCAAGAACCAAGCGTTTGCAGCTCGAGGAAATTCAGATCCGAGTTAAGGAGCTGGAGTCCGAGCTGCAGACATTGTGCTGAATCAGGGAGGGGGAAAGGTACCTGGACACTTTGCTCCAGGAGGCGGTGATTAGTTAGTTAGATTAGTTAATTCAGATTTGGTCTGTGATCGGGGACAGGAGGATGCGACTGCAGGTGAAGCAGGTTTGGGGACCCAGGTGGTAGCGTTCAAGGAGCCTTGGCCCCTGCAACTGTCCAGCAGTTCAAGGCTCTTGCCAGCTGTGTGAATGAAAGTGGGGACTGCAGAGAGGATGAGCGAAATGACCACGGCAACATGGTACAGGGAGGCATTCAAGTGGAGGGAGGAAAAAGGAGTGTAGTATTAGGGGACAGTATAATTAGGGGGATAGATACTGTTCTCTGCAGCTGTGAGCATGGGTCCCAAAGGCTGTGTTGCCTGCCCAGTGCCAGGGTTAAGGGCATCTCCTCAGAGCTAGAGAGGAACTTGGAGTGGGAGAGAAGGGATCCAGCTGTCATCGTCGTCCATGTTGGTACCAATGACGTTAATAGGACTAGAAAGGAGGTTCTGCTGAAAGAATTTGAACAGTTAGGAGTTAAATTAAAAAGCAGAACCAAGGTAATAACCTCGGGATTGCTACCTGAGCCACGGGCAAACTGGCAGAGGGTAAATGAAGTCAAGGAGTTAAATCCGTGGCTCAGAGATTGGTGTGGAAGGAATAGGTTTCAAATCATGGGGCACTGGCACTAGTGCTGGGGCATAAGGGAGCTGTTTGGGTGTGACGGACGTCACTAGAACCATGCTGGGACCAGTGTCTCTGCGAACCGAATAACTAGGGCTGTAGAGAGGGCTTTAAACTCAATAGGTTGGGGGGGGTGGTGTTCTGGAAAGGGGATACATAGGCTTACAAAGCAAAAGGATATGCCAGCCTTGCAGAGCAGCTATTTAGGTAATGATACCCAGAGTGTGACAAGAAGGGACAGAGTTTACAAACATTTAAAAACAGCAGCATATAGGGTCAAAGGGGGAAAAAAAAGGTAAAAAGGCAAAATTAATGTCCCTTTACTTAAATGCACACAGTATTCAAAACAAAATAAATGAATTAATGGCACAAATAGAGGTTAAAGGGTATGATCTTATAGCCATTATGGAGACATGGTTACAAGGAGATCAAAGCTGGGAACTAAACATTCAGGGGTACGTGACTTTTCGAAAGGGCAGGCAGGAAGGAAGGGGTGGTGGGGGAGCTTTGTTAGTACAAGATGGAACAAGAAATGATCTTGGATTGGAAGATGTAGAATCCATATGGGTGGAGGTAAGAAATAACAAGGGGAAGACGACACTGGTGGGAGTAGTCTATAGGTCCCCTGACAGTAGTTATACTGTAGGACAGAGAATAAGTCAGGAGATAATGAGAAAATGTAAAAAAGGCAGTATATTAATCATGAGTGACTTTAATCTTCATGTAGATTGGGAAAATCAAATTTGCAGAGGTAGGGTCGAGCAAGAATTCACACAGTGTATTCGGGACAGTTTCCTAGAACAACATATTGTGAATGCATTAGGAGTCAGGCTATTTTGGATCTGGTAATGTGTATTGAGGCACGTTTAATAAACAATCTCAGAGTAAAGGATCCCCTAGGAAACATTGACCATAATATGGTAGAATTTAACATTCAGTTTGAGAGGGAGAAACTTTGGTTGAAAACAACTGTGCTAATCTTAAATAAGGGTAATTACAATGGAATGAGGGCAAAGTTTGCTGGAGTGGACTGGGAAAGGAGTTTAGCAGAAAAGACAGTTGATGAACAATGGCAGAAGTTTAAGAAAATAGTGCATGACTCGCAACAAAGATATTTCCCAGTGGGGAAGAAGGATTCAAGGAAGGAGATAAACCAACCATGGTTAACCAAGGAAGTTAAGGACAATATCAAATTGAAGGAAAAATCATACAATGTGGCAAAGATTAGCAGTAAGCCAGAGGATTGGGAAAGTTTTAAAAACCAACAAAAGATGACTAAAGAAAAGAAAATAAGTAATATAAAAACAGACAGTAAGAGCTTCTTGAAATACATGAAAAGGAAAAGAGGCCAAAGTGAACATCAGCCCCTTAGAGAATGAGGCTGATGAAATAATAATGGGGAACTAGGAAACGGCAAAGGAGTTGAATAAATACTTTGCCTCAGTCTTCAAGGTAGTAGATACTAATAGCATTCCAAAAATACCAAATAATCAAGGGGCAAAAGGAGGTGGCGGGGGGGCGGGGGGAATAAATACAATAATTATCACTAGAGAAAAAGTACTAAGGAACTAATGAGGCTAAAGGCCAATAATTCCCCTAGACTTGATGGGTTGCATCCTAGGATATTCAATGTAGTAGCTACAGAGATAGTGGAATCACTAGTAGTAACCTTCCAAGAATCCTTAAATTTTGTAAAAGTCCCAGAGGATTGGAGAATGGCCAATGTAATACCCTTATTCAAAAAGGGAGGGAGACAAAAAACAGGTAACAATAGGCCAGTTAGCTTAACATCTGTCATTGGGAAAATGCTGGAGTCTATTATAAAGGATGTAATAGCAGAGCATTTAGAAATGCATAATCTAATCAAGCAGTTAGCATGGCTTCATGGAGGGGAAATCATGCCTAGCAAATTTATTAGAATTCTTTGAGGAGGCAACAAGCAGGATAGATAAAGAGGAACCGGTAGACATAATATATTTGGATTTCCAAAAGGCATTTGATAAGGTACCACACATAAGGCTATTTAATAAGATAAGAGCCCATGGTGTTGGGGGTACTATACTAGCATGGATAGAGGATTGGCTAACTAATAGAAGACAGAGATTTGGGATACGGGGGGCATTTTTGGAATGGCAACCTGTAACTAGTGGAGTGCCACAGGGATCAGTGCTGGGGCCTCAATTATTTACAATATATATTAATGACTTAGATGAGGGAAGTGAATGTGCTATCGCCAAGTTTGCGGATGAGAAAAATAGGTGGGAAGGCAAATGGTGAGGGTGACACAAGGAGTCTACAGAGGGATGGAGACAGGTGAAGCGGGTGGACAAAAACTTGGCATATGGAATATAATGTGGGAAAATGTGAGGTTATGCACTTTGGCAGATAGAATAGAGGAGCTGAATATTATTTAAATGGAGAAAGACTGCAGAAGGCTGCAGCACAGAGGGATTTGGGGATTCTTGTGCTTGAATCACAAAAAGCTAACATGCAAGTTTAACAGGTAATGGGGAAGGCAAATGAAATATTGACCTTTATTTCAAAGGGAATAGAGTATAAAAATAGGGAAGTCTTGCTAAAACTATACAAGGCATTAGTTAGACCACACCTAGAATACTGTGAACAGTTTTGATCCCCTTAACTAAGGAAAGATATACTGTCATTGGAGGCATACAGAGAAGGTTCACTAGGTTGATCCCGGGTATAGAGGGATTTTCTTATGAGAAGTTGAGTAGGTTGGGTCTGTCCTCATTGGAGTTTAGAATGAGAGGCAACCTTAGTGAAACATATAAGATCCTTAGGCGGCTTGACAGGATAGATGCTGACAGGTTGTTTCCCCTTGAGGGACAGTCTAGGACCAGAGGGCATAATCTCAGAGGCTGGGTTGTTAAGTATATTCAAGGCTGAGATAGACAGACTTTTAATCAGTAAGGGAAGTAAGGGTTATGGGGAAACAGCAAGAAAGTGGAGTTGAGGATTATCAGGTCAGCCATGACCTCATTGAACGGCAGAACAGACTCGATGGGCCAATGGCCTACTTCTGCTCCTATGACTTATGGTCTTATGCACTGGGTGGGGCTGTGGGTCAGACACTGTCCTCCCCCCACCTCACACCCCCTTCTGGGGGCTGTGTTCAGCTCCAGGTTAATAGAATGATAGTTGCCCCTCTCTATTGGCTATCAGGGCAGAATGGGAGTTCATCAACACAAACCCTGATTTGCCCGAAAATACTGCATTCCACAACAACTACAAAGTGGTGTAGAAAATGAAATCAATCCACAAATGTGCAATGGGGGAATCCATCTTCACGTGCCAGGTGGATGATCATTGATGGTACATCTATGATCCTATCCAATTTCCACCCTTCTCGCACCTTCTCCTGGTCCACCTCTGATCCTTCCCTCCCCTTCCTTAAATTCTCTGTCTCCAAGTCCACTGACTCTCACAACCACCTTGATTACACTTCCTCATACCCAGCTTTCTGCAAGGACTCTATCCCATTGTCGCAGTTAGTCCACCTCCATTTCACTTGCTCTGATGATGCCACCTTCCATACTGCCACCTCTGATAGGTTTTCCCCCATCCTCAACTGAGGACTCCCATCCCCACACCAGTGCCCCTCCCACCCTGTCACCCCCAACCCCCACTGTGCTCATCAGGGCCCTTGACAATGTTCATCCCATTTCCTGTACCTTTGCTCTCACTCCTTCCCCTCCCTCCCAGAACCATGAAAGTGTTTACCTTGTCTTCACCTTCCATATCACCAACCTCCATATTCAACAGATCTTACTCAGTCAGCTCCATCAGCCTGATTCAACTGCTAAGCACATCTTCCCCGCCCCCACTTTCAGGATTCTGAAGACACTGTTCCCTCTGTGATACACTGATCCACTGCTCACTCACCCCCAATATCCCCTCCCTTTCCTACAGCACCTTTCCATACAAGCACAGGAAATGCAATACCTGCCATTTCACCTCCTCCCTTTTATCCATCCAAGGCTCAAAACACTCTTTCCAAGTGAAGCAGTGATTTACTTGCACTTCCTATAATATTCACTGCTCATGATGTATCTCTTGCATGTTGGCATGTGCTCTGAAATGAAGCTGCTGAGCTGATATTTAAGAATAACAACTGGATTTTGGCACTGAGACAGGAAGCTGAAGTTGGGAAATTCCCTGACTTGCCAGATCGGTCTCGGTAAAAAGTGCCTCAAACCCCGCCTTGGTGGTGGTGGTTTTGGCTGGGGGGTGGGGGGGGCATGGCGGTGGCTAGGTGTAGGATAGAAGCGAGTCCACCGACACCAGAGGCGGAACATAATTGTCCATGGGGTTGGGTGATTGCCAAGGTAGTCTGATTAGATGCTAGCCCTTGATTCTCTGGGACTTTGCCCCATTGTTTTAGAAGTTGTTAGGCCCTCTGGCCCTCACCCTACCCACTCCATCACCCCTCACAATTCAAATGCACCACCGCAACCGCCCCCCCCCCCCCCTCCCCCCGCAACCACCCCCCACCCCATTGGCCCCTCATACTATCCATGCCAGCTCAAGATCCCGCATCTACCTGCCATGGACCCTGATACCCTCCATGCCAACTTCATAGTTACTCACCCAGTATCCACAATGGGCAGATCCCAGGGGTCATGTGGAGATGAAATAAACCTTTTAACAATCTAATACAGCTCTCACTCCTGTACACTTGATAGTGGAAAGAAAGCTTTCATTCATAAAAAATATTCAAAGATTTTAAATCTCAAGTGGTTAATCTCTTAGAAAAAAATAAACTTCTATTCCGACCCTACAAAGACAGCTAATCCTTTAATAGTTGCTTTAAACTGTCAATCAAACTTTGAATTCAGAACACCCCACTGAGATAATTATAGCTTTCCAAATTCAGCCAAACATTTATAATGATAGCCCTTGGGGAAATGTCAACAAAGAGCTCTACAGAAACTGCATAACTGGATGTTATTTTTTCTAACGTATGCCTGTCAATCAAATCAGTCCAGCATAGGGTTTTTTTTTTAAAATAGCTCTCACTGAGAGCTGCAGCCTGTTTTTTTTTAAGTTCAAAGGGCTGCAAATTTAAATAACTTGAGATCATGACATTCATTATCCATCCTTCAAAAGCGTTTACACACTTATTCCATCCATTTGTGACTCCCACACTGTCTGTTCAGTCCTTGCAACAGCTAAGATGGAGTCTGTTTGAACTCAGCACAAGTTCAAATAGCCCTGTTGAGTTTGGGCTTTCATCCTGTGTAAATCATGCCCTGCCCCCTTTTCCCTACCAGTAAAAATTGGATCTGTTGGAAATGGGGATGGGACTTCATCTGGGTCCTTTTTAAAGGTCTGTGGAGTCTTCCCTATTCTGAAAATCCAGTCCTAAGTAACTGTGCTAAACCCAGTCTGTTATTCAACTCAGTGTTACCTGTGGCATTAGGGTTCTCCCTCTCATTGTTCAGGAAAGCCAGGAAATCACTGGTATTGAGGTAAAGGTCATGATGGTGAGGGTCTGAAACAGACAAAGAAACAAAATCAGACCCACTGGACTTGATTGGATTCTTATTACATTCAAACCCTACACAGTCAGAGCCCAGTAACACACCGACACTCGTATTCAACACACAGAGCCCAGTAACACACCGACACTCATACTGTACAGTCAGAGCACAATAACACACTGACATTCATACTGTAGTCAGAGCCCAATAACACACATACACTCATGCTGTACAGTCAGAGCCCAGTAATACGCCGACACTCATACCGCACAGTCAGAGCCCAGTAACACACCAACATTCATGCCGTACACAGTCAGAGCCCAGTAACACACCAACATTCATGCCATACAGTCAGAGCCTAGTAACATGATGACATTCATGCCATACAGTCAGAGCCCAGTAACACACCGACACTCATGCCATACAGTCAGAGCCCAGTAACATGCCAACATTCATGCTATACGCAGTCAGAGCCCAGTAACACACCAACATTCATGCCGTACACAGTCAGAGCCCAGTAACACACTGACACTCACTGTACACAGTCAGAGCAGACAGACTATGTGTAACACACTGCAGCATTCACACTGTACACAGACAAAACACAGAGACAGTGCATAACATGCTAATACTCACACTGCACTGTCACAGCGCAGAGTGTGCAATACATTGTGTACAGTCAGAGAATCGATGTGTTACACACAACCTCTGTGCTCTGTGTATAGTGAGAGTCAGAGTATGGCATGACAGAGACTGTATGTAACTCATTGACACTTACACTGGATACATCCTCATACAAGATTTTGTTACTCACCATTCCAGTAATTACAGATGGAGACGCACTGTCCGAGTTGAGTGTAACAGAAGTGGTAGAGATTGGACTTTACATAATGTGGAAAAAGCCATTTCAGATAATCAGTATCTGTTGAAGAGAAAGCAACTCAGTCACACTCAGGATATACACACTCACCTCTCATTTACACACAGACAAATACACTAATATAGAGAGATGCATACACACACAAGGAGATTGAGACACTATACTCGGACATGCACACACAATATAGGGAGTCAGTCAACATTCTTGAACACAGATACAGTCACACACACATACACAGACACACACAGACACACACCGTCAGTCTCTGCTCTCAGTCAAACACACCTGGGTTTTAGCAGGTGTGTGCTTGGTTGCTGAACCAGTGTACTATTTGGACTGTAATATCCTCCTGCCTAAAATGGAGACACTGCACTGAACTAAAAGTGACCTTTGCTGTGACTGCAGTTCTCAGCAGATTCCATCTGACCATGCTGCGAGTTAATCACTAGAGTCAGGATTTGCTCTCATTGTGCAGACACAATAAATTTTAATAATATTTAAAACAGTGACCAGATCAGTTCTAATATCGCCAATACTTGCTGATACTTAATGGTTATCTCTGTGAAGATACTGTGCAGCAGGTCCTGTGTTACTCTGTTATCTCAATGCAGTTAGAAACAACTGTTTATGTTCAGTTCCAAGGAGTGACATTGTCCCACAAAGATCATTTGCTGCTCATTGGGTTGTGCCTGTAAATAAATTGCTAACTGTGAAGAGACAGGATGTGACACTCAAGAAGTCTGTGGCAAAATGTTGCTTCTTCAAGTGATAGGGAATTGAACGTAAGCAGATGTTCCTAACAGCCTTTGAGATAACAGAGTAACAACAGGACCTGCTGTACAGTATCTTTACACAGAGATAACCATTAATTATCAGCAAGCGTTAGCAGTTCTCAAGCTGATTTGGTCACTGTTTTAAAACTGATAGGAGGGGGAGGTTCAGCAACAAAGCATCATAAGAACACGAGAACATGAATAGGAGCTGGAGCCTCCCTTACTAACCCATACCCTTTAATTCCCTTAGTAGTGAATAAATGTCAACCTCTCTCTTGAATATACTTAATGATGGAACATCCACAGCAATTTGGGGTCAAGAATTCCAAAGATTTAAATCCCTCAGAGCGGAAATTTCTTATCTCAGTCCTAAACGACTGAGCACTTATTTGGAGTCTGTGATCCTGTGTTCTAGGTTATCCAGTAGAGGAAACATTTTCTCAGTGTCTACCCTGGAAAGGCCCTTGAAATGTTTTATGCTTCAATTAGATCACCTCTCAGTCTTCTAAACTCCTGGGAATATAGATCTAGTCTAGTCTATTCATCCCTTCTCAAAAGACAACCCCCTCATCCCAGCAACCCATATAATGGACTTGCTACACTCTTTCTAATGGAAAGTATATCCTTCCTTAGGTAAAGAAACCAAAGCTGCACACAATACTTCAGGTGTGACCTCTGCAATGCCTGTTAGAATTGTAATTCTAAAAAATTCTTAAAAGCAAAATATTGCAGATGCTGGAAATCTGAAATAAAAACAGAAAATGCTGGAAATACTCAGTTGGTTAGGCAGCATCTATGGAGAGAGAGAGAAACAAAGTTAACAGCCAAGAGTTCTAGTCCCATGGCCCACCCGAAGTCAACAGACTTTTTGCTGGTCCATCAAATTTTCTACTCCACCCAAAAGGATTCCCACTACGGTCGGGGCCGGAAAATCTCAGCCAACATTTCAGGTCTGTGACCTTTCATCAGGACCTTTATAACTGCAACAAGACTTCTTTACTCTAATACTCCAATCCCTTTATGACAAGACCTAACATACCATTTGCCTTCCTTGCCGTACCTGCATGTTAACTTTCTGAGATTCATGTACAAGGACGCCCAATGTCCCTCTGAGAACCAATATTTTCCAGTCTCTCATAATTTTAAAAATATTTAACGCTTATTTTTCATGCCAAAGTAGAATATCACACTTTGTCATGTTATACTCCATCTGCCCTGTTCTTGCCCACTCACCCAGTCATTTTATATCCCTCTTGAGCTTCTTTGTGTCCCTGATGGTGATTCATTTTGATCGGTTTAGCATGATTAATAAACTCTTGGATTAAAGACAATTCTCAGCTCCATCATTCCTGGTGCCTGAATTGACTGGGTACATGAGCAAGAATTGAATGTAATTAACAAACTGTCACTCTAGATTGGGACAACAGCAATGGGCATCAGAGGCACAGTGTTAGGAAATAGAGGCAGTTTAAGAAAGTTATATTTGTATTTGTGGATATTAAGAATGAGTTTTACCCTTGAAGTTTAAGTTTGATTTGTAACTCTGTATTTGAGTTAAGAAAAGCTCAAGTGAGTTTTCATTCGACTTTAAAAGGTGCCTGTATGTCTAATGAGTTTTAAAACTCTAAGAGAAGCTAAGCAAACACGCGAGTAGAAAACTGTGCTGTTGCCTAGCAACTGGGGTCCAGAGAGGCAGGCTCATGCGCGCACACAAACAAACTAAAGAAACAACAGTTCTGAGTTCAGTTGGAGCAGAAGCAGCCTAGAAGGGGCAGATAGCCAAGAAGAAAGTCCCCAAATCCAGAGGAGTGGAACAGGAAAAATCTCAAGAAGACCTTCTAGTCAAAGGAAGGGCAGGAAATTGGAAAATACTCTGTTAAGTGAAGTTAAGAGTGAGAGGCAGAGAAAGGCTCCAAGCTTCAAGCTGCAGGAAGCAGAGTCAAAGCAATTTAAAGATTTGTGAGAAGCCAAGAGGTCCAAACTGAAGGTCTGCAACTTTTTGCTATGGGTGTGTGAAGCAGTGGTGTACAATTGACAGCTGAATCAGTGAGAGAGAGTGCGTAGAAGAAAGCTTGAATGCATGTGATGAACCAGGGGAGAGGAACCTCGGAAGGACAGTACGAAACCCTGGAGGTGAAACTTTGCGGGAGGCGTCTGAGAAAAAGCGTTAGTTTGGGAGAGGATTGCAAGGTGAGGTCTTGGAGAAGGGAGATTGAAAACCCTCCTATGAAAGATGGAGTCCAGTGAGGTCAGTGGCTCATGGTGTGACAAGTGTCTGGGGGAAGTTGAGGAGAGACCTATCGCTCGCTTTCAGAGTATGGTGTGTCTGACCATTGGCCTATTGGTTTACATGGACTGTGAACATTAGAGTATAAGAAAGAAGCATGAAAGCAAAACAATGCAGATGCTGGAAATCTGAAACAAAAACAAAAATTGCTGGAAAAACTCAGCAGGTCTGACAGCATGTGTGTAGAGAAAGACAGAGTTAACGTTTCGAGCCTGTATGACTCTTCCTCAGGACTAAAGAGAGGTAGAGATGTGGTGAAATATATACTGTTTAAGAGGGGTGGGACAGGTGAAGCAGGATAGAAGGCCAGTGATAGGTGGAGACAAAGGAGGGATTGCAAAAGGTATAATAAACAAAAAATCAAAGGGGTGTTGATGGTGGTGATACTGGCTAAAGGAGGTGCTAATGGTGACATTAGGAATAGAAAGCAGGATGAGCAAGTGACAAATGGCACTGGGGGAGGGGACAGTGTGGGGGAAAAGATCAAAATAGGCTAAAAGGTGGGGAAAAGTCTATAGCGGTCAAACAAGGCCTAACTATTCTAATCTTATTTTCCAGCACTAGGCCCATAGCCTTTGAGAAAAGAGAATCAAAAAAGGGGTGAGGATGGAGGAGGGAGTTCATGATCTGAAGTTACTGATCTTAACGTTAGGTCCTGAAGGCTGTAAAGTGTCTAATCGGAAGATGAGATGCTGTCCTCCAGTTTGTTTGGGCTTCACTAAAGCATTACAGCAGGCCAAGGATGGACATTTGGGCATGAGAGCATGGGGGTGTGTTGAAATGGCAAGTGACAGAAAGGAAACCTCGAGGTTTCTACCCACTGTGGTTGACAGGGACCTTGACCGTGTCCGACACATCTCCCATGCCTCTGCCCTCACACCTTCCTCTCCCTCCCAGACCCATGATAGGGTCCCCCCCTTGTCCTCACTGTTCACCCACCAGCATTCAAAGGATCATTCCCCGCCAACTCCAGCATGACGCCACCAGAAGCACATCCTATGCAACCGCCACTGCCACCACTCCATAGGGATCGTTCCCTCTGGGATGCCCTGGTCCATTCTTCAGTCACCCCTACACCTCAACCCCCTTCCCATGCAATCACAGAAGGTGCAACACCTGCCCCTTAACTTACCCCCTCCTCACCGTCCAAGGGCCCAAACACTCCTCTCAAGTGAAGCGCTTCACTTGCACTTCCCTCATTTTGATCAACTGCATTTGCTGCTCCCAATTCAGTCTCCTCTATATTGGAGAGATCAAACGCAGACTTGGTGCCCGCTTTGCGGAATACCATTGGTCTGTCCACAAGTATGACCCAGACCTTCCTGTCGCTTGCCATTTCAACACACCACCCTGCTCTCATGTCCGTCCTTAGCCTTCTGCAATGCTCCAGGGAAGCTCAATGCATACTGGAGGAACAGTACCTCATCTTCCAACTAGGCACTTTGCAGCCTTCCGGACTTAACATTGAGTTCAGCAACTTCAGATCTCTCCTCCATCCTCACCCCTTTTTGATGCCCTATTTTCAAATTTTTTTTAAATTTGTGTATATATATATATATATATTTTCCCACCTTATTTCTATTATTTTTAAAGTCTTTTTCCATTCATTTTACCCTATTTTGATCTTTACTCCCACACCATCCCCTCTGCCTAGTGCCATCTGTCACTTGCTCATCCTGCTTTCTACTCTTACTGTCACAATTAGCACCTCCTTCAGCCAGTATCACCACCGTCAACACCCCTTCAACCTTTTGTTTATGACATCTTTTGCAATCTCTCCTTTGTCTCCACCTATCGCTGGCCTTCTATCCAGCTTCACCTGTCCCACCCCTCTTAAACAGTATACATTTCATCACATCTCTACTTCTCTTTAGTTCTGAAGAAGAATCATACTGACTTGAAACATTAACTCTGTCTTTGTCTACACAGATGCTGTCAGACCTGGAGTTTTTCCAGCAATTTTTGTTCTTGCTTCAGAGTATAAGATAACTTTTGGTAATTTGTGCTTTCCTTATAAATCTGTATATATCTGTAAAGGTATAGTTGTGTGTGACGGAGCATTGTAATATCGTTCATTTTCTCTTGTTGAATAAGTGTTTCATTCTTTCGTTAAAAGTTCATCAGCTGACTTGTGACTCTGTTCAGTAGCCACTCTCCAAAAATAAAAGTTAGGATCTATCAAGCTGGGTCGAACACTGGGATCAGGTTTGTCCAGTGATAATTTCAATTGGGATCATAACAACAGGAAGATGCAAAGGGTTGCACGCGAACTCCCCTGAATCTTATCAGCAAAGGATTAATCAAACTGAAGTAAATCACTCAGAATAGTAACTATCTTGTTCTCATCTTCAATTTCAAATCTGTTTGTATCTTCCATACAATTTCCTCTCTTTGACATTCCTTGTAGGAACATAGGAACAGGATGCGGCCATTCAGTCCCTCAAACTGTTCAACTATTCATTGAGGTCATGGCTGTTCTCTAACCTAACTCCACTCTCCTCAATGTCCCTCTGTCTGTTGCTGTACTCAAGGTTTTATTCACTTTTCTGCTTTTATCTCTTATTTGATGCTTTTGACTAGTTCTCTCTTTGGCTGTCTTTGTTTTTATTGGAATTTTGTCAAATAACCCCCACCAGAATGGAGAGTTATAACCATCAGGAAGGATTGAACAGGCTAGGACTCTTTTCTGTGAAAGAGAGAGGGAGGGGAGACTGAGGGATAACTTAATAAAAGGTCATTAAACTCAAGAGGCTTGATAGGTCAGATGTGGAGGAGAGTTTTTCATTTGTGGATGAAAACTATGGGCCATAAATGCAAATTGGTCACGAATTAATCCAACAGCTATTTCAGGAGAAATCTCTTTATCCAGAGAATGTTGAGAACATGGAATGCTGTAATTTGACATAGTAACACACACAACCCTCTACAATAGTGAGAACTAAAACTGGAGAGAAAGAAAGATTCTTGCTGGCTCAAAATCCTACAAATCCCCACTCAACACCATCAAGATGCCAACTGTAGAGCTCTAATGAGAAGGCTACCACCTTTGAGGGAGATTTGGGATGGGAATGCTAGCGATGCCTGCATCTGGATTCTGGTTAGGGGATAAATATGGGCCAGGAAACTTGGGAAACTTCCCTGCTCTTCTTTAAAATAATGCCACATGATCCTCTATGTCTGCTGGGACCTCAATTTAATGTCTCAGCTGAAAGATAACAGTGCAGCATTCCCTCAGTACTGCACTGGGAGTGTCAGCCAGTATTTTGTACCAACCTTCAGGAGGGGGGCTTGAACCCACATCCTTCTGACTCAGAGCTGAGATCACGATTCACTTGAGATAGTTTGTGCTTTAAATCCGTATCCCCCAGGCACTGGATGGAGACTAGTAAGATTTTTTTCACATAGAATACCGCACGTAGTGTGCTTGAGCTCAGTTTGAATGCTGCTCCTAAGACACGTATAACCCACTGCCTCATTCAGCTGACCCCACTCATTTAGACTCTCCAGGTTCTCAGCCCCTCCTCATACCTGCAGTGAAGAAAATTCGAAAACTCACCTCCGTACTGACCAAGCTGAGGAGAGGACAGGGATATCAACGTGTCCACATTGTGGTCTGGCAAAGTGGCAAGGATACCGCGACAGACTAGGCCACCTGAAAAACAGAGTAACAGGCATACATTCAGTTTTTTAAAGAACATTCAACAGAAATGGGACACAAACTTTACTGGTTTCCTGGGTAAATTTAGACTCCCAGGCCCTTTAAGAGCAAACTCTCACCCTAATCGTCAGGGTGCTGGGAGTTGAGATTGTGTTGAAAAGTTGCTCAATATCGTTTATTGAGAACTCTGCTGAGCAACAGCCCTGTAAAGATTCTTGTTTAGTTCAATCAAGTGCAGCTCTCAACTGGTCATTTGAGGGGAGCGTGGGAAAGAGGAGGTAGGCAATGGAAGACTGCAGCATAGGCTCTAGTTGGCTGTTTTTACGTCAACTCTGTTTTTTTCAATTCATTCATTATCCATTCCTAGTTGCCCTCGAGAAGGCGGTGGTGAGTCACCTTCTTGAATCGCTGCAGTCCATGTGGTATAGGTACACGCAAAATGCTGTTAGGGAGGGAGCGCCAGGATTTTGACCCAGTGACAGTGAAGGAATGGCAATATATTTCCAAGTCAGGGTGGTGAGTGACTTGGGGGGGAAACTGAAGATAGTCGTGCTCCCATCCTGTGGCGAGGTCAACGTTACGGAATCCAACAAGTGAGACGTGGCTTCCTGTCCGAGAAATGTTCCCAATCTCAGGAAGAGGGTCCTGACGTGAAATCTTGGGGGATCACTGGGCAGAATGGGATGGACAGAGGTAGGGAGGGGTAACTAATTTGTATTCCTATTGAGATGAGGCAAACCAGCCCAACTCCCTCTCATTGTCAAAGGCTACAAACATCTCATCGATCGACAAGCAAGAAATCAAAATGGACTCCAGTGAAAATATCTTGCAATAGCTCAAGCGGAGTTGTGGGTTCAGCGTGGGGTGAAGTCCTGAGTCACACCATATTCTTGCTGGCTCAAAATCCTACAAATCCCCACTCAAAACCATCAAGATGCCAACTGCAGAGCTCCAATGAGAAGACTCACAACCACCTTCGAGGGAGATTTGGGATGGGAATGCTAGCGATGCCTGCATTTGGAGAAAAAAATTATCAAAAATAATTGGCAGCAAAATAATGCATTGGCTGGTGACATGATGTGGTCTGTGCAGTGGCAATCGTCACTGGTTTGGGGGCAGCCAGGTTTCATGTTTTTTAACCGATGGTCAAGTTTGGCCAGTTTCCAGCAGAGCTCAGGGTTCAGTGAACCTCTCAGTTTCTGTTGTTAAGAATCCCGACTTACCCAATTCCCAAGGCCAGGAGCTACATATCCCAGCATGTCCTGGGAGTTACCACACATGCATGGACTGGAAGTGGGTTCAATGTTGTGAAATCTTTGGGCTGGGGACAAATGCACAGTCTGCCTGCATGGGAAACAAATAGTACAAAAAAAAGATCATGATACTCATGGATGGGGCACCATAACAAGAGGAGTTCCAGAATAGGAAGAGGGGAAAGGGAGGTGAACCAGTGTGGTAGAGGGAAAGGTCCCAAAGAGGGAAACCAGAGATGGAAACCAGGGAGAGCCAAGAGAGAGAGAGAGAGAGAGAGAGGGAGAACCAGGGAATGAGCCACTGGGAGGAGACAATCACTGGTGAGAGGAACAAAGAAAGAGGCTCCAAGTATTGAGGGCTCAGGGGAAGCCCTGGAGAACTGAAAAGAGAGAAGGTTGGTGACTCTGTGCTGCGGGTCATTGGGGCAAAGGTAACCCTTTAGAGCAGTAGTGTTCTTCTCAACATGGCTGAAGAGTTGGGGTTGTGCTTGTGAGTCAATGCTGGGGTGGAGAGTTGGGAATCAGGGGAACAGAATCTCAGGAGATGAGATTGAAACCCTGGGAGGTAAGCAGTCATTGAGGCAGTCCAATTCGGAACCACTTTTGGATGGAATTCAGAGATTAGATCTTCGAAGGTAAAGACTGGAATCCCTCATGAGGGAGACAGAGTTTTATCGAGATTATGCAATTCACATTGGATACTGACATCTGGGTGGATGCTGAGAAATCTATGAGATCTGTCCTGGTTGCATTTGCCGCTTATTGTGCAGTGTAGTGTGTTTGATCACAGTTTGTCTGGTAATTCACATGTACCTCAAGTTGATTCTGAATGCTAGATTGAGTATATAATAGATCCTGTAAAGTGTTTAACTTTTCTAACTGTGTCTGTATGACTCTTCTTCACAGCTGCTCTGAAGAAAGGTCATATGGACTCAAAACATTAACTCTGTTTCTCTCTCCGCAGATGCTGCCAGACCTGCTGAGTTTTTACAGCATTTTTTGTTTTTATTTCAGAATATCAGCATCCGCAGTATTTTGCTTTAATCAGCTAAAGCATGGGTTCCGTACAGAGTAAAGCTCCAGCTACACTGTCCCATCAAACACTCACAGGGTAGGGACAACAGAGTTTGGATGTTCATTTTATTCAGCACTCAACAATTTTCTATACACTGTTCAGCAAAGCCACTCTGACAGTAAACCGAGACACCTAATTTCCCAAAACTCAGCCTCTTGCAGAGTGGGAGATGCTGAATAATGCAAAGGCATCATCACAGTTTAAAACAAAATCTTTTATTAATAAATATCGAATGAATAATGACACCACGGACAGCACCATGACAGTCAATGAGGTGCAGGTCAGGACTGGACTTGTAGATTTAATTTACTGAGCTCATGACCAAAACTACTGCAAAGAAACAAAAGCAAAATACTGCAGGTGCTGGAAATCTGAAATAAAAACAAAAAAATGCTGGAAATACTAAGCTGGTCAGGCAACATCTGCAGAGAGAAACAGAGTTAAGGTTTCAGGTCAAGATGACCTTTCACCAGAGCTATAGAGCTATTCTACAGCAAAGAGTCTTCAGACTGCAGCAAGATTATTTTCCAGTAAAATGGAGTCAGCGAAGGATAGTTACATAAGACAAATTAAGTTCATAAAAATCAATCCTAGTCCTTTTGAAATAGTGATGTTTCCGGACATGAATGACAGGAGAAAACACCCAATCATCTCCATTCAATTCAAGGCTTATGGGGTCAGTATAACAGCCAAATAAATGGACAGCCACACCAGCTTTAATCTTCATAATTAAAATATTTTGAAATGTATTTATCAGTCACGCTGTAAATGTTCTCATGACAACCCCCGACAAGCCGTACCTTGTGAGTAACATATCATGTGAACACCGTCTGCTGCATTTTGCATGATGGGATAAATGGCGTCTTTGAATCCATCCACCTGACTCCACATTGACTTCAGGCTCTGTGTGTGATCAAACAGGTCAATGACAGTCACATTGGTGCCTGGATGTGTCTGAGGAGAAATAGAGAAAGAGACCCCTCCAATGGTGAGTACTTGGGATTCCTCGAGGCCCATTTCTTTCAAACAATTCAAAAGTAGAGGTTTTACAGATCACTAGAAAAAAACCTCTGTAAAATACAGTTCACTTTCTTAGGACATTCCAAACTGGTGAACAAGTGTTGCAGTCCAACTATTGCTAGGTGGCAGTTAATCTGATTTGAGAGAACTCCTACATTCTGCAAACCAACTAAACTATGCTGGTGCCAAGAACAAAGTTTGCTCAATCTCAAAAAACCATCATACTCCCAGTACAAGCATACATGTGAGAAACCATTAACAACCTTAATAAACAGAATGCATTTGGTTTCGGCCTCCAGCTGTCTCAGTTATAAAGCGTAAAGTGACCTGAGCTTTTTGACTGTACGAAACACTGGTTAAACCTCACTTCCAATTCTTGAGACCACATTTTAGAAGGATATTGAGGCCTACGAGAGTGGACAGAGGAGATTTACTAGAATGGTATCAGGGTGAGGAACTTCAGTTACATGGAGAGACTGAAGAAACTGGTCCTGCTGTCCTTACAGGTTAAGGGATAATTTGATAAAGGTGTTCAAAATCTTGAAGGGATGTGATAGACTAAATAAAGATAAACTGTTTCTAGTGGCAACCAGAGGTCACAGATTTAAAATGATTGGTAAAACAATCAGATATGAGGAAACAAGTTTTTAAGAAACAGCAAACTGTTGTGATCTGGAATGCACTGTCTGAAAGGATGGTAGAAGCAGATTCAATAGTCATGCTTTTTTTTTAAAAAAGGGGTTAGATAAATGTATCTTAAAGTGAAATCTTCAGAACTATGATGAAAAAAGATAGGATATTTAGATTGATTTTTCAGAGTCAGTACAGGCACGATGGGCTAAATGGCCTCCTCCGCACAGCATCATGCTACATCTACTGATATGAGCCAGTTAGTACAAACAAGGGGAATAGTGCACCTTTATAAATAAGCTCAATGGTGTTGAACAACAGTTAAAAGCATAGGGCTGATTAGAATAAAAATCCAACATCTACAAGTCCAGCACCTCATGCGGGTGAAAATGAAAAGGAAATCAAAGATAGAAATGGCCTTTCAATAAGTGCTTTCAAAGGGACCTTGTTAAGGAGGAATGTTAAATTAATGGCTGTCTGTATATAAAATGCATAGTAACATCAGTTCACTGATGTTATTTTGGATAGGCCCTTGTGCCGAAAATGTTAATTAAACTTAAAATAGTCTAATCTCCCTTTCTCTAAACAACAGAGTAGGTGTCACAACATGAACATCACTGATAGTTACAACACGTGGGTGTGCCTAAGACCATCCACAAGTCAAAGGTCCTGTTTTTTAAAATTATTGCAAAAGCTAGCCTGTCTCGCTGATAGTTCAGTGAGAGAACCTTACAGTAAACAAGAAGGTTCAATCAGTGTCTCTATTTATGTTTATTAATCTCAGCCAGGGTAGGAGCATTGCAGTTAACCTCAGGAAATACAGCCAGAGTCCCTGTGACTGATGCTCACTCACCTCAACCAGAAGGTCCATAGGTATAGAATGAAGGTAAGCATAGACTGAGTTGTGTTGACACACTGCAGGCAATTTTACCCCAGCCTGCCCATTGGGAATCATATGGGATTGGATGGGACACTGATATCACACCCCACCTAATTTTACTCTCCATTAAAGTTATCAGAGAATAGCATTGGGCCCAGGTGTAAAGCCAATGTTTCACCTGGTGCCATGGGATCGTTCCTGGTTTTGTTGGTTAAAATGGCCCCCAAAGTGTCACAGCAGAGCCATGACTGAACATCTCTTTCACCCACCTCTAACCTATCCATCATCTTCGCTGCCTCTGGAAACCTCGTCCCAAATCCCTCAACACCGCATTCCCTCCCCCAATCTCTTCTTCTGGCTCACCTGAGGCACCAAAATGGAGATCTTGGTCAACTGTCCTTGCCCTCTCCATTTCCAAAATGCCCAACCTTCACAGGTCTATCAGCCCTGAAACGTCTGCGAATTTACCTCCATGTTACTAAAAGCATACATAGTGCACAGCCAAGCAGCATGGTTTATTCCTCTCCACAGTGAAGCCCATTATTCCAGACCATCATTGTGACCATTTGGTCACAATCTGGCTCCACCTGGACAAGGTACCACAAGAAGCCACGAACCTGAACCAAAGCAAGCTAGGAGGCAAAAAGATGTGAGAAGGGGTGATCTGAAATGGTAGAGTAAATAATCGAGGATATAGGAAATTGACCACGTTTCATCAATTCAGCATTAGAATGAGATATTATTCCAAGATTCTCAATCTAACCTGGGCTACACAGGTCTCCCTGCTGGGGGATGAAAAGTAGTTGACTGCAGCGGAAGAAGAGAAATAAGTCAAACACCAAGAGAGGGAACTGAAACCCTCCTCATAGGCAGGGCTAGTCAATGAGGGATAAGCATCAAAAAAATGGAAGTGCACGAAACCTAATAGTCAGTCGATGGAAGCCGTTCATTTACCAGACTGACCCATTAAGTAGTGTGGCTGCAATGGAGAATTCCTGTGCTAGTCAAACAGGATATTGCTGTTCTGCCAAGTTCAGCACTCTTCACGTATTGACAAGTACACTCTATGCTTCAGGGCCCTGTGTCACTCGGAAATGAATAGTGACAGACCCTGCCCATGAGTTCTACACAAAGACCATATCTGGTAAAGTAAATGAGTGAAAAAGAGTATCTTAACATCTAGGTTCCAGACCTAGCCAAGCAATTTCAACTGTAAACTGTAAACATCGCACAGAAGTCAGTGATATTTGGCTTTTTAAAGTCAGGGACATTTCAAGGAAATTTCAAGGAGGAATTTCAAGCAACAATGTCAATAAAGGCTTCAGGTCAGATAAAGCACAGCTTCTTCCCCTCTCACTCTACTGGGAAAGGTCCCCTGCTCTTCACTAAAACAGCGGTGATGGGATCTTTTACATCCACCCGAAAGGGCAAACAAGACTTCAGGTTAACATCTCATTCAAAAGGCAGCACCTCAGGCAGTTCACTGCTTCCTCTGCACTGTGCTGAGAGTGTCGGCCTCGCTTATCGCTCACAGTTCTGGAGTGGAACATGAACTTCCTGTCAGAGCAGGAATCAAAGAATGGTCACAGCACAGAAGAAGCCATTCAGCCCATGGTATCTGTGCTGGCTCTCTGCAAAAGCAACTCACCGAGTGCTACTCCGCGCAGTCCTGAACTTTTTCTTCTTCAGATAGCAATCCAATTCACTTTTGAAAGTATCAATTGAAACTGCCTCCACCACATGCCCAGGCAGTTCATTACAGATCCTAAATCACTGTGTAAAAAACATTTTCCTCAAGTCACCAGTGCTTCCTTGGCAATTATGTTAAATCTGGCCCTGGTTCTCAATCTTTCCACTAATGGGAACAGTTTCTCCCTGTCTACTATGTCCAGACCCCCATATGATTTTGAATACCTTTATCAAATCTCCTTCAGCCTTCTCCAAGGAGAATAGCTTTTCCAAAATATCTACGTAACTGGTGTTCCTCATCCCTGGAACAATTCTCTCTAATGCATTCACATCCTTCTTAAAGTTGAAGCAGAAACCCTCAACTCATTTAAAAGGTACCTAGATCTGCACCTGAAGTGCTGTAATCTGGAAGGCTACGGACCAGGTGCTGGAAGGTGGGATTAGAATGGGTGGCTAGTTTTTATTTTTTCCTTTCTCAGCCAGTGCAGACACAGTGGGCTGGATAGCCTCCTTCTGTGCTGTAACTTTTCTGTGGTTCTATCGCCTGTCAGCCTGGTTGCCAAGAGATTTTAAATTGAAAAATTAAAAACAGTGCAATAGAATTCAACTTTCCTTCATACAGCATGTCCCTCTCGGAGATATCTCAAATACAACTTCAATACTTTTGTATTCATATTTAATGTTAGGCACACAGCCCAAAGGGTTTTGCATATTTTCCAGGCCCTTGTTGTGCTATAGTAGAAAGGTCTTAGACAGCGACCTTTCCCCATTGCCTCTCTGTGGCAGCTGCCCCAAGCTGCAGCGTAACCTCCAGGCATAGTTCTGGACCTTGGAATATGTGAGGCAGTGAATTCCAGACACCCATCACCCTCTGGGTGAAGAAGTTTTCCTCATGGAAAAATGGTACAGAATCAATATTGAAAATATTAAAAGAATTACAATTGTACAGCTACACCTAAGAGTGGAACAAGCTCTAAGGAGACAAATTAAGTTTAATGGCACTTGCTGTAACTTTCAAGTTGAAATGCTTTCACAGATCCACAGAATCATTACAGGGCAGAAGGCCATTTGGCCCGTCATGTCTGCACCAGCTCTCTGAATGAGCAACTCCTCTAGTATCATTCCCCCACCTTCTCCCTGTAACTCTGCATAGGTAACAGTCTCATTCCTTTCTGAATGCTTCAAGTGAACCTGCCTCCACCACACTCTCAGGCATTCCAGACTTTAACCACTCACTGCGTAAAAAAGTTCTCCTCAGATTACTTTTGCTGCTTATACTAGTTATTTTAAAATCTGTGGCCCCCTCGTTCTTGATCCTTTCACGAGTGGAAACAGTTTTTCTTGATCTACTCTGTCGAGACCCCTCATGATTTTGAATACTTCTATCAAATCTCCTCTCAGACTTCTCTCCTCCAAGAAAAACAGTCCTAACTTCTCCAATCTATCTTCTTAACTGAAGTTCCTCATCCCAGGAAGCATTCTTGTGAACCTTTTCTGCACCAGCTGTCTCCACGTCCTTCCTAAAGTGTGGCGCACAGAACTGGACGCAATACTCCAGATGAGGCCAAACTAGTGACTTATATAAAGTATATTTACAAATTTTATGAATAAAATATATTTTTGGAAAAAACTTAAGATTTTTTTTTAATATACGATATATATAGCTTCACAACCGTCGGTACAAAGGGAAATTATTTGAGCTAATAAACTGCTTGGGCTCCTCCTTGTATTTTGGAGAATTGTTCCACACTGGAGTTCGCGGAGTATTTCATTTATTATAAATCTCATGAACTGACTCACAGTCCATCAACAACACACTTGGTAAACTTGCTGAGATTAAATTCCAATCGAGTAACTTATTACCAGCCGGGGTCTCGACGCACAGTCTTCGACTCCCCACTTCCTAGAAAAAAAATAGGTCATGTTTCCATCGCGGCGGGGGTGCTGATTCTCAGGTTACAGCCGCTTGCCCACTAGCAGGACAGGAGGGAAGGGATCCAGGATGGATCTCCGGGAAATCAGGCCCCAGGCGCAGCAAAAGAGCAGGAAAGAAGAGGCGATGTCTTACCTCGTTGATGAAACTTTGCATCATTTTGAAATCCCCTGGGCTATCAAACAAACCGTGCACCACAATGACAGGTTTGTAGGACTGTGCTGCTCGCAGCGCGGCTGAGACCGCCAGCAAAGTCCAAACAAACATATCGGCGCCTTCGATAGGACACTAGGGCTAAAACAAAACTAAAAGATGGAAACGCCGAGTGACTCCACTGCTGCATTCAGTCCCCGGTTATAAATCCTCAGTTGACTCCTGATCCCACACTCGCGTCCATTTCCTTCGTCCTTTGCAGCTGAAACTGACCACCGAGGCTGCGCGCGCGTTATTCGCCAGAGAATGTCACATCCTGCTTTCCCCAGCAACCGTGCAGGCGTCCCTAACAACCGTGCCTTTCACTTCCCCTGCCTCCACTTTTCCTTCATCTACTCCCCTTCGACACATTTTGAGATACATACCCATTTTTTTCCAGTTAGGGGGAGCGAAATCCATGGGATAATACAGGGGTTTATACATTTTCCCCTTCTGGGAGGACAACTGCAAAGTGAATCATCTCATCCGACTTCAGGCCCTCAGTGGATTACAGCCATCAGCATCTAAACGGTATATTAATAGTTCAGCTCACCACTTCTGCAAAACTGTGTGCAGTAGAATATTACCAGGTTATGCATATGCATATTTCTCATTGATATTCAGTATAAACAACTTTTCCTTGAAGAGTGTGATACCACAAGTCCATTATTTTACAGTAATTCAAATTATTACTTTCTAATGAGGCCAGCATTAACAACAATTAATCATGAGACAATATACTATGAACATATAAGATTCTGAGGGGACTTGACAGGGTGGATGCTGAAAGGATGTTTCCCCTTGTGGGAGTGACTAGAACTAGAGGAGACAGTTTAAAAATAAGGGTCTCCCACTTAAGACACAGAACCCTTTGCTGAGTCCATCAGGAAGGATCCAGGCATAAGAGGAGTGACGATCCCAGGCAATGGAGGCACTCAGATCAAAGCCTCTCTGTACATGGACGATGTTGCCGTCTTCTGCTTGGAACCTCTGTCGGTACGCGGACTGATCCACATCTGCGACCAGTTCGGACTGGCCTCGGGAGCCAAGGTAAATCATGGGAAGAGCGAGGCTATGTTCTTTGGGAACTGGGCTGACCAATCCTTTGTCCCCTTCACTGTCAGGGCTGATGGCCTGAAGGTGCTGGGGATATGGTTCGGAGGGACCAGGGCATGCGTTAGAAACTGGAAGGAGCGAGTGTCTATGGTGAAAAGGAAACTGGGCATGTGGGAGCGACGGTCCCTCTCCATTGCGGCTAAGAACCTGGTCATCAGGTGTGAGGCACTCTCACTGTTGCTGTATGTGGCGCAGGTCGGGCCCATTCCACACTCCTGCGTGGTGGCGATCACCCGAGCCATCTTCCGCTTTATCTGGAGGTCGAAAATGGATCGTGTCTGCAGGGACACGATGTACAAGCCTCTAGATAAAGGGGGAAAAAACGTGCCCAACATCGCCCTCAGACTGATGGCCACCTTTGTGTGTGGCTGCATCAAGCGGTGCGTAGACCCTCAGTATGCAAACACCAAGTGTCACTATATGCTGAGGTTCTACCTGTCCCCAGTGCTGCGAAGGATGGGTCTGGCCACGCTGCCGCAGAACGCTCCATGTAGTTGGACCGTGCCATACCACCTGTCCCTTGTGGAAAAATTTATGCAGAGAAACACCTTTAACCACAAGTCCATCAGGCAGTGGTCAGCACGTAACGTCTTAGAGGCCCTGAAGGAAAAGGAGAGGGTGGACCCGGTGGGATGGTTCCCTGAGCACACTGACAAAGTCATTTGGCAGAATGCCCCATTGCCAGAACTTTCCAACAAGCACCAAGATGTAGCTTGG
The DNA here is from genome assembly GCF_017639515.1 of Carcharodon carcharias. Lineage (NCBI taxonomy): Eukaryota > Metazoa > Chordata > Chondrichthyes > Lamniformes > Lamnidae > Carcharodon > Carcharodon carcharias. The sequence continues at coordinate 106,292,083 of NC_054485.1, forward strand.
CTGGTGGTGAGGAAAGCCCTCCTTGTCAGATCCTTCCTACACGCCAGGAATCTCACCCCCTCTGCACGTTGCCCTCAAGGTGGCTGTGGTGGGGAAGACACCGTTGTTCACCTCCTTGTAGATTATACCTTTGCAAAGAAGGTCTGGAGAGAGATGCAGTGGTTTCTGTCGAGTTTCATCCCGAGCAGTTCTGTGACACAGGACTCTGTGCTCTACGGGCTGTTCCCAGGGACACACACCGAGACAAACATCAACTGCAGCTGGAGGATCATCAACTCGGTGAAAGACGCTCTTTGGTCTGCCCGTCACTTGTTGGTCTTCCAGCGCAAAGAGTTGTCCCTGACTGAGTGTTGCAGACTGGCACATTCCAAGGTCCAGGACTACGTGCTGAGGGACGCACTAAAGCTTGGGGCAGCCGCCGCAAAGGCGCAATGGGAAAGGGTTGCAGCCTAAGAGCTTTCTGCCACAGTGCACTGAGGGTCTGGGAACTGTAAAGAGCCCCTCAGGATGTACAGCTCAAAATGAATGTCTGCCAGTGATTGTAATATTCATTGTTTGTATGGATACACCTTGTGATTCATGTTGTAAAAGTTGAACCTGATTGTATTGTTGTGACAGTGATTTTGAAATGGTTTGAAATGTTGTTGAAGATTTATGAATAAAGTATATTTTTGCAAAAAAAAAGTCTCCCATTTAAGGCAGAGATGAAGAGGAATGTTTTCTCTCAGAGATTTCTGAAATTTTGGAACTCTCTTCCCCACAGAGTGGTGGAGCAAGGTCAATGAATATTTTTAAGGTGGAGGTAAATAGATTCTTCACTAAAAAGGGAGTCAAAGGTTATCGGGGGTAGGCAGAATGTGGAGTTGAGACCACAAACATGTCAGCCATGATCTTATTGAATGGCAGAACAGGCTTGAGGGGGGGGTCAAATGGCCTACTCCTGCTCCTAATTCATATGCTCATATGGATGAATAAAAAAACTTATAGTTGCTATTGTAACTAATGAGTAACAAAGCAGCCAATTTGCACGGAGCAAGGCCTGACAAATAGCAATGTGATAATGATCAGATAATCTGTTTTTGGTTGTGTAATAAATATTGGACTAGATAACTCCCCTGCTCTTCTTCAAAATAATACCATGAGATCCTTTACGTCCACCTAAGAGGGAAGATGGGACCCCAATTTTACATTTCATCTGAAAATTGCTCCCTACATTACTTGTGTTTCAACAACATCACCATGAAGTTTATTGATGAAAACTACACTAATACCAGGAATGGGCAGATCGTCTTATGAGAAAAGGCTGGACAGGTTAGGCATGTATCCACTGGAATTTAGTAGAGTAAGAGGCAACTTAATTGAAACCTCTAAGATCCTGAGGGGTCTTGATAGGGTGAATGTGGAGAGGATATGTCCTCTTGTGGGAGAATCTAGAGCTAGAGGTTGTTGTTTAAAAATAAGAGGTCACTCATTTAAGATAGAGATGAGAAATTTTAGGGTAGTGAGTCTTTGGAACTGTCTTCCTCAAAAGGTGGTGGAAGCAGGGTCTTTGAATATTTTTAAGGCGGAGCTAAATAGATTCTTGATTAACAAGTGAGTGAAAGCTATTTGGGGTAGGCAGGAATGTGGGGTTGAGGTTACAATCAGAACAGTCATGATCCTATTGAATGGCAGAGTAGGCTCGAGGGGCCTACTCCTGCAACTAATACGTATGTTCATTTGCAAACTATCTAAAATTAATAATCGCTCAGCTGGTTAGGAGATTCCATAATAGGAAACTCAGGTTCACTCAGTACATATTTCAGTTTCCATCTGTCACTGTAGCCAACATGATTTTAAATAGCTGCGTTTCCAATAACACCAAGGTATTACAGAAAGATTGGACTTTAGAGACACAGATCTAATATGAGAAAATTCCTATGTTGTAATTTGCAGTGCAGATCACACATATCTTTAGTCTTTATGGCAGATGTTAGCCCTATGGGTCAACTGGGAATAAAATCAACAACAACACACATATGTTATATGCATTTTTAACATAATAAAACATTCTAAGGCATTTCACCAGGATCATGAAAAACTGAATATGGCAGCAAGCCACATAAGGAGATATTAGATCAAATGATCAAAAACTGGTCAAAGGAGGAAGTTTTAAGAAGTGTCTTAAAGGAAGAAAATGAGGTAGAGAGAGGAGAGAGGGAATTCCAGAAGTTAGGGCCTACAACTGAAGGCATAGCTACCAATGATGGAGCAATTAAAATCAGGAGTGTTCAAGAGCTTAGAATTAGAGGAACTCAAATATCTCAGAGGGTTGTGGGGCTGGAGGAGATTACAGAGATAGGGAAGGGCATGGTTGTGGAGGGATTTGAAAACAAAGATGAGAATTTTAAATTGACATGTTGCTTAACCAGAAGCCGAAGCAGGTCAACAGTATGAGGATGATAAGGGAATGGGATTTGGTGCCAGTTAGGACATGGGCAGCAGAGTTTTAGATGACCTCAAGTTTATGGAGGGTAGAATGTAGGAGACCAGCCAGGAGTGTGTTTAAATAAAAGCAAAATGCTGGAAATCTGAAACAAAGCAGAAAATGCTGGTCTAACAGCATCTGTGGAGAGAGAAACAGAGTTAACGTTAACAGAGACCTGAAGAAGAGTCATATGGACTAGAAGCATTAACTCTGTTTCTCTCTCCACCAATGTGTTTGAATAGTCAAGTCCAGAGCTATCACAGGCATGAATGAGCATTTTGATAGCGGGTGAGCTGAGACAGTAGTGAAGTTGGCAACATTACTGAGTTAGAAATAAGCAGTCTTATTGATGGCGCAGACATGCAGTTGGAAGCTCATCTCAGGGTCAAGTATGACACGAAAGTTGTGAACATAATGGTTTAATCTCAGGCTGTTGCCAGGGA